>NC_051334.1:56215861-56577789 GCF_015220235.1 Choloepus didactylus | reverse complement strand
AAACCCATCTCCTATCACAAAATCTTTAAGATATTGCCCCTACATTTCTTCTAAGTGTCTTATGGTCTTAGCACTAATGTTTAGGTCTTTGATCCATTTTGAGTAATTTTTGTATAATGTGTGGTGAAATAGTAGTCCTCTTTCATTCTTTGGAAATGGATATCCAGTCCTCCAAATGTCATTTACTGAAGAGGCTGATCTGTCCCAGTTTGCTTTGGCTTTTCTGCTTATCAAGACCATTTGTCCATAGATGTGAAGGTCTATTTCTGGACACTCAGTTTGATTCCATTGGTTGGTATATCTATCCTTATGCCAGTACAATGCTGTTTTGTCCACTGTAGCTTTGTAATATGTTTCAAAGACAGGCAGTGTGAGACCTCCCACTTTGCTCCTCTTTCTCAAGAGGTTTTTGTCTATTTGGGGCACATTGCCCTTCCAAATAAATTTGGTTGCTAGTTTTTCTATTTCTCTGCAAATGAAGTTTTTGGGGATTTAATAGGTATTTCATTGAATCTATAAATCAGTTTAGGTAAAATTGCCTTCTTAACTATACTTAGTCCTCCAATTCATGAACATGGTATTTTTCTTCCATTATTTAGGTCCTGTTCAATTTTCTTTTAGCAGTTTCTTATAGTTTTCAGTGTAAAGGTCTTTTGTGGCCTTGGTTTAGTTTATTCCTAAATATTTGATTCTGTTGCTTGCTAGTGTAAATGGAATTTTTTTCTTGATTTCTTCCTCTTGTTACACTACAGATTTTTGCACATTGGTCTTGTAGCCTGCCACTTTGCTTTATTCATTGACTAGTTCTAGTAGCTTTGATGTAGATTTTTCTGGATTTTCTACATATAGAATCACATCATCTGTAAACAGTGAAAGTTTTACTTCTTCCTCTCCAATTTGGATGCCTTTTATTTCTTTTTCTTGCTTAATTGCACTAGCTAGAACTTCCAGCACAATGTTGAATAACAATGGTGACAGTGGGCAGCCCTGTCTTGTTCCTGATCTTAGAGGGAAAGGTTTCAGTCTTTCCCCATTAGTATGATGGTAGCTATCGGTTTTTCACATATTGCCTTTATCATATTGAGAAAGTTCCCTTCTTTCCTATCTTTTGAAATGTTTTCATTAAGAAAGGGTGTTGAATTTTGTCATATGTCTTTTCTGCATTGATTGTGATGATCATGTGGTTCTTCTGCTTTGATTTATTAATATGGTGTATTACATTAATTGATTTTCTCGTGTTGAACCAGCCTTGCATACCTGGAATAAATCCCATCTGCTTGTGGTGTATAATTCTTTTAATGTGCTGCTGGATTCAATCTGTGAGCATTTTATTGAGGATTTTTGCATCTATATTCATTAAAAAGGTTGGTCTATAATTTTCTTTTTTTTAGTATCTTTGTCTGCTTTTGGTATTAAGGTGGTGTTGGTTTCATAGGACGAGTTAAGTAGCTTTCCCTCTTCTTCAAATTTTTGAAGTTTGAGCAAGATTTGTACTAATTCTTTCTTGAATGCTTGGTAGAATTCACATATGAAGCCATCTGGTCCTGGGCTTTTCTTTTTTGGGAGCTTTTTGATGACTGACTCAATCTCTTTACTTTTTATTGGTTTGTTGATTTCATGTATTTCTTCTTGAATGAACATTTTTTTTTGTTTGCTTTTCTAGGAAGTTGTCCATTTCATCTAAGTTGTCTAGTTTATTGGCACATAGTTGCTCATAGTATCTTCTCATTATCTCCCTTATTTCTGAATGGTCAATAGCTATGTTTCCTTTCCCATTTCTGTTTGTATTTATTTGCATTCACTCTCTGTCTCTGTCTCTGTCTCTGTCTCTGTCTCTGTCTGTCTCTCTCTCTCTCTCTCTTTGGTTAGCTTAGCTAGCAGTCCATCAATTATTTTATTTTCTCAAAGAACCAATTTCTTATTTGTTGATTCTCTCTATTGTTTTCCTGTTTTCAATTTCATTTATTTCTGCTCTTATCTTTGTTATTTCATCCCTTCTGTTTACTTCAGGGTTAGTTTGCTGTTCTTTCTCTAGTTCCTCCAGGTGAACAGCTAATTCCTCAATTTTTGCTCTCTGTTCTCTTTTTATTAATTCAGTTTTATTGAGATATGTTCACATACTGTACAGTCATCCATGGTGTACAAGCAACTCTTCACAGTACCATCATATAGTTGTGCATTCAATACCCCAAGGAGTTTTTGAACATTTTCCTCACTCCAAAAAAATAAAAATAAGAGTAAAAATAAAAAGTAAAAAGAACACACAAAGCATTCCATCTCCTCCCATCCTACCCTATTTTTCATTTAGTTTTTGTCTGCATTTTTCTACTCCTCTTTCCATACACTGGATGAAGGGAGTGGGAGCCACAAGGTTTTCACAATCACACAGTCACATCATTAAGCTACATAGTTATGCAGTCATCTTCAAGAATCAAGGCTACTGGGTTGAAGTTCGACAATTTCAAGTATTTCCTTCTAGCTAGTCCAATCCACTAAAAACTAAAAAGGGATTATCTATATAGCACATGAGTATGCCCTCCAGAGTGACCTCTTGACTCTATTTGGAATCTCTCAGCCACTGAAACTTATTTTGTTCCATTTCTCTTCCCCTTTTGGTCCAGAAGGCTTTCTCAATCCCACAATAGCTGGGTGCAGGATCATCTCTGGGAGTCATGTCCTGTGTTGTCAGGGAGATTTAAACCCCCTGGGAGTCACGTCCCACCTAGGGCGGAGGGTAGGCCCATTTTTTTAATGGGGTCATTTGACTTTTCATTGTCAACTTCTCTCTGGAAGTGCTTCCAGGTAACTTCTTGATGGTACTTAGAAGCAGGTTGTCATCCTGGACCTTCTTCCATGGCCATTTACAAGCCCTGCACATTTTAACCTGACATTTTTTTTTCTTAAAACTTTCTCTTAACCATGATTGCCAAGGCAAACTGATGTTGAACTGACAGCATGAGATTTGCCCAGGTAATTTTGAGTCCAGGCAGATGTTTTTATGAACAGCTCCCCATATGATTCTGTGTATTGGGGAACTGCTGGATTGGACCATTTCTGAAAGCCTGTAATTAAAGCAGGAGGTTGGGGACTAGGCAAGGGAGCCAGAGGCTGCTTGGCTTGGGAAACAAGCAGGTAAATGGATAAACTGATATTGACAGGCACTTTGTACTAAACTGTTTGCTCTGGGAAATCCCTTATCTTAGTTTGTGTGGTAGTTCAGATGTAGTCTTCTATGAACAGAGCTTCATGGTTTTAGAAAATGTGAGTTGGACCTACTTAACAAGCTAATTAATTAATGTGATGTATTGCACGCCTATGTTTGAAGGATATGATGGAAAAAAGAATGATGCAATTCTGACCTCAACAATTTTACAGTCCAATGAAGTATACCATGCTCTTTTCTTCTTCTTTTTCTTTAAGGTGCAAAATGATCTCACCTTGCAGAATGATGGGAGTCAGTATTCTCCAAATGAGGTTAGTTTCCTGAAGGTTCATGAAAGCTGAGATATATGACAAAGGCTGAATTGGAGCATCTTTTACAGATATATATAATCTAAGACTGTTGTAGTTCATGAGGTAATTGAGGGTTTTGCAGATTCTGTGGGGATTTGATCTCATTCTCATTAACTGTCATAGCCTTACCTGGCCATATTTGTAATGAAAGATTAAATTTTTTAACATATTATATATATATTTTTATTTTTCTTTATACATTTATTAGCTGATTGTCTCCAATAAAGAAGAGTTTGGTGAAATACAGTTCAAGTGGAGAGAGATAAACCTGTTAAAATTTTGTATGAACAATTTTTTTTCCTTTTTAATTTTTATTGGGATTGTTCAGATACCATACAATTATCCAGAGATCCAAAGTGTACAAACATTTGCCCCTGGGTACCCTCACACAGCTGTGCATACATCACCACACTTAATTTTTGTTCAATTTTTAGAAACTTTGCATTACTCCAGACAAGAAATAAAGTGAAAGATGAAAAAAGAAAAGGAAACTCAAATCCTCTCTATCCCTAACCACCCCCCCTCAATTGTTGACTCATAGTGTTGGTATAGTACATTTGTTACTGTTTATGAAAAAATGTTGAAATACTAACTGTAGTATATAGTTTGCAATAGGTATATATTTCTTCCCTATAGGCCCCTCTATTATTAACTTCTAATTGTATTGTCATACATTTGTTCTGGTTCATGGAAGCAATTTCTAGTATTTGTACAGTTGATCATGGACATTGCCCACCATAGGATTCAGTTTTATACATTCCCATCTTTTGACCTCCAACTTTCCTTCTGGTGACATATATGACTCTGAGCTTCCCCTTTCCACCTAATTCACATACCATTTGGCACTGTTATTCTCACATCTTGCTACCGACAGGTCTGTTCATTTCCAAACATTTAAGTTCATCCTAATTGAACATTCTGCTCATACTAAGCAACTGCTCCCCATACTTAAGCCTCATCCTATATCTTGGTACCTTATATTTCATGTCTATGAGTTTACATATTATAATTGGATCCTATCAGTGAGACCCTGCAATAATTGTCCTTATGTGCCTGGCTTATTTCACTCAGTATATTGCCCTCAAGGTTTTGTCATCAACCCATTTTTTTTATATGGTTTTGTTCACTCACCATACATTCCATCCTAAGTAAATAATTGATGGTTCTCTGTATGGTCATATATTTATGTGTTCCCCACCTTCACCACTATCTATATAAGGGCATCTACATTTCTTCCACAAGGCAGGAGGGAGAGTCAAAGAAGGTAGAGAGGCAAAAGAAAGAGGAAAAAAAAATGACAGCTAGGAAGCAGCAAAAGGAAAAATAGCCTTAAATCAAAGTAGAGTGAAGAATCAGACAATACCACCAATGTCAAGTGTCTAACATGCCTCCCCTATACCCCCCTCTTATCTGCATTTACCTTGGTATATCACCTTTGTTACATTAAAGGAAGCATAATACAATGATTCTATTAGTTACAGTCTCTAGTTTATGTTGATTGCATCCCTCTCCCAATGCCTCCCCATTTTTAACACCTTGCAAGGTTGACATTTGCTTGTTCTCCCTCATAAAAGAACATATTTGTCCATTTTATCACAATTGTCAAACACTCTAGATTTCACCAAGTTACACAGTCCCAGTCTTTATCTTTCCTCCTTTCTTCTGGTGTTTCACATGCTCCCAACCTCCCTCTCTCAACCGTATTCATAGTTATCTTTTTTCAGTGTACTTACATTGTTGTGCTACCATCTCCCAAAATTGTGTTCCAAACCACACACTCCTATCTTCTCCTATCACTCTGTAGTGCTCCCTTTAGTATTTCCTGTAGGGTGGGTGTTTTGCTCACAAAGTCTCTTGTCTGTTTGTCAGAAAATATTTTGAACTCTCCCTCATATTTGAAGGACAGCTTTGCTGGATATAGGGTTCTTGGTTGGTGGTTTTTCTCTTTCAGTATCTTAAATATATCATACCACTTCCTTCTTGCCTCTATGGTTTCTGCTGAGAGACCCACACATAGTATTGTTAAGCTTCCTTTGTATGTAATGGATTGCTTTTCTCTTGCTGCTTTCAGGATTCTCTCTTTGTCTTTGACATTTGATAATTTGATTATTAAGTGTCTCGGCATAGGCTTATTCAGATCTCTTCTGTTTGGAGTATGCTGCACTTCATGGATCTGTAATTTTATGTCTTTCATAAGAGATGGGAAATTTTCATTAATTATTTCCTCTATTATTGCTTCTGCCCCTTTTCCCTTCTCTTCTCCTTCTGGGACACCAATGATATGTACATTATTGTACTTTGTTTCATCCTTAAGTTCCCGGAGACGTTGCTCATATTTTTTCATTATTTTCTCCATCTGCTCCTTTGCATGTAGGCTTTCAGGTGTTTTGTTCTCCAGTTCCTGAGTGTTTTCTTCTGCCTTTTGAGATCTGCTGTTGTATGTTTCCATTGTGTCTTTTATCTCTTGTGTTGTGCCTTTCATTTCCATAGATTCTACTAGTTGTTTTTTTGAACTTTCGATTTCTGCCTTATGTATGCCCAGTGTTTTCTTTACAGCCTCTATCTCTTTTGCAATATCTTCTCTAAACTTTTTGAATTGATTCAGCATTAGTTGTTTAAATTCCTGTATCTCGGTTGAAGTGTATGTTTGTTCTTTTGGGCCATAACTTTGTTTTTCTTTGTGTAGGTTGTAATTTTCTGTTGTCTAGGCATGATTTCCTTGGTTATCCAAATTAGGTTTTCCCAGACCAGAACAGGCTCAGGTCCCAGAGGGAAGAAATATTCAGTACCTTGTTTCCCTGAGGGTGTGTCTTAGAAAATTGCTCCACCCTGTGATGCCTCAGGTCACTGTGCTTTTCTGCCCAGCAGGTGATGCCTGTTAGCCTATAATTCTTGACTGGTGTGAGGACGTATGGCCATGTTCCCCCAGGCTCTGGGGTCTTGTTCTGGATGGAAAGGGCCCCACCCCTTTCCTCTTAGAGAAGATAGATCCCCTAGGGTGAGGTCATTAGCATTTTAGTGGTCTCTCTCTCTGCTTGTGCTGTTTCCACCCTTCTCTGAGTCACAACACTGGGAACTGAAAATGACTGGGGCTTTCTCCACTGAGCTGAAAAAGAAACAGATATTCCCCTTCAGACCTAGTCCAAGGTGACCCTCTGGCTCTCCAAGGTCAGTCATCACCCAAAGCCTCTGTCTGTTTTTTGGGGATGCGTAGCTGTAGTGAGCAGTTCACACTCGCTACTTAAAACCACAGTTGGAGCTCAGCTGAGCTATACTCACTTGCTGGGAGAGAGCTTCTCTCTGGCACCACAAGGCTTTGCAGCTTGGGCTATGGGGGAGGGGGTCTCATGACTTGGATCCACAGGTTTTACTCACAGATTTTATGCTGTGATCTTGGGCATTCCTCCCAATTCAGGTTGGTGTATGATGAGTGGATGGTCTCATTTGTCCCCCTGCAGTTATTCTGGATTATTTACTAGTTGTTTCTGGTTTTTTGTAGTTGTTCCAGGGGGACTACTTAGCTTCCACTCCTCTCTATGCTGCCATCTTTCCCAAGCTTGTCTCTGTTCTCTTTTAATATAGGTATTTAGGGCAATAAATTTCCCTTTCAGCACTGCCTTTGTTGCATCCCATAAGTTTTGATATGTTCTGTTTTCATTGTCATTTGCCTCAAGGTATTTACTAATTTGTCTTGTAATTTCTTCCTTTACCTACTGGTTTTCTAAGAGCATGTTGTTTAGCCTCCATATATTTGTGAATTTTATGACCTTCTGCCTTTTATTTATTTCCAACTTCATTCTATTATGGCCCATGAAAGTGTTTTGTATATCAATATTTTTAAATTTGTTGAGACTTGCTTTGTGGCCCAACATGTGGTCTATCCTAGAGAATGTTCCATGAGCACTTGAGAAAAAATTGTATCCTGCTGTTGTGGGGTGTAGTGTTCTATACAAGTTTGTCAAGTCTAGTTCATTTATCGTACAATTCAATATCTGTTTCTTTATTGATCATCTGTCTTGATGTTCTATCCATTGATGAGAGTGGTGTATTGAAGTCTTGAACTATTATTGTAGAGATATCTACTTCTCCTTTCAGTTTTCTCAGTGTTTGCCTCATGGATTTTGGGATACCCTAGCTTGTTGCATAAATATTTATGATTGCTTTCAAGATGGTGGCTAGGTGAGATAGAGCAAAAAAACACCTCCGTGGAAAACACTAGATAAAAAATCAGAAAGTGACCCAGAACACCACTTCCAGAGTAGCACCAGCTGGACAAGGTCTGCTAAACAACAGGGAATGTACGTTTGGTGAAACCAGGAGTCTGCATTCTGAAATGAGTGAGTGAGTCGGCTGAGTCCCTCGGCCACGCTGTGGTGTGGGGAAATGGTGGGTTGGCATTTGGAGACTAGTTCTTTAAAAAAATAAAAGAAGCCCAGGAACAGCTGCAGATAAGATGGGAGTGGTCTGGACTAATGCCTTGGTGTCTGGGATGGAGGATACCCCTTCCCACACCCACTGCTGATTGTCTTGCATCCAAGGGAGCAAAGGGGATCCAAAAGGAGAAAAAAAAAACACACAACTTGCAGCCATCTCCCCAGCAGGTGGGGCTACTCCTGCCCAGGGCCGAACACACAGCACAGAGCCAAGGCAAGATATCCAGCCTGACAGGGAGTCTTTCCCATTGCACCGCTCACGTGACACAATATCGGCCATGGAGAGTGGCCTTGAATACACCCACAGCTGATTGTCCTGGAGCTGGGAGGGTGGAGCTGTGCAGAAAGGGGGAAGTTAATGAGTCCCATTCAACCATCTTTGAAGTGGGCTGGGAATGACCCTACACAGCCCAGCGGCCCAGGGCTTCCCTGGAGGCCGGCGCTCACTTGTGACATGTCACGGCCCTCCCCCCCCTCAGCAGAGGTCTTGGAAAAGCACAGCAGGGAGGGGGGAACCACTTGGAAATCCCAGGGAATCTATGCCACTACTAAGGACTTTTGGGTCAGCAGCAGAGAACAGCCTTAAATCTCTGGGAACACCTGGGAGGTTTGATTATTAAACCTGCCATTCCTCCCTAACTGCTCAGGCACACATCCCTCATTGAGGGCAGACAGCACCGACAACACACCCAAATTAAGTGCACCAATTGGACCCCACAAGAATCAGATCCCCACACACCACAAAGTTGGGGAGAACTGACTTGAGGGGAATAAGTGACTCACGGACGCCATCTGCTGGTTAGTTAGAGAAAGTGTATGTCACCAAGTGCAATTCTAACAAATTAAAGATCAAGTAAAGCAAATTCCAAGAGGACAAAAACAACAGAAAATCTTAAAGCATATGATAAAACCAGATGACATGGAGAACCCGAACCCAAACACTCAAATCAAAAGATCAGAATACACACAGCACTTGGTGGAATTAATCAAAGAACTACAGACAGGCAATGAGAGCATGGCACGGGATATAAAAGACTTGAAGAAGAGCATGGCACAGAATATAAAAGACATAGAAGACCCTAGAAGAGCATAAAGAAGAAATTGCAAGAGTAAATAAAAAAATAGAAGATCTTATGGAAATTAAAGAAACTGTAGGCCAAATTAAAAAGACTCTGGATACTCATAATACAAGATTAGAGGAAGTTGAACAACAAATCAGTCTCCTCAAGGAGCACAGAACAGAAAATGAAAGAACAAAAGAAAGAATGGGGAAAACAATTGAAAAAATCAAAATGGATCTCAGGGATATGATAGATAAAATAAAACATCCAAATTTAAGACTCATTGGTGTCCCAGAAGGGGAAGAGAAGGGTAAAGGTTTAGAAAGAGTATTCAAAGAAATTGTTGGGGAAAACTTCCCAAGCCTTCTACACAATATAAATACATAAAGCATAAATGCCCAGCAAACTCCAAATAGAATAATTCCAAATAAACCCACTCCAAGACATATTCTGATCAGACTGTCAAATACTGAAGAGAAGGAGCAAGATCTGAAAGCAGCAAGAGAAAGGCAATTCACCACATACAAAGGAAACAACATAAGACTAAGTAATGACTACTCAGCAGCCACCATAGAGGCAAGAAGGCAGTGGCATGACATATTTAAAATTCTGAGAGAGAAAAATTTCCAACCAAGAATACCTTATCCAGCAAAACTCTCCTTCAAATTTGAGGGAGAGCTTAAAGTTTTCACAGACAAACAAATGCTGAGAGTTTGCTAATAAAAGACCTGCCTGCTTCAGATACTAAAAGGAGCCCTATCAACAGAGAAACAAAGAAAGGAGAGAGAGATATAGAGACTTTTAACAGACATATATAGAATATTACATCCCAGGTCACTGGGACACACATTCTTCACTAGTGATCACGGATCTTTCTCCAGAATGGACTGTATGCAGGGACATAAAAACAAGCCTCAATAAAATAAAAAATAAAAAAATGAATTTGTTCAAAGCACATTCTCTGACCACAATGGAATACAAATAGAAGTCAATAATCATCAGAGACTTGGAGAATTCACAAACACCTGAAGGATAAAAATGAGGGGGAGATGAAAACATTCCCGGATAATCAAAAGTGAGGGACTTCATCACCAGTGGATCAGTCCTAAGCAGGCTGAAAGGAAGGGACACTAAACAATTGACTGAAACCACATGAAGAAATAAAGATTTCCAGTAAAGATCACATGGTAAATATAAATACCAATACTACTGGATTGTTGATTTATAACTACACTATTTACTTCCTACAGGATCTAAAATACATAAACTGTAATGATAAATTGGTGGTTTTGGACTCAATGTAAAATATGTAATTTTTGACAAGAACTACATAAAGGTGGGGGAATGGAGGAGTATAGGAACACAGTTTACATGTCCTATTGAAGTTAAGTTGGTATCAAAGAAAAACAAGATTGTTATAGATTTAAGATGTTAAATTTAAGCCCCATGGTAAACACAAAGAAAGTATCAGAGAATATGACCAAAGAGATGAAAAGTAGAGTAGGGGTTCCAAGAAGTGGGGGAAGGGGCGATGCGGAGTTAAGAAATGAGAGTAGGGTTTTTGTTTGGGGTGAAGGGAAAGTTCTAGAAATGGATGGTCAGAAGGTGACAGCATTGCAACATTCTAAATGTGATTAATCCCACTAATGTAATGCTAGGGAGGGGTGGAATAGGAACATTTAGGCTATATATATCTTTCCACAATTGAAAAAAGATAAGACAGTCTAAATAGATGACAATTAAATGCCAAGGATGATCCTGGATGGGATCTGAAGTCAGAGGAGAGGAGGCTCAAAGGGACACAGATGGGACACAAGAAAAAAAAAGGAAATATAGAATGTAAGCTTTACATCAATGTTGAATTTCTTGAACTTCTTAGCTGCACTTAATGAGATTGCATAAAAGAATGTTCTTGTCCATGGGAAAGGTATATGTGAATTATATTGTTTGTTCAGAGATATGTGCAGCTTGCTCTCATATGTTCAGAGGACAAAGCAATAGATGATGGGTGTTAGAGAGGGAGGGAGGGAGAGAGGGAGGGAAAGAAAGAGACAGTGGTATGACAGGATCTTAAAGGTGATGGATCGGGGTATCGGAAGAGGGGGGTCGGGGTATGATGGAGTTCTATGTATGGGGTTTGTACTGTTTTTGCAACTGTTCCTGTAAGATTGAACTTATTTCAAAATAAAATTTATTATAAAAAATATTTATGATTGTTATGTTTTCTTGATGAATTGACCCGCTTATTAATATATAGTGTCCTTCTTCATCTCTTTTATTTTCCTTGTGAAGTCTAATTTGTCTGATATTAATGTATATACTCCAGCTTTTTTTATGGTTGTTGTTTGCATGAAATATCTTTTTCCAACCTTTCACTTTCAGCCTATTTTTTTCCTTGTGTCTTAGGTGGGCTTCTAGTTGACAGCATACAGCTGGGTCTTGTTTTTTAATCCATTCTGCCAGTCTGTGTCTTTTTATTGGAGAGTTAATCCATTAACATTTAGTGTTATTACTGTAAGGGCAGTACTTTCTTCTATCATTTTGTCTTTTGGATTTTATATGTCATATCTTATTTTTTCCTCTCTCTTCTTTTACCTTTCTTGATAATCTCCATTTCTACCCTCTTCTCCAAAGTTCTCTCTCCTGTTTTTTCCTATCAGCCTGTAGCACTCCCTTCAGTATTTCTTGTTGTACTGGTCTCTTATTCACAAACTCTCTCAGTGGCTTTTTGTCTGAAAATATTTTAAACTCCTCCTCATTTTTGAAGGACACTTTTGCCAGACATAAAATTCTTTGTTGGCAGTTTTTCTCTTTCAGTATCTTAAATATGTCATACCACTGTCTTCTCACCTCCATGGCTTCTACATAGAAATCTGTGCATAGTCTTATTGACTCTCCCTTGTATGTGATGGATTTCTTTTCTTTTGCTGCTTTCAGAATTATCTGTTAGCCTTTGGCATTAGACAATCTGATCAGTAAGTGTCTTGGAGTAGGTCTATTGGGATCTATTCTTTTTGGAGTATGCTGTACTTCCTGAATCTGTAATTTTCTCTCCTTCTTAAGAGTTTGGAAATTTTCAGTGAATATTTCTTCTATTATTCTTTCTGACCCCTTTCCCCTCTGTTCTCCTTCTGGGATACCCATAAAATGTATATTTATGTGCTTCATGTTGTCACTCAGCTCCCTAAGACCCTGTTTACATTTTTCCATTTTTTTCACCATCTGTTCTTTTGTGTGTATGAATTCAAATGTCTTGTCTTCTAGTTCACTGATCTTTTCTTCTGACTGTTCAAATCTACTGTTGTATCCTCCACTGTGTTTTTCATCTCCATTGTGCCCTTCATTCCCATAAGTTCTGCCATTTGTTTTTTCAAGTTTATAAATTCTTCTTTATGGTCATCCAATTTCTTTATATCTTCATCCCTTTTGCCATGTCTTCCCTCAGCTCATTGAATTGATTTAGGATATTTGTTTGGACATCTTTATTTAGTTCTTCCCTGTTCTAGTTTGCTAATGCTGCAGAATGCAAAACACCAGAGATGGATAGGCTTTTATAAAACGGGGGTTTATTTCACTACACAATTACAGTCTTAAGGCCACAAAACGTCCAAGGTAACACCTCAGCAATCGGGTACCCTCACCGGAGGATGGCCAATGGCCTCCGGAAAACCTCTGTTAGCTAGGAAGGCAGCTGGCATCTGCTCCAAAGCTCCGGCCTCAAAACGGCTTTCTCCCAGGACGTTCCTCTCCAGCAAGCTTGCTTCTCTTCAAAACATCACTCCCAGCTGCACTCTCTTTTCTCTCTTTGAGTCAGCTCATTTATATAGCTCCACCAATCAAGGCCCACCCCGAATGGGTGGGGCCACACCTCCATGGGAACATCTCATCAAAATTATCTCCCACAGCTGGGTGGGGCACACTCCAAGCAAATCCAACCAGCACCAAAAACTTCTGCCCCACACAAGACCACAAAGATAATGGCATTTGGGGGACACAATACACTCAAACCGGCACATTCCCTCAGTTCATTTAATTGTTTTGTCATTAGTTGCCTCAATTCCTCTATCTTGGTTGAACTACTATTTTGTACATTTGGCTAGTCCATATTTTCATGTTTCCTAGTATGGCTTATTATGTTAAATTATCTAGGCTTCTGATTTTCTTGATTAGTTTATTTTGGATCTCATTTTCACTCTTTTACCTAGGGATTTTTTGTTGGTTGTCTGTTTTCTAACCTTTGCTGTTCAGTTTAACTTCTTCTAGACCTCTTAGTTTCTATTTAGTTGATCAGAATTTTTCCACTCTTGTTTTTCTGTTTCTTGCACTGCCTCTATGTAGCCTTTTTGTGAGAGGGACTCCTCATATATGTTCAACCCCAGTCAGGTTTTCCCAGCCTAGGGAGGCCCAGGTCTCATGAGGAAGATATGCAGTTTCCCTGAGAATGAGACCCTCCTGTGAGACCTTTAGACTAAGATCTTTTCACCTCCTGTCTGGCAGGTGGTTCTTGGCACCCCATAGTTCCCCCACCTATGTAAGGAGATGCAGTGCCTTTAATTCTTTGCAGAATCTGAGCCATCAGGGGCATGGCTTACTGAAGATGGGATCTGAATTCCTTTCTCTGGAGTCTGAGTTCCCAGAAGGAGGGCTAACAATTGAGCTGGGCCTCCCTCTACTCTTCCAATCCTAGGAAATCCAGGTGTCTCCCAGGGGAACTATTCCCTTCTCCCCTCTCCTCTTTGGGGAAAATCCAGCTTAAATATTTGGTCATCCTGAGTTGCTAATTAAAGACTGTGGTGGAGACTTTCTTCAAAAGTGAATCTGAAATTCAAAGAAGTTCTGTGTACTCTGTCCCCCCTCCAAGACTTTCCTTGACATTCAACTTGGGGTGCCTGATAGAAAATAACCACATTGTTACTTTTAAATTAAAAAGAAAGAAAAGAAAAAAAGAAATAAGAAAAAAAAGAACTCCCTTTTTAAAGCTTTTCCCCAGCCTGGAAGTTTTGTCAGTGTCAGAATAGAGTATTTAAAGACTGGCTTTGTGCTATTATCTGAATAATTACTCTCTAACAGCTTTGATTCAGCCCTTGCCAGGGGGCTATTGAAGTGTAAAAAGATTAGGAGTCAGTGAGAAAGGAGAAGGGTTCAAATGTAGGGAAAAGAAAAAAAAAACATTTTTGGAGTCAGGAAATCGGTGCTCACTTTTATGAGTCCCCTCTTCCCAGAGCCCAGTCCTTCTCTAGCACCCCCAGCTCAAAAATTTAATTAATTAATTTGTCAATTAGTTCTGGAGTTGAGGCTCAGTTCAGCTGCCCTTCTTGCTCCCAGCAGATTGTTTTATTTCCTTTAAGTGAGCCAGCTGCAAGGCAGTCCATGGGATCTGGGCAGGGAGGGGCACCAGACCCCTGGTTGGCAGAACTTAAAATGTTTGCTGTGATCTCAGCTTTTCCACTGTTTACAAACTTTTGTATGATGTGTGACTGGTCACTGGAGAACCCAAAAACCCTGTTTCATACAGTTCCTGGGTAATTACCAGTTGCCCTCGAGGAGAGACTAAATTCCACACCTCACCACTCCACCATCTTGCCCCACCCCCTGGTTGATTGATTTTTGACAAGGCCCCAAAATCCAGAGAAATTGGACAGAATAAGCTCTTCAACAAATGGAACTGTGTGAACTGGATATCCACATCCAAAAAATGAAAGAGGACTCCCACTTCTCACCCTATAGAAAAATTAACTCAAAGTGGATCAAAGACCTCAATATAAGAGCCAGCACCATAAAAATCCTTGAAGAAAATATAGGGAAACATCTTCAAGACCTAGTAATAGGAAGTAGCTTCTTAGACCTTACACCCAAAGCACATTCAGCAAAACATAAAATAGATAAATGGGAACTCCTCAAAATCAAAAGCTTCTGTGTCCCAAAGGACTTTGTCTAAAAGGTGAAGAGGCAGGCAACTCAATGGGGAAAATACTCAGAAACCATATATCTGATAAAGGTTTGATATCCAGTATATATAAAGAAATCCTGCAACTCAACAACAAAAGGCCAAACAACTCAAATACAAAATGGGCAAAAGATATGAATAAGCATTTTTTCTGAAGAAGAAACACAAATGGCTAAAAAGTACATAAAAAGTATTCATCTTCAAGTGGATAAATAAAATGTGTTATATTCACATGATGGAATATTACACGGCAGTAAGAAGGAACAATGTCATGAAACATGACAACATGGATGAACCTTGAAGACTTAATGCTGAGAGAAATAGTGAGGCACAAAAAGAGAAATACTATATGTTACCACCAATGTGAACACTAAAAAATGTAAAATAAATGGTTAATAATGTAGAATGTAGGGGACCTAGTGATAGATAGCAATGAGTGAAGGGATAATGACAATCTAATAAGAACAGATAAGTTATTGTGGGTAAATTTAACATGCTGGGAATGGGACTATGACTATGGTTTGTTAATTTCTGGTGGGAATTGTAGGAACAAGATCACAGAAATGTAGTTATCTTAGGTTATCTGTTTTCTTATTGCTTCCCTAAGATATAGTCTGTATATTTTCTTGGAGTAGAATAGGAACATGCTGGAAGTAATGTAGTTATTCTAGGATATTTGTTTTTTCTTATTCCTTTGTTTTGGTTTGGCTTGAAATGGTTTCTCATTTTCTGTTTTTTTAATTTTTTGATAAAGTTAATTTTAAAAATGTGTATGAGAGGAGGATATTAGGGAGGGATATGGGATTGTTGGTAGTGGTGTCATTTTCTGTCCTTAGTACTATTTTGTATTGTATGATATTTTATTTTTCTTTTTATTGTCTTTTTTATTATTTGCCAAAAAAAAGCTTTTTCATAGTACTCAATATGTTCAAGTGCTGACTGTGGTGATAAATGTACAACTACATGATGACACCATGAACAACTGACAGTACACTGTGGATAATTGTATGTTATGTGAATATATCTCTATAAAATTGTAGGAAAAAATATAAATAGTGGTAAAAGTGATGGAGAAAACCTGGAGAGAGGGACGTACCTAGTAACTGTTGATGAGCAGGCAAAATGCTGTAGCCTTCCGGGAGGTTAGTGGGGTGGTTCCACAAGAAGCTAAGTATGTGGGGGCCATAAGGTCCTGCAAACTCATTATGGGATATGTACTTGGAAGATATAGGAGCAGAGACATGAATGGACATTTTCACACAGGTGTTTATGGAAGCAGTATTCATGGTTTGCAATGGGTGGAGGTGGCCTAAGGGTACACTGACTGAGGAACAGAATGGTGAACTATGGTGTATGCATACAATGGAATATTCAGCAATTACAAGAAGGAGTGAAGCTGAGAGATCCAAAACGAGGTGAATGGATCCTGTAGACAGCATTTTGAGGGAAGTACACCAGAAACCAAGGCAAACACTAAAATGCCTCACCAGTATGGACTAACTACAATGTGTAAACTCAGTATTGAATCTTAAAGCACAGCCTAACAGGAAACAATTATTGTAATGGTCCCTAGATTGTAAGCTCTTACAGCAGTCAACTCTATTCCTGAATTGTAATGGCTATCTCCAAACTCTGAGATGCTGACTCCTTTGTGTATAACCTGATTGGTCTCTGGAACATTGGGTATCTGGGTGACACCTGAACCTCAGAGCTAGAGCTTGGCAGATATGAATGTCAGTATTAATGCATACAACAACTGTTAAAAAAAAAGCTGAAAAAAAGCCCAGATTTCAATTAGAGATATGAATGAAGCAGATCTGGTTAAAACTAGGGCAAATCAGGCCAAAGGGTAAAGGTTGAAACTGACTCTGAGAAAACTTCAACTTCCATGTGATGCCAAGGGAAGAGATGTTTATTTGGTGTAGGATCTATATTTTTCAAACAATATAACTTCTACATTCAGTTTGTTCAAACACCAAAATTACATGGAACTTTGAATAGGAAGTGAGATATGGTAGGTTTGTATAAGTTAGAGTGAAATATCAGCACATCCCATAGTAATTTGGGTGGAGAATAAAAATATATATGCAGCACCCCCCTGAGGATCTGGGGGAAAATGCAGAAGTGCTGGACTTCCTCACCTGGATTGCTGCCAATGTTCTCACAAACATTGATAACTGACCGCTTGGTATGCTGAGCCCTCTGTCTTGGGGCTTGCCCTTATGAAGCTTGTTGCTGCAAAGCAGAGGCTAAACTTGCTTATAATTGTGCCTAAGATTCTCCCCCTGAGTGCTTATTTGTTGCTCAGATGTGGCCCTCTCTCTCTAGCTAGGCCAACTCTGCAGGTGAACTCACTGCCCTCCCCCCTATGTGGGACCTGACTCCTAGCGGTGTAAATCTCCCTGGCAATGCAGGATAGGACTCCCAGGGATGAATCTGGACCCAGCAGCGTGGGATTGAGAACATCTTCTTGACCAAAAGGGGGATGCAAAATGAAACAAAATAAAACTTCAGTGGCTGGGAAATTTCAAATGGAGTCAAGAGGTCACTCTGGTGGACATTCTTATGCACTATATGGATAACAAATTTGAGGTTTTAATGTATTGGAATAGCTAGAAGCAAATACCTGCAACTATCAAACTGCAACCCAGTAGCCTTGACTCTTAATGATGATTGTATAACAATGTAGCTTACAAGGGATGACAGTGTGATTGTGAAAACCTTGTGGATTCCACTCCCTTTATCCAGTGTATGGATGGTTGGGTAGAAAAATGGGGACAAAAAGTAAATGAAGAATAGGGTGGGATGGAGGCATGATTTGGGTGTTGTTTTCTACTTTTATTTTTTATTCTTATTCTGATTTTTTCTTGTGTAAGGAAAATGTTCAAAAAATAAATTGGGGGTGAGAGGTCACTCTGGTGGACACTTTATGCACTATATAGATAGCACTTTTTAGGTTTTAATGCATTGGAATAGCTACAAGTAAATACCTGAAATTATGAAACTCCAACCCAGTAGACTTGACTCTTGGATACAATTGTATAACAGTGTAGCTTACAAGGGGTGACAGTGTGATTGTGAAAACCTGTGGATTGCACACCCTTTATCCAGTGTATGAATGGATGAGAAGAATGGGGACAAAGACTGAATGAAAAGTAAGATGGGATAGGGGGAGATTTGGGTGTTCTATTTTACTTTTATTTCTTATTCTTATTTTGATTCCTTCTGGTGTAAGAAAAGTCATCAAAAATAGATTGGGGTGATGGATGCATAACTATATGATGTTACTGTGAACAGATGATTGTACACCATAGATGATTGTATGGTATGTGAATATATCGCAATAAAACTGAATTTAATTTAAAAAGTGTTCATCTTCTTTAGCTATTAAGAAAATGTAAATCAAAACCACAATGCAATATCATCTCATGCCTATAAGAACGGCTGCCATTAAACAAAGAGGTAACTACAAATGTTGGAGAGGATGTGGAGGAATTGGAACACTTGTTCACTGCTGGTGGGAATGTATAATGTTGAAGCCACTGTGGAAGACAGTTTGGCGGTTCCCCAGAAAACTTAATATTTATCTCCCCTATGATCTGGCAATTCCACTACTTGGTATAAACCCAGAAGATCTGATAGCAGCAATCACTTCAATGTTCATAGCAGCATTAGTCACAACTGCCCAAAGATGGAAATAATCCAAATGTCCATCAACAGAAGCATGGAAAACAATATATTTCATATCCATACAATGGAATATTATGCAGCAGTAAGAAGGAATGAGGTCCTGAGCCATGTGACAACATGGATGAAATTTGAGGACATAATGCTGAGTGAAATAAGCCAGACACAAAAAGATAGCTTTTTCTATGATTCCACTAATAGGAACCCTCTAGAAAAGGTAAACTCAGAGTCTTAAAATGTAGAATATAGGTGTGCTGGTTCAAATCTTTTATGTACCCCATAAAAAGACATCTTCTTTAATGAAATCTTGTGGGAGAGACCTATTGTGGGTGTGACCTTTTGATTAGGTTGTTTCCATGGAGATGTGATCCCTCCCATTCAAGGTGGGTCTTAATTAGTTCACTGGAGTCCTTAAGAGAACTGACACAGACCCAGATGTTTGGAGAAGCTGAAAGAGACAGTTTGGAGAGAAGCTAAGATATGTAATCCAGCATTTGCCCCCAGGAAAAGCTAAGAGAGAAGCTAAGAGAGATGCTTACAGTGAAAACACCCAGAGACATTTTGTAGACAGCCATTGACACCAGACTCCTGGAGATGTTAAGCTAAGTGATGAAACCCAGAGTTTTCCCTGGAGAAGCTAAGTGAGAACCCACAGACACTTAATGAGAAGGCCACTGGAATCAGGAGCTGAAAGCAGTGCAGTCACCAGCAGTCAACAGCCACATGCCTTTGGACACTTCTATGGCCTTAGTACTGTAAATTTGTAACCTAATAAGTCCCCTTTATAAAAGCAAATCCATTTCTGTTATGTTGCATTCTGGCTGCTTTAGCAAAACTGGAACAATAGGGGACCTAGAGATAGATAGAAGATAGAGAATGGGGAGAGGTTACCTAATAGGTACAGACATGTTAATGATGTTGAACTCAAATGTATGGGAATGATTAGAGGTGATGGTAATTTATTAGTGGGAATATAAGTAATAGTGCCCTTTTGATGGTGAATATGATTAAAGGGAATGTTTAAAGTCATGTATATCACTGATTAGCACTACAAATATAAGTAAGTTCACACATGAGCTACTTTAGGGGTATGATGCTGGTATGAACAGTTAATAATGGAGTGGTATGTGGGAAAAACTACTTGTTACATGTTGTGGGGTATATTTAACAGGAATACCTTACTAGTACCATGGCAATACTAGGAGTAATTGAATGGGGTGTGATAATAGTTATATGGTGTTATGGGGTTCCACTTTCATGTGGGGGTGCTACCTGTTCTTTTTCCCTTGGAGCAATGAATATTTCTAAAATTGAGAGTGATGATGACCATATGATTAAGTGAGGATACTGTGAGACATTTTTTATTTTGGATAGAATATAATCTATTTGAATTAATCTCAACAAAATCTGCTGATTCAAAATAAATAAATATATAAACAAACAGAAAGATTTAAGTGCTAGAGAAAATGTGGAGAGAGAGGAATAACTATTCAATGTTGGTAGGGTATCAGAATGGTGCAGCCCCACTGGAGGTTAATGTATTGGATCCAATGGAGACTAAATATGGGGTCACAAAATGATTAGGCAAACCCGTTATTAGGGACACACTCAGAGGAACTGAAAGCTAGGACTTGAATAGACATTTGTAGGCTGATATTTATGGCAGCATTACTCACATTAGCTAAAAGTTGGAGGTGACCTAGGGTATATCAACTGAGGAGCAGAAGGGAGAACTGTGGTGTATACATAGGAGGAATATTGTGCAGCTACAGGAAGGAATGAGTGTGTGAGACATGCAATGGGGTGAATGAACTGTAAGGACAATATGTTGTGCAAAATAAGACAGAAACAATAGGACAAATATTGTATGGTTTCATTTAGAAAACACAAGAAAATTAGTGGCTAGATTGTAAGCTCTTACAGCAGTCACTTTTATTCCTGAGTTTTAAGTGTTATTTTTAAATTTTGAGATGCTGTGCCTTATGTGTATAATCTGTTATTTCTCTGGAACTTTGCATATATGTGTGACACCTAAGACTTAGTGTCGGAGTTCTGTAGCTTGGGAAGTCAGCATTATTACATACAGCAATTGTTAAAGAAGCTGATAAAGAGATCAGACTTTAATTAGAGATGTGAATGAAGCCGAACTCATTGGGACAAAGATAAATCAGAATACAAGGTGAAGGATGATATTGTCATCCTTCACCAAAGGAAGAGATGTTTACTATGTCCAAAATATAAAGTTTCTGTAGCACAAAATCTAACTTCACCTTTGTATCCAGTTTATTTAAACAACTTAAAAACATGGAGACTAGAATAGGGAATGAGATCTTGTAATTTTGTATAGCTTAATATAATACACTTATACATTCCAGAGTATGTTGGACAGATAAAAAAAGTATTTGTAAAGTCCCCTGAGGGACTAGAGGAAAAACAATGGAACTTTTAAACTTCTCCACCTGGGAAATTTCTGATACTTGCTCAAGCATTAGGGACTCCCAATTGAATAAGCCAAGCCCTCAAACTTGAGGCTTGCTCTTATGAAATGTATTTCTGTATTGGAGAAGCTAAGTTGACTTATAGGGAGGAGATGCAACAGAGAAGATAGGATTTAACTAACAATTATGACTAATGAATCATTATGTAGATATTTCTTTTCAGTCTCTAATGTATTAGAGCACCCAGAAGGAAATAATTGAAATTGCAGAACTGTAACCCATACCATGCTTTGAAATTTGCTCTATAACCACTTGTTAAATTGTACTTTGAAAGTTATCACTTTTCTCCATATATATTTCACAATAAATAGTGTAGAAATAAATATCATCAAAACCAAATAGCATAAAGAAGTCACTAGGAGAGCATAAAGAAGAATTTGAAAGGTTACATAGAAAAACAGCAGATCTTATGGAAATGAAAGACACAGGAGATGAAATTTAAAATATACAAGAGACACACAACAACAAATTTGAAGAGGCAGAAGAAAGGATGTGCAAACTAGAAGACAGAGCAACCAAACTCAAGCACGCAAAAAAAATGGAAAAATTTGAGCTGGGTCTCAGGGAAATGATTGACAACATAAAGTACACAGGTATATGCATTATAGGTGTCCCAGAAGGAGAAGAGAAGGGAAAAGGGGCAGAAAAAGAATATTTGAGGACATATAGGCTGAAAATCTCTCAATTCTTGTAAAAGACATAAATATGCAAACCTGAGAAGACCAACATACTCCAAATAGTATAAATCTGAATAGACCCATCCCAAGACATATACTAATTATACTGTCAAATGCCAAAAAAAATGAGAGAATTCTGAAAGCAGCAATAGAAAGATGATTCACCACATAAGGAAAAAAGGAAGCCACATAAGGCTCAGTTATGACTTCTTGCAAGACATCATGGAGACAAGAAAGCAGGGGTAAGATGCATTTAAGATTCTGAAAGAGAAAAATTGCTAGCTAAGAATTCTTTATTCAGTAAAGCTGTCCTTCAAAATTGAGAAAGAACTTAAAATATTCACAGATAATAAAAGCTGAGTTTGTTAACAAGAGACCTGCCCTGCAAAAAATACTAAGGGGAGATCTGTCAGCTGAAAAAAAAAAGACAAGAGAGAGGCTTGGAGGACAGTGTAGATGAGATGATTATCAGTAAGGGTATCTGAAAGAATAAAGACAGAAAATAATAGATCTGACAAATAAAAGCCAAAGGATAAAGTGGTTGAAATAAGGTTGGCTTTTACAGTAATAACATTGAGTGTTAATGGATTAAACTCCCTAATCAAAAGATATAGCAGTAGGGTTGAGATGGTGATATAGGGAGGTGTGTGATTTAGTTTCTCCTCTAGGGTAGCTAGTAAATAGCCAGGAACTGTGTGGAACAACTGTTTGGAGGACTTCCAAGGCCAAACACACATTGTACACCTACAAGGAATGATTTCAAGGGCCAAGACAGACAAATCACAACACAGAACTGTAAGTAAATCTTCCACACTGTGGATGCTGGTTCTCCTTGCCTCTGGAACAGCAGACTGACTTAGAGTCTCTCTCAAGTGAGAAACAGAAGCCCTTTCTACCAGTAGCAAGAGAAGGGGAGCTCAGCCACACTCCAATTTTGGATTTGATTAACAAATTCAAACAGCTAAATACTGGCTCTGAGCACAAAAAAGTATACAATGCAAACAAGAAACAAACCCTGTATCATCCCACTCCCAGCAGGGAGAAGGCAGAGCTGATGAAAATTAATTAATTAATTAAAAATCAGACTTCTGGAGTTTGCTGAATTTAGAATACTGGAAAAGGGCTCTGCCCCAAGAAAAGGGGCACATAAAGCTGGGTAACAATTCTGGCTCTTGATTGGCACACTTGGGGGACTAGAAACCAGCTCTGACAACAGGTTGTTTTCTTTCCTTTTTTAAGCAACCATTTAACACAGCTGTCATTCTCCATTTTTAGCCCTGCCCCTGGCATGGGTGTGAGTAGGTCTGAATGAAAAACAAAGTAACTAATAAGGTGGAGGAGATAGTTCCCTAAACAGTGTATCCTCCTCAAGAAAATGGGGGACAAGGCCCAGTTCAAGTGGTGGCTCTCACTAAGAGAATTTAGACCCTATGGACTGGGATATCAGTAGCAGTTTCTACCTATGAAACCAAGAGCCCAGCCTGTCTCAAACACACAACAGTTTCAACCTACAAAAAGTAAAGTGCAGCCTATCTCAAACAAGATCTCAGCAGGGTAGAACCCTGTAATGTTCCAGCTTGCAAGGAACAGGGGGCTGAAGAGGGGCTCCTCCACACCACCCTAAAAAAAGACAGGGTGGCAAGAGCCAGCACAAATGGTGACCATTATTTAGAGAATTCAGATCCCAGGAGCTGGAAAACAGAAACAATTTAAACCTACATTCAGCATCAGTCTCTGCTTCAGTCATGCCCCTGGCAGGGAGACTGGGTCTGCTGAGAATTAAAGGCACAGTACCACTTTAGATCCCTTTGTGGAGCAGCATGCTGACAAGTGCCACCTGCTGGGCAGGACAGGAAAAGCAGGCAATTAAGGCTTCACAGGAAAGACTGGCATCCTCCTAGATCTCATCCCTAGAGAACCTTGATACTGATTACACCCCATTCTGAGATCTGGGCCTGTCTTGTCTGGGTAAACATGACTGAGGTTGATCTGACCTGGAGGGACCATCCACACAGAGCCAGACCTCCAGGTAAAAATTGATAGAGGTAAAGAAAGGAGTGTTAAAATCATACAGAGGCAACACACACACATACAAATGCAAACAAACAGCAGATCAACATTCCCTGAGGAGGAAGAGGGAAGAGAGAGCTTTCACTTGGGGGTGAAACAACAGCACTAAGAAAAACAGGGAAATTTCAAAAAAAATTCCATATAGCAGGGCAAGAATCAGAAAAATCAGAGTGGAGAAATGCTGATCAGTTAAACAGAAGTGATGCTAGAGTTCTAGAATAAGTTGAACCAAATGTCAAAGAACAGTTAGAAAACAAAGTAAACCAAAAAGAAAACACTGGACAAAAGAGAGAAAATTACTTACAAAATAAACTAACTGTTCTAGTTTGCTAATGCTGCCAGAATGCAAAACACCAGAAATGGATTGGCTTTTATAAAAGGGGGTTTATTTGGTTACAAAGTTACAGCCTTAAGGCCATAAAGTGTCCAAGGTAACACATCAGCAATCAGGTACCTTCACTGGAGGATGGCCAATGGTGTCTGGAAAACCTCTGTTAGCTGGGAAGGCATGTGGCTGGCATCTGCTTCAAAGTTCTGGGTTCAAAATGGCTTTCTCCCAGGATGTTCCTCTCTGGGCTGCAGCTCCTCAGAAACATCACTCTCAGTTGCTCTTGGGGACATTTGTCCTCTCTTAGCTTCTCCAGAGCAAAAGTCTGCTTTCAATGGCCATCTTCAAACTGTCTCTCATCTGCAGCTACTCTCAGCTTCTGTGCATTCTTCAAAGTGTCCCTCTTGGCTGTAGCTCCTCTTCAAAATGTCACTCTCAGCTGCACTGAGTTCCTTGTTTGTCAGCTCATTTATATGGCTCCAGGGATTTAATTTAGACCCACCCTAAATGGGTGGGGCCACACCTCCAAGGAAACTATCCAGTTAGAGTCATCACTCATAGTTGTGTGGGGTGCACCTCCATAGAAACACTCAAAGAATCACAATCTAATCAAAACTGATACATCTGCCCACACAAGATTACACCAAAGATAATGGCATTTTGGGGGACATAATACATTCAAACTGGTATACTAACCAAGAAAATCAGATGCCTAGATACCAGCAAAAATGCATGAGTCTTACTACGAAGCTTGGGGATATGGCCCAGTGAAAGGAAAAAGCTAAAACATCAGATAAGATATATGAGTTGAAACACCTAATTAAAGATGTTCAAACAAACTTTCTAAATGAAATCAATGAGTTGGAAAATGTGCCAAAAGAGGTGAAGGATATAAAGATACTGGGTGACAAAAAGGAAGAATTCAGAAGCTTACAAAAAATGACAGAACTTATGAGAATGAAAGGCACAATAGAAGAGATGAGACACTCAGTGGAGACATACAACAGCAGATTTGAAGAAACAGGAAAAAGGATTAGTGAACTAGAAGACAGGACATATGAAATTCTACACACAAAAGAACAGATAGGGAAAAGAATGGAAAAATATGAGCAGGGTCTCAGGGACCTGAAAGACAACATGAAGTGTATGAATATACATGTTATGGGTATCATAGGATAAAAGAAAGGAAAAGGGGGCAGAAAGATTAATGAAGGAAATAATCACTGAAATTTTCCCAACTCATGAAAGTCATAAAATTGTAGGTCCAAGAAGCAGAGCATACCCCTAACAGAATAGATCCAAATAGACCTACCCCAAGACACTTACTAATTAGAGTTTCAAATGTCAAAGGCAAAGAGAATTTTGAAATCAGCAAGAGAAAAGTGATTAATCACATAGAAGGAAATCTTGATAAGTCTAAGTGCAGAATCTCAGCAGAAACCAAGGAGGCATATGTTGTATGATACATATAAGATACTGAAAGAGAAAAACTGCCAACCAAGAATTCTATATCTGGCAAAACTGTCCTTCAAAAATCAGGGAAAGTTTAAAGTATTTACAGATAAACAGACACTAAGATAGTTCACAAAAAAGAGACATGCCCTACAAGAAAAACTAAAGGGAGCACTACAGGCAGATAGGAGAAAACAGGAGGAGAGGTTTGGAGAAGAGTGTATAAATGAAGATTATTAGTAACTTTAACTAAAAGGGCATAAAGAGAGAAAAATAAGATATAGCATATAAAATCCAAAAGACAAATGTTTTTTGAAGAAAGTACTGCCTTTACAGTAATAACATTGAATGTTAATGGATTAAACTCCCCAATCAAAAGACATAGACTGGAAGAATGGATTAAAAATAAACAGGATCCATCTATATGATGTGTACAAGAGACTCACTTTAGACCCAAGGACAAAATTAGGTTGAAAGTGAAAGGTTGGAAGAAGATATTTCATGCACAGAACAACCAGAAAAGAGATTTCAACACATCACTCTTATTAATGGATAGAACATCTAGAGAGAGAATAAATAGGGAAGCAGAGATTTTGAATAATATGATAGATAAACTACACTTAACAGGCCTTTACAGAACATTGAACCCTACAACAGCAGGATATATATTTTTCTCAAGTGTTCAGGGATAATTCTCCAATATAGACAACACATTGGGTCACAAAGCAGGTCTGAATAAATTTAAAAAGTTTGGAATTATACAGGACACTTTCTCAGATCATAATAGTATGAAATTGGAAATTAATAACAGGCAGAGGGCTGGAAAATTCACAAATATATGGACATTAAACAACACTCAAACAACCAGTGGGTCAAGGAAGAAATCACAAGAGATATCAGTAAATACCTAAAGGCAAATGAAAATGAGAATACAACATATCAAAACTAATGGGATGCAGCAAAGGCAATGCTAAAAGGGAAAGGTATTGCCCTAAACACCTATATTTTAAAAAAAAAGAGAGTGATGTCATCAACATAGCAACACAAAGAGCCCAATAGACCTATGCCAAAATCTCTCCCCAGAAAATCAAGGAAATAAAAAGGACTGTTCTGAATTGTTCAGTAATTTGGAGGAAGATATAGACTTGAGATGGTCCCTACAAATGCCAAATTGAAGACAGAGGATTATCAGCTAGGAAATCCCATCCAAGACCAGCCAGACCTCTCCCCTCACCTTCATTCAGTCTCTCAAAGCAGCTGGGATCACTCACACTGGGGACACAGAATACAAATTCTCTCATGGCATTGAGATAGACCCAGGGAAGGGGTGGACATTTCAAGGCCCAGATCAGTGAGGGACAAAGAGTCTGAGAAAATGTGGAGAGAGACTGTTTTTCCAACCCTGAGTTCAAAAGTCCTTCCCTACCCCTGAGAGAAACAGCAGCAGGCAGCTGTTTCCTTGACTGGGGGATAGCTGAAAACTGGTACACCTGGGGGAGTCCTCTTCCACAAATAAAGTGAGGGACACAGCACCACATTGAGCCAGATTTGGGCTGGCAAAGTGAGGGTTTCAGCCTGCCCAGTAAAAGGAAGCCTGGATGCCAAGGCAAAATGCTTCTGAGGATGATTAAGTTACCAAATAGCACCATCTTTTGAGCAGACTGGGAAGTGCAAGGGAATTGAGGGGCTCTTGATAGACTATTTCAGCCCGGCTGGAGCTGTTCTAGATTCCATGCATGGGAAACCACCCCTGTTTGGGCTTGGAAATACAGACAATCCAACTATTAAAGCAGTGCCCTAAAACAAATCCAGGTTTTCCTTGCCAGTGAAAAACAGAGCACTACTGGGAGCCAGCAGATTTTTTCACCACACACAGAAATTTTGCTCTGGTGCCCAGAGCCTAATCCCCCCATCCATGAAGCAGGCTGCTGTGTGAATCTGGTGTTTGGGGGAGACTGGGGGACAGAGCTCATTTAACTTGCTTGAGACAGAGACAAAGAACAGATAGAGAACAAATCCAACCAACAAGAAAATCCTAATCAAAAGAGAGAAAATGACTTCCAGAATAAACTAAGCAACAAAATCAGATGCCTAGACACCAGCAAAAAATCATGACTTACACCAAGAAGAACAAAGGTATGACCTAGCAAAAGGAATAAACTATCATCTCAACTGATGTACAGGAGCTGAAACAACTAATTAAGATGTTCAAACAAATCTTCTAAATCAAATCAATGAGTTGAAGGAAAATGTGGTGACAGAGATGAAGGCTATAAAGAAGACACAGTGTGTCCATACAGAAGAAATTGAAAGCTTGATGAAACAAAGAACAGAACTAATGGGAATGAAAAGCACAATAGAAGAGATGAAAAACACAATGGAAGATTGGAAGAGGCAGAACAAAGGATCAGTGAACTTGAAAACAGGACACCTGAAATCCTACCATGGAAGAAAATCAATGAAAATTTCCCAACTCTTATGAAAAGCATAAAATTACAGGTCCAAGAAGTGCAGCCTACCCGTAATGGAATAGATCCCAGTAGACCTATGCCAAGACACTTATTAATTAGAATGTCAAATGTCAAAGATAAAAAGAATTCCGAAAGTGGCAAGAGATAAACTTTCCACCACATACAAGGGAAGCTCAAAAAGAATAAGTGCAGAAACCATGAAGGTGAGAAGACAGTGGTATGATATATTTAAGATATTGAAAGAGAAAAACTGCCAACCAAGAATTCTATATCTGGCAAAAATGTCTTTCAAAAATGAGGAAGACTTTAAAATATTTACAGATAAACAGACCCTGAGGGAGTTTGTGAACAAGAGACCTGCTCTACAAGAAATACTAAAGGAAGCACTGCAGACAGAGAGGAAAAGACAGGAGAGAGAGGTTTAGAGAAGAGTGTAGAAAGGAATATTATCAGTAAGCTTAATTATTAGGGTGAAAAAGAGAAAAATATATATGACACATAAAATCCAAGACGTACTGATTGGAGAAAGTATTTCCTTTACAGTAATAACATTAAATGTTAATGGATTAAACTCCCCAATCAAAAGACATAGATTGGCAGGATGGATAAAAAACAGGCTCCATCTATATGTTGTCTTCAAGAGACTCACTTAAGACCCAAGGACAAAAACAGTTTGAAAGTGAAAAATTGGAAAAAGGTGTTTCATGCAAACAACAACCAGAAAAGAGCAGGTTTCCCATACTAATATTACACAAATTAGACTTCAAATGTAAAACAATTAAAAGAGACAAAGAAGGACACTACATATTCATAAAAGGGACAATTCCTCAAGAAGAGATAACAGTCATAAATATTTATGCATTGAGCCAGAGTGCCCCCAAAATACATGAGGCAAGCAATGACAACACTGAAGGGGGAAGTAGACACTTCTATGGTAATAGTTGGTGACTTCAATACACCACTGTCAACAATGGTTAGAACATCTAGACAGAGGATCAATAAGGAAATAGAGATTATGAATAATATGATAAATGAACTAAACTTAACAGACATTTACAGAATGTTACACCCAACAACAGCAGGATATACATTTCTCTCAAGTGCTCATGGATCATTCTCCAGGATAGACCACATGTTGGGTCACAAGCAGGTCTCAATAAATTGAAGAATTTTGAAATTATGCAAAATACTCTCTCAGATCATAATAGAAAGAAACTGGAAATTAATAACAGGCAGAGGGCTGCAAAATTCACAAATATGTGGAAATTAAACAATACAAACAACCAGTGGGGCAAGGGAAAAATTACAAGAGAAATCAGTAAGTATCTCAAGGCAAATGAAAATGAGAACACAACATATCAAAACTTATGGGATGCAGCAAAAGCAGTGCTGAGAGGGAAATTTATTGCTCTAAACACCTGTACCAAAAACAAAGAAGGAGGAAAAATTGAGGAATTAACTGATTACCTGGAGGAACTAGAGAAAGAACAGCAAACTAAACCCAAAGCAAACAGAAGGAAAGAAATAACACAGATTAGAGCAGAAATAAATGAAATTGAGAACATGAAAATAATAGAATCAATAAAACCGGAATTTGGTTCTTTAAGATCATCAACAATATCGATGGACACTTTGTTAGGGAGAAAGGATGCAAATAAATAAAATCAGAAATGGGAGTGGGGTCATAACTACTGACCATGCAGAAATATAAGATATAAAGAGAGGTGCTCCTGCCCAACTCAACCCCAAGACCAAAGAACATGCAAGGTAAAAAGTTACCCATGAGTTGTAATTAGGGGCTTACTTACAGGATTTTTCCCAATTGCAGCCAGTTGGGAAATGGGAGTCAATGATCCACACATATAGCTCAGCAGAGTCTCACTAGATTTGGTTACAAAGAAGCCTCAGCTGAGTTGTGTGAATGTTGATTTCAGCAGAGCCTTATGAGATTTCATTGCAAAGAAACCTCAACTTAGTCTCATGAAAGTTGATTACCAACAGTGCTTAGGCTCAATGACCTTCAATGTCTGTGCTCTGGTCATTCAGGCCACTGTATGCTCAAGGCTCCACTTTTTTCAATAAAGGAGGTGGGTTCCGAACCCTGGATTGCCACAGTCCATCCCCACACTGCAGTTTGCATTGGCCACAGCACAAATGTATCTATAATCCACAATAATAATATAAGATATAACAGAATATTAGGAGCCCCCCCACACAGAGATAACAACTTCAAAAAGTGATGCCACCATGGCCAAGAAAGTGAATTAAATCATTCTACTGATAATTGAAAAGACCTGTGATTTCAGTCTTTCTTTTCTAGATTTTCTGATGTGTTGATTTCTGTCAGCAAGGTCTTCACAGAGTCCAATATACAGGGGTCACAGTCCAAGGCAAGCTGGTGGCACCTGACAATGGCAGTTCAGCTTTGAGATTTATTGTGACAAAGTCTTATAAAAATCAGTTAAAGGCATGGTTTGTCCTAAGGCAAAATTCCCCTCTGGCTATAGACATGTGAAACTTAGAACAAGTTATCTGCTTCCAATATACAAAGGAGGGACAGTCAGAGGATAAATGTTCTGATTGCCATAGGGAGAAATTGGAAGGAAAACTGGGGTCACCAGACCCAAACAATTCTGGAAACCTGCAGGGCAAACTCCATTAGATTTTAAAGTCTGAGGGTCATTTATTCTCCATTACCATGTTTTTTCTCCCTGAGTTTGCAAGGAGTTTTCTGGGGTTACATCCCTTGTTAACCTAGGCATAGTGAGTCCATAAAGTCATACATATAGTTTCCTGGAGTATTGGGGTTCCTGGATTAATGATATAAATAACCTATGGCATTTTTTTGTATAAACTGTGGTTTAATACACAAATTTTTAACACTAATAATACCTCATGGGCTTAGGATACCCAACTAATGTGGCTGCATTGGCCAGGACCAGGGCCAATTGACCTTGTATTCCTGAATTGCTAGGATTTGTGGCACAGGCAGGAGCAAGTTATTTTCATTACTTTATAATGGTTGTAGCATCACTAGTCCCTTTACCTGTATTTGAAGGGCTTGCATAGGTCCAGCCATTACTAATTCAACAGGAGTAGGAGCAGAAGCTCGCACTGTGAATTGAGGTTGGTGAGGACCAGATACAATTGGCATGCCCACTACTGCAGAGATTGATTGTTATCTTTATAGTGCTCTTTTAAAAGCCCACTCATTCTTTCAATTAAGCCCACTGCTGTGGGGTTTTAAGGCAAATGAAATGTCCATAAGACTTCATGTTCAGTAACCCAGGCTTGGGTTAGTTGTCCAGAAAAGGGTGCTCTCTATCACTGCCCAATTGTCAGTACAAATAGTTAATGTCTCTAAGTTCATGAACAATGACCATCCATACAGTCCTTAATTCAGCCCATTGGCAGCTTTTCATAGTCCCAGTTTCCCTCCATATAGTGTCCATACTAGGTTGCATGGCTACTACCATCCAGGTGGTGGGCTACCTGTGTGCTGATCCATCAGTATACCAGACAGACCCAAGTATACTGCCACATCCATCAAAGTGGGCACAGAAACAGCCACCTCAGGAGGATCAGCAGGGAGGGGCAATTGTTGTTCTTCCACATAAGAAACAGGCCCTAAGATATCATTCATCTCTGTGCTTAAGGGCTGTTGTTGAAAATGCTACACTGTAGCAGATAAGCTTTCCATTTCATCAGAGTGCTCAGCTGAGCACTCTTTGAATGCTGTTTATTTGCTGTGTCCTTTATCCACCCATGTATGAGGATAGCAGTGCACAATGACACAGGGCATGTTGGGGTTAGTCCTTAGCTTGGCCCCTTTTCAAAGCTGAGATCAAAAGCCAAGGGGAACTCATTTTGCCTATTGCTTTTGCCACAAGCCCCACCCAAAGCCAGTGTTGGTATTGGCCACATCCAATTCAGAAGGCACATCTGGTTCCACCCCCTTTTAAATCCTGAGCCTGTGTGATAGCTTGGTTTGCTTTCTCAAAAGCAACCTGCTGTGGAACATCCCATTCCCATGTTTTTATCCTTTTCTAACTAGGACATACAGAGGTTTTAGAATGTGTGCTAAATGGAGTATAAATCATCTCCAATAACCCAACAAACCAAGGAAAGCCATGAGGTGTTTAGGAGTATGTGGAGTGGGGTACTTTTGCACTTTATCAACAACAGCAGAGAAAATAGTGAAGAGAGTGACCTCTGCTGGAGGTTTCTACATTTTTAAATCTTGAGCTACCAAACCATGGCAAACAGTGGAACTATGAAAATATCCTTGTGTTATTACAGTAAATGTCCACTGTAGTCTTTCCCACATGAAAGTGAATGCAGACTGGCTGGAGAGATCTAAATAAATGCTAAAAAAGGCATCAACAAGATCCAAAACAAAATGAAATAGGCCTAATTGAGCACTCACGTCCTGTAGGTAGTTCTGTATGTAGCCTCTGATTCCCGGTGTCCCCATATATTGTCTACCTGGGGATCTTGATCCTCCCCCTTTGCTGGATGGAAGGAGGCCTCCCAGACCTACTCCATTAGGGGGGTGTGCAGATGGCTCTTTATGTGGTATCAGCTGTGTCTTTTAGTCAGAATCCATATCCTCCTCTAGTGACCTGGTTTCAAGCTTAATAAGCCTTGGTTCCTTGGGCAGCTTGCTCCACAGTTTAACTGATGATTGCATTTGGCTGCCCACCAATATTCTCAGTTTTAGCTCCAGCAGATATTAGATCTCTCCACATTTGTCTATGCCACACCCAGTTCAGATCATCATGTCCCCTTGAGATGGGACCCATAGTCCTGGCTCTAGCTCTCCTTCATATTAGGTGGTCTGTCTCTCCCAGGTGTGCAATCATCTGGGAAGCCTTGAGATGGGCTGCCTTATAAGTGCATTGAAAATGGGCACCAAAGTCCCATACTACTGATTGGGAGCAATATGTAGAATTATCTCATTAATTCTTGTGGTGTAAGTTACACTATCTGGCCAATAGAGCCAGTGTATAAACTGCATGCTTCATCCCTAGCCCCCTCAGCACATTTGTAGTTCATCAATGGTATTCAAATAGGGGGATTGATGGAGCAAATCCTCCTCTTGGGGCCACACCTTCTTACACTGGAACATAAGCCAATTAAGTAATGAATTTCTTTCCATTTTAGGTGCTAACATATGTGCTGATGCAGAGAAGGATGGGTGGTGAGAGAGGATGATTTACTCATCTCATGCTGTAAGAGTGGTATGCCATCTGCACCAGTATCCCACAATCATAGAAGTTCTTTAGGTTTTGCATATACTGAGTCCCAATTTCTTGTAATTTGGAAGCAGTAAAATCTCACATTGTAACATGTATTCTTTGCTCAGTGGGTGAAGCTGGGGCTGCGACCACATCAGTGGCATCATCCCCATCTTCCTGAGGGCCTGGTTGGGCTGGGATATGCTCTCACTTAATGTTATGTTGGACCAGAGGGTGAACAAATTACACCCTTCATACTCTAAGTCAGACTGGGAATCCTCATCACTTGAAGAAAAATCCACTGGATACCAAATTTGGAGATCCCAATCAGGGGAAGTTAGAATATGTCTTACTTGACCCTGAAGTAACTTCTTTCCCCTTACCTTATCATAAAGACATGCTAATATTTCCAAATTTTCATCTACTCAGCATAGCCTCTCATTTAAAGCATCCTTCAACTCTGCTTGGGCTACCTGCATATTCCTCTCTACCTAATTTTCCTCTTTCAGGTAGTGAACTGCCACTTTGGCCATCAAGGCCTCTTCTGCAGCTGATCACAGAGCCTCCAAAAGTGGCCAGGCTACAGCTGCGGTGGCCTGGTTGCTTTCCTTTTTATTATGAAATCCCAAAATTCCTGTGGCCTGTTGCTGGAGGGCTATTAGTCCAGTCAGGGAGTTATAAGCATCTCCATATTTCCTCAGTGGTCCTCATTCATACAGGAGCCTAGCCACCCCTATCTGCATAGATGCTGTAGGCCATCCTGGGATTTCCCTGGGAAATCTTCCCTTCCCAGTATTCATACCTTCTGTGACTGGCTGTTCTTTGGTCTCCTGGCTGGCTCACCAAATGCTCCAGCCTAACTCAGCCCAAAAACCAGAGAATAGGCTGGGCAAAAAGTTACCCATGAGTTTTAATTAGAGACTTACAGGAGGATTTTTCCCAATGGTGGCCACTTGGGAAATGGAAGTCAATGATCTGTACATACAAGAGACAGAGGAGTGCCTTATATAGCTCAGGAGAGCTTTGTTAGATTTGGGTACAAAGAAGCCTCAGCTGAGTCTCATGAAAGTTGATTACCAACAGTGATTAGGCTCAATGAACTTCAATGTCTGTGCTCTGGTCACATGGGCCACTGCTTGCCCAAGACTCCACCCTTACCATAAGGGGGCTACCACAAAAGGATACTATGAACAACTATATGCTAACAAACTAGACAACTTGTACAAAATGGACAATGTCTATGAAAAACATTAAATACCAACATTGACTCAGGAATAAATAGAAGACCTCAACAAACCAATCACAAATAAAGAGATTTAATCAGTCATCAAAAACCTCCCAAGAAAGAAAAGCCCAGGACCAGATGGCTTCACATATGAATTCTACCAAGTATATAAGAATCAGTACCAATCATGCTCAAACTCTTCAAAAGAGTTGAAGAAGTGGGAATGGTACATAACTCATCCTCTGAAGGCAACCTTACTCGAACAACAAAGTCAGGCAAAGGTACTACAAGAAAAGAAAATTACAGACCAATCACTTTAATGATTATAGACGCAAAAATCCTCAACAAAATACTTGCAAATCAAATCCAGCAGCACATCGAAAGAATTATACACCATAACTAAGTGGGTTTTATTACAGGTATGCAACACTTGTTCAATGCAATAAAATAAATATATGCAATATACCACATCTATAAATCAAAGTAGAAAAACCACATGATCATCTTGATTGATGCAGAAAAGGCATGTGACAAAATTCAGCATGCTTTCTTGATGAAAACACTTCAAAGGATAGGAATAGAAGGGACCTTCCTCAACATGATAAAGGGAATATATGAAAAACCCACAGCTGACATCATACTCAATGTGAAAAGACTGAAAGCATTCTAAGATCAGGAACAAGACAGGGGTGTCCACTGTCACCATTGCTATACAACATTGTGCTGAAAGTTCTAGCTACAGCAGTTAAGCAATAAAAAATAAAAAGGCATCCAAATTGGAAAAGAAGAGGTAAAGCTTTCACTGTTTGCAGATGACACAATCCTATATATATCACATGATCCTATGTGTAGAAAATCCCAAAAAATCTTCAGCAAAGCTACTAGAGCTAATAAATGAGTAGAGCAAAGTGGCAGGATACAAGCTCAACATGCAAAAATCAGTAGTCTTTCTATACACTAGTAATGAGAAAATCTGAAGGGGAAATCAAGAAAAAAATTCCATTTACAAGAGCAATGAAAAGAATCAAATATTTAGGAATAAATTTAACCAAGGACATATAAGACCTATACACAGATAAAAAATTTGTTAAAAGAAATGAAGGAAGACCTAAATAAATGGAAGGACATGTGTTTATGGATTGGAAGACTAAATATAGTTAAAATGTCAATTCTACCCAAATTGGTTTATAGATTCAGTGCAATACCAATCAAAATCCCAACAACATTGCAGAAATACAAAAACCAATAATCAAATTTCTTTGGAAAGGCAGGGTGCCCCAAATAGCTAAAAATATCTACAGAAAGCAAAATGAATTGGGAGGTCTCACACTACCTGACTTTAAAGCATATTACAAAGCTACAGTGGTCAAAAGAGCATGTTACTGGCATAAAGATAGATATACTGACCAATGAAATATAATTGAGAGCTCAGAAATAGACCCTCTCATCTACAGAAAAATGATTTTGATAAGGTGGCCAAGTCCACTCAACTGGGACAGAATAACCTCTTCAACACATGGTGCTTGGAGAACTGGATATCCACACCCAAAAGAATGAAAGGGGACTCCTATCTCACATCTTGTACAAATATTAACTCAAAATGCATCAAAGACTTAAACATTAGAGCTAAGATCATTAAACTGTTAGAACAAAATGTAGGGAAATATCTTAAAGACCTTGTGATAGTAGGTGGTTTCCTAGACCTTACACCCAAAGCACAAGGAATGAAAGAAAAATAGGTAAATGGGATCTCCTCAAAATTGAATACTTTTGCACATCAAAGGACTTTGTCAGGAAAGTAAAATGGCAGCCTATGCAGTGGGACATGATATTTGGAAACCACATATTGGATCAGGGTTTAATATCCAGAATATATAAAGAGATCTTAAAACTCAGCCACAAAAAGACAAATAACCCAAATGTAAAATAGGAAAATGACATGGATAGGCACTTTTCCAAGGAAGAAATATAAATGGCTCAAAAGCATATTGAAAAGATGCTCAACTTCACTAGTTATTAGGGAAATGCAATTCAAAACCACAATGTAATATCATCTCACACCTACTAGAATGGCCATTATCAAAAACACTGAAAACTGCAAGTGCTGGGGAAGATGTGGAGATATACATACACATTCACTGTTGGTGGAAATGTTGAATAGTGCAGCCACTCTGGAAGGCAGTTTCGTGGCTCCTAGGAAGCTAAGAATAGAATTGCTGTATAATTCAGCAATCCAATTACTAGGTATATACTCAGAAGTACTGAAAGCCAGGACATGAACAGATATTTGCACACCAATGTTTATAGCAGCATTATTCATGAACCAATAGAGGAAAACAGCTCAAATGTCCATCAACTGACAAGTGGACAAACAAACTATGGTATATACATACAATGGAATATTATGCAACTGTAAGATGGAATAGATTCATGATGAATGCAACAATGTGGATGAAGCTTGAGGACATTATGCTGAGCGATATAACCAGAAACAAAAGGACAAATGCTGTATGGTCTCACTAATATGAACCAACTATAATGAGCAAATTCTGAGAGTTAAAATTGAGATCCCACCTTATCAGGAGGTATGAAGAGGGTAGAGATTGGAAATTTGATGCTGAAGGAGTATAGAGGGTTTAACAAGATTGATTCTAAATATTCAGAAATGGATAGTACAATACTCTGTGATAGTAGCATAATTTGTAAGTATAATGAACAAAGCTGAGTACAAATATGATTGAAAGGGGAAGGCTGGGGTATGTATTACATCAGAAGTTAAGATAGAAGATAAAAACTCAGGTTGTATAACTTAGCCAAACCTAGAATGGACAATGATGGCAATTAAATGTAAAAATATGAGAAAATTTTTACATGACTGAGAACAAATGACTATCACCATTGTAAGGTGCTAAAAATGGAATAGTGTTTGAGAAAAATACAATTAATCCAAACTAGGTTCTATAGTTAACAACAGCATTGTAATATTCTTTCATTAATAATAAATAAATGGTAAAATAACAAAGCTAAATGTCACTAAGAGGGGTTATGAGGAAGGGGTATGGGATTTTGTTGTGTTACTATTTCTCCTTTTTTGGATTTCTTTTCTTTCTTTGCAGAAGAAATATAAATGTTCACATATAGATTGTGGTGCTGCATGCATAACTATGTGATTATACGCGGGCCATTGATTGTACACTTAGGATGGATAGTATGGTGCATGAATAAAAATGTTTAAAAAACAAACAGAAAGATAAAAGTGCTGGAGAAGATGTGAAGATGAGAGAGATATATACCCATCCACTATGAATAGGGAAGTAGAATGGTGTAGCACCTCTGGAGCACAGTGTGTTGGCTCCACAGGACAATAAGTATAGGGTTGCAATATGATCCTGCAACCCCATTATTAGGTATATACTTGGAAGAACTGAAAGCAAGGGCATGGGTACACATTTGCACACTGATATTTATGGCAGAATTATTCACAATTGTCAATGGATGGAGGTGGCCTAAGGGTATTTTGAGGAATGGAAGGGTGAACTGTGGTGTATACATAATGATGGAACATTGTGCAGCTGCGGAAAGTACTGAAGTTGTGAGACATGCAACTAGGTGAATAAACCTTGAAGATATTTTGTTGAGTGAAAGAAGCCAGAAGTGAAAAGACAAATATTGTATGGTCTCACTAATATAAACTAATTATAATGAGCAAACTCTGAGAATTGAATTGGAGAGCATAGGTTATCAGGTGATAGAAAATGGGCAGCAATTGAGGAATCAATCATTAAGGAGGACAGACTATTCATTAAGGCTCATTTTAAATGTTCCTAGATTGTAAGCTCTTACATCAGTCAATTTATTCCTGAGTTTTAACTGTTATTTCTAAATTCTGAGATGCTGTGCTCTTTGCCTATAGCCTGGTAGTTCCCTGGAACTTTGGGTATCTGGGTGACACCTGAGACCTAGAGTTAGAGTTTTGTAGGTCTGAAAGTCAACATTACTCCATACAGCAACTGTTAAGGAAGCTGAAAAAAAGGTCACTCAATTAGAGATATAAATGAAGCAGATCTAGTTAAGACTAAGGTAAATCAGAATGCAGGGTAAAGGATAATACTGTCTGTATTTTAAAACTTCCACTTCTGTGTGAGACCAAAGGAAAAGATGTAGATTTTGTCCAAAATTTAAATTCTCTGTAGTACACTATCTAATTTAACCTCTCTGGTCAGTGTATTTAAACATTGTAATTACTTGGAACCTAGAATAGGGAATGCGATCTTGTAACTCTGTACAAGTTAATGTAATACTCTGATGCATTCCTCAGTATTTGGGGCAGAAAATATAAAAGTATTTGCAAAGTCCCCTTGAGGAACTGGAGAAAAAAATGTAGAACTAATAACCTTCCCCACCAGGGAAATTCCTGATATTCTATGTACTAGGGACTTCAAATTTAATAAGCCAAGCCCTCAGTCTTGAGGCTTACCCTCATGAAAATTATTTCTGCAATGGCAAAGCTAATCTTCCTTATAATTATGCCTGAGTCACCACCAGAGTACTTCTTTTTTTTTAAATTTTCTGTCCTCCATGACTTTTCTTTTTCTTTTTGTTGAATTCTATTTTGAAATAAATTCAAACGTACAGGAACAGTTGCAAAAACAATACAAACCCATACACAGAACTCCAGCATACCCCAACCCCCCTCCGCTGATACCCCAGATCCACCAATTTTAACATCCTGTCACTCTACCATTTCTTTCTTTCCCTCACTCCCTCCCTATCTATCATCCATCATCTATTGCTCTGTCTTCTGAACATATGAGAGCAAGCTGCACACATCCTTGAACAAACAATATAATTCACATATACATTTCCCATGAACAAGAACATTCATTTATGCAATCACATTAAGCACAGTTAAGAAGTTCAAGAAATTCAACATTGATACAAAGCTTACATTCTATATTTCATTTTTTTCTTATGTCCCAACTGTGCTCCTTTGAGCCCCCTCTTCTCCATCCTCAGATCCCATCCAGGATCATCCTTGGCATTTAATTGTCATTTTCTATTCAGACTGTCTTTTTTTTTCAATTGTGGAAACATATATGCAGCATAAATCTTCCCATTCCAACCCCTTCCAAGCATTCCATCAGTGGGATTAATCACTGTCCTAGTTTGCTAATGCTGCAGAATGCAAAACACCAGAGATGGATAGGCTTTTATAAAATGGGGGTTTATTTCACTACACAGTTACAGTCTTAAGGCCACAAAACGTCCAAGGTAACACATCAGTAATCGGGTACCTTCACTGGAGATGGCCAATGGCGTCCGGAAAACCTCTGTTAGCTGGGAAGGCACATGGCTGGCGTCTGCTCCAAAGTTCTGGTTTCAAAATGGCTTCTCCCAGGACATTCCTCTCTAGCAAGCTTGCTCCTCTTCAAATAACATCACTCACAGCTGCACTCCATCCAGTCTCTTTGAGTCAGCATGTTTTATATGGCTCCACTGATCAAGGCCCACCCTGAATGGGTGGGGTCACACCTCCATGGGAGTATCCCACCAAAGTCACCACCCACAGCTGGGTGGGACAATTCCAAGCAAATCTAACCAGCACCAAAACGTCTGTCCCACAAGACCACAAAGATAATGGCATTTGGGGGACACAATACATTCAAACCGGCACATTCCACCCCCTGGACCCCAAAATGACATTATCTTTCCAAATACAAAATACATTCATTTCATCACAATATCACAAAAACTTAAACCATTTCAGTAACAAAAGTTAAGTACAAAATCCCATCAAAATCAAATATAGGCGTGGTCAGTCCTAAGGCATACTTTTCCTTTAGCTTGGATCTGTGGACTTAGAACAAGTTATATGCTTCCAATATACAAAGGAGGGACATTCATAGGATAAACATTTCCATTGCCATAAGGAGAAAGAGTAAGGAAAACAGGGTTAACAGGACCAAAACAGTTCCTAAAACCTGCAGGACAAACTCCGTTAGATTTCAAAGTCTGAGAGTCATTTACAGAACAACGTTGCATCCTTGGGGCTTGAGAGAGTGGGAGCCTAACCCTTCCCAAGGGCCTTTTTGGCAGCTGTTTCTTCTCCAAATGCTTGGGTGAGTGCTCCAACATTTCCACACATTGGGGAGACCACCTTCTCGGCTCCACCCTCCTCAAACCTCGGGGCAGCTCCCGGATTCCCTTCCATCTCCGGGGCAAACGCTCAACCCCTTCAGAACAGTGTGGTGGCAGCCAGGCTCTCCTCAATTCCCTGGGAATGTGCTCCACCCTCTTTGGGACCTGAGGTGGCAAAACTCTTCCAGAGCATCGAGGCGGAAAGCCCGCCCTCGACCTCCAGGGCAAACTCACCCTTTCCATGCATGTGGGCTGCTCCACTCTCCCAGCCCTAAATCTCTTGACTCCAGACCTCAACCTCCATGGCTCTGTCTTTGAAGAGATTTTTCCTTTAATTTTTTCCTTGTCTGTCTCCTCCAGTCCAGGCCGGCAATGGCTCTGTCTATAAAGATCTCGCAAAAATTCTGTTGGCTTTGCATGAAGCATGCAGGGATCAAAGCCATCAGACAATAGGAGTTTCCACAAATCCTTTCTGCTTAACTCCTTATCCAATCTTGGCTTGTCCTCACCTTGGGCTGTAGCTTCTGGAAGCCCGTAATTTTCCAAGCCATCAACTTCTGGTTTCTTTGAACCCAAGAGTTCAGTTCTAAGTTTATCTCTCTCTGCTCGCATTTTACTATAAGCTGCAAGGAGAAGCCAGGGTATATCTTCCACACGTAGTCTGGAGATCTCCTCAGCTAAGTATTCCAGGTTGCCACTTTTAAATTCTTCCTTCCATCTGACACCAGGACTCAATTTTGCCAAATTCTGTGCCAGTTTAAAACAAGGATCGCCTTTCTTCCAGTTTACAACAACACATTCACCATTTCTGTTCAAGGCCTCATCAGAAGTATCTTTAGAGTCCATATTTCCACAAACAGTCTCTTTAAAGCAGTTTTGGCCTTTTCTATCAAGCTCCTCACAATTCTTCCAGAATCTTCCCCTTATCCACTTAAAAAGCCGTTCCAACATGTTTGGTATTTGCAGACTCAGCAGCAAAAGCACCCCACTTCTCTGCTACCAAAATCTGTCCTAGTTTGCTAATGCTGCAGAATGCAAAACACCAGAGATGGATAGGCTTTTATAAAATGGGGGTTTATTTCACTACACAGTTACAGTCTTAAGGCCACAAAACGTCCAAGGTAACACATCAGTAATCGGGTACCTTCACTGGAGATGGCCAATGGCGTCCGGAAAACCTCTGTTAGCTGGGAAGGCACATGGCTGGCGTCTGCTCCAAAGTTCTGGTTTCAAAATGGCTTCTCCCAGGACATTCCTCTCTAGCAAGCTTGCTCCTCTTCAAATAACATCACTCACAGCTGCACTCCATCCAGTCTCTTTGAGTCAGCATGTTTTATATGGCTCCACTGATCAAGGCCCACCCTGAATGGGTGGGGTCACACCTCCATGGGAGTATCCCACCAAAGTCACCACCCACAGCTGGGTGGGACAATTCCAAGCAAATCTAACCAGCACCAAAACGTCTGTCCCACAAGACCACAAAGATAATGGCATTTGGGGGACACAATACATTCAAACCGGCACAATCACATTCACAATGTTGCAATGCCATCACCTTCCCATCATCCATTACTAGAAATTTCCCCTCACCCCAAATAGAAACCCTAGACTCATTTCTTATTAACTCCCCAATGCCCCTTCCTCCGCTTCTCATAACCCTAACTCTACATTTCATCTCTATGATCATATTCTCTGATACATTCTTTGTGGTTACCGTGGGGCTTAGATTTAATGTCTTAAATCTAAAATAACCTTGTTTTCTTTGATACCAACTTAACTTCAATAGGACACATAAACTATGTTCCTAAACTCCTTCATTCCCCCACCATTATGTAGTTATTGTCAAAAATTACATATTTTATACTGAGTCCAAAACCACTGATTTATTACAGTTTATGTCTTTTAGATCCTGTAGGAAGCAAATAGTGGAGTTACAAATCAAAACTACAGTAGCATTGGTATTTATATTTACCATGTGATCTTAACTGGAAATCCTTATTTCTTCATGTGGTTTCAGTCAATTATTTAGTGTCCCTTCCTTTCAGCCTCCACAATTCCCTTTAGCATTTCTTATGGGACTGATCTACTGGTGATGAACTCCCTCAGCTTTTGATTATCCGGGAATGTTTTCATCTTCCCCCTCATTTTTAACCTCCAGGTGTTTGTGAATTTTCTAAGTCTCTGATGGTTTTTGACTTCTATTTGTATTCCATTGTGGTCAGAGAATGTGCTTTGAAAATATTCAATTTTTTAAAATTTATTGAGGCTTGTTTTACGTCCCACCTTATGGTCTATTCTGGAGAAAGTTCCGTGATCACTAGAGAAGAATGTTCATCCTGCTGATTTGGGATGTAATGTTCTATATATGTCTGTTAAATTTCTCTCTCTCTCTCCTTTCTTTGTTTCTCCATCAGTAGGGCTCCCTTTAGTATCTGAAGTAGGGCAGGTCTTTTATTAGCAAAATGTCTCAGCATTTGTTTGTCTGTGAAAAATTTAAGCTCTCCCTCAGATTTGAAGGAGAGTTTTGCTGGATAAAGTGTTCTTGGTTGGAAATTTTTCTCTCTCAGAATTTTAAATATGTCATGCCACTGCCTTCTTGCCTCCATGGTGGCCGCTGAGTAGTCACTACTTAAGTCTTATGCTGTTTCCTTTGTATGTGGTGAATTACTTTTCTCTTGCTGCTTTCAGAACTTGCTCCTTCTCTTCAGTATTTGACAGTCTGATCAGAATATATCTTGGGGTGAGTTTATTTGGATTTATTCTATTTGGAGTTCACTGGGCATTTATGCTTTGTGTATTTATATTGTGTAGAAGGCTTGGGAAGTTTTCCCCAACAATTTCTTTGAATACTCTTTCTAGACCTTTACCCTTCTCTTCCCCTTCTGGGACACCAATGAGTCTTAAATTTGGATGTTTTATTTTATTTATCATATCCCTGAGATCCATTTTGATTTTTTTCTCCATTCTTTCTTTTGTTCTTTCATTTTCCATTCTGTGTTTCTTGAGGTTGCTGAGTTGTTGTTCAGCTTCCTCTAGTCTTGTACTATGAGTATCCAGACTCTTTTTAATTTGGTCAGCAGTTTCTTTTATTTCCATAAGATCATCTATTTTTTTATTTACTCTTGCAATTTCTTCTTTATGCTCTTCTAGGGTCTTCTTCATGTCCTTTATATCCTATGCCATGCTCTCGTTGTTTGTCTTTAGTTCTTTGATTAATTGCTCCAAGTACTGTGTCTCCTCTGAACTTTTGATTTGGCTGTTTGGGTTTGGGCTATCCATGTCATCTGGTTTTATCATATGCTTTAAAATTTTCTGTTGTTTTTGGCCTCTTGGCATTTGCTTTACTTGATATGGTTCTTTCAGGATATGAAGGATTATTGAAACACCACTCTCTAGTTTGTCAGATCTACAGCTTGCTGGTGTACACTTTCTCTAACTAACCAGCAAATGGCATCCATGAGTCACCTATTGATGGTTCCACAGAAAGCCAAGTGTAGGGTTGCCATATGGTCCTGCAACCCTGTTATTGGTTGTATACTTGAGGAAATGAGAGTGTGGACACTTGTGGACATTTGCACACTGGTGCTTGTGGTGGCAGTATTCACAATTTGCAATGGTTGGAGATGGCCTAAGGTTACATTGACTGATAAACTGAATGGTAAACTGTAGTGTATACATACAATGGAATATTGAGCAGTGGCATTCCTTCTGGAATGAAATTATGAGTTATGCAACTAAGTGAATGGACTTTAAGTACAGTAGGTTGAGTGAAATAAGCCAGAAATGAAAAGACAAACATTATAATGCTTCACTAATATGGACTAGCAATAATCTTCAAACTCTGATAATTAAATCTGGGTGCATGGGTTAGCAGGGGAAGGATTATGTAAAGGTTCATAGATTGTAAACTTTTACAGCAGTTGCATATATTCATGAGTTGTAACAGTTATTTCTAAATGCTGATTTGCTGAGCTGTTTGTGTGTGACCTGGTTGGCCCCTGGAGCTTTGGAGGTCTACATGATGCCTGAGACCCAGAGTCAAAATTTTGCAGCTGTGAATGTCAGCATTACCCTATGCAGCAACTGTTAAAGAGGCTGAAAGGGAGATCAGACTTTGATTGGAGATACGAACCAAATGGAATTTGTTCTGCCTGGGATAGATCAGACCATGGGGGACAGGATGATATTAACTGGTTTAATGCTTCACTTTGTGTGTGAGACAAAAGGAATAAATATTTATTTGATGTAAATATCTATATTTTCTGTAGCACACTATATAATTTAACATGTATGGTCAATTTACTCAAACACCACAATTACATGGAACCTTGAATAGAGAGTGAGATTTGGTTGGTGTGTACAGGTTAGTGTGAAGCCCTGATACATCCAGAGTAATTTGGGCAGAGAATAAAAAGTATTTGCAAAGCCCCCTTGAGGGACTGGGGAAATTAAGGAAATATTAAACTTCCCCACCTGGAGAATTCCTGATATCCTTGTAGGCATTGGGGACTACCAGTTTAGAAGGCCAAGCCCTCAAACTTGGAGTTTGTTACTTATGAAACTTGTTACTGCAAAAGAGAGGCTAAGATTACTTACCATTGTGCCTGAGAGAAACCCCCAGAGAACCTCTTTTGTTACTCAGATGTGGCTTCTCTCTCTAAGCCAATGGCAACTAAACTCACTGCCTTCCCCCGTATGTGGGACATGACTCCCAGGGGTGTAAATCTCCCTGGCAATGTGTGATGTGACTCCCAGGATGAGCATGGACCCAGCATCATAAGATTGAGAATGCCTTCTTGTCCAACAGGTGGAAGAGAAATGAAACAAAGTTTCAGTGGTTGAGAGGTTTCAAATGGAGTTGAGAGGTCATTCTGGAGGTAATGTTTATGCATTATATAGATATCCCTTTTTAGTTTTTACATTATTATAATAGCTAGAAGGAAATATCTGAAACTCTTTAAATACAATTCAGTATCCTGCTTTCTTGAAGCTGATCGTGTAATAATGTAGCTTATATGGTTTGACCGTGTGACTGTGAAAACTTCATGGCTCACACTCCCTTTACCCAGTGTATGGACAGATGCAGAGAAAAATGGGTACAAAAAGTAAATGAATAATGTGAGGGGAGGGGTATGGTATTGTTCTAGTTTGCCAATGCTGCCAGAATGCAAAACACCAGAGATGGATTGGCTTTTATAAAAAGGGGTTTATTTGGTTACAGTTACAGTCTTAAGACCATAAACTCTCCAAGGTAACACATCAGCAATTGGGTACCTTCACTGGAGGATGGCCAATGGTGTCCAGAAAACCTCTGTTAGCTGAGAAGTCACCGTGGCTGGCAACTGCTCCAAGTTTTGGTTTCAAAATGGCTTTCTCCCAGGACATTCCTCTCTAGGCTGCAGTTCCTCAAAAATGTCACTCTTAGCTGCTCTTGGGGTCTTTGTCCTCTCTTAGCTTCTCTGGAGCAAGAGTCTTCTTTCCACAGCCATCTTCAAACTGTCTCTCATCTGCAGCTACTCTCTCAGCTTCTGTGCATTCCTCAAAGTGTCCCTCTTCACTGTAGCTCCTCTTCAAAATGTCACTCTCAACTGCACTGGGTTCCTTCTGTTTGTCAGCTCATTTATATGGCTCCAGTGATTTAATTTAGACCCACTCTAAATGGGTGGGGTAACACCTCCATGGAAATTATTCAATCAGAGTCATCACCCACAGTTGGGTGGGATGCATCTCCACAGAAACACTCAAAGAATTACAATCTAATCAACACTAATCATCTGCCCACACAAGATTACATAAAAGATAATGGCATTTTGGGGGACATAATACATTCAAACCAGCACAGGTATGTTTTGGGTGTTCTTTTTTACTTTTACTTTTATTCTTATTTTTATTTTTTGGAGTAATGAAGATGTTCAAAAATTGATGCTGTGGTGATGAATGCACAACCATATGATGATACTGTGAACAATTGTACACTTTGGATGATTGTATGGCATATGAATATATTTCAATAAAATTGCATTAAAATGTAAAAAAATTGCTTCAACATAAGAAATCCAATTAATGTACTACATCACATTAACATAATGGAGTTAAAAACACACATGATAATCTCAATTAATGCACTAAAGACATGTAAGAAAATACAGCACCCTTTTTTGATAAAAATGCTTAGAAAAATAGGAATATAAGGAAACTTCCTCAATGTGATAAAGGGCATATATAAAAAGCCCACATGGGGGATGGAAGATGGCAGATTAGGAGAGGCAGAGCAAACTTCTTTTCCATGAAAAACACTACATAAAGGACAGAAAGTTCTCCAGAACAGCAGTTACATGGTTCCACTTGCTGATCAGGGACTTCTACACCCAAAGTGAGTGTCTACTTGGAGAAAGTGAGAGGCTGCCTTTAGAGATGGGTGTGTGTTCAGCCTGGAACACCACTGGGGAATGGGCAGCTAGAGCCAGCTGACAGCTAAAGGGGAGTAGCCTTCCATGCCCCAGGCACCCTACTCAGTGCCTGGCATGGGTGATAACTCTTCACAGACCCATGGCAAAGAGCCCATGTGCCAGAGACTGGCTACTTGAGCAGGCAGACAATCATGGAAGAGGGTAGCTGTCTCACCCAGAGCAGCCATCTTTGCAGCTGGCTGAGGGACAACCCTTCAAAGCTCCACAGCTGGGAGCTTCCTTGAGGGAATTTGGGATTTGGTGTGCTTGTGACAGCATCCATGCTTCCTGCATGGAATCCCATGGTGTTGCACAGCCTAGAGGTAGGGGTGCCCCATGGAAGTGCCAGGAGTCTTCCCCTAATCCCAGGGACTCATGGGTGCCCAGCAGAGAGGGACTGTGGGTCATTTGAGCTGGAAGGTGAGATACACACCTCTGCAGCCCCAGAGTATTCCACCCATGGCCCCGAGAACTGAAGGGACCACTGTGTCCTGAAGTGGAATCTTGACCAAACTGTACAGGGCATGCCCCCAACCACAGGGATGGTGGTCACCAGTGCACATGGAAAACTGGTGCACTCATTGGACTGTGACATGGTTGGGACCCTCACTCAGTGCATAGAAAAAGTTGGGGAGAACTGGCTTGAGAGTAAGTGGTGGCTCAAAAGTGCCATCTACCAGTAGGTCAGGGAAAGTGCACTCCACCAACTGTAGCTCTGTCAAATAATAGATAAATGCTCCAGTAAGTTTGCATATCCTAAAAGAACCCTATCAAGATAAGCAAAAGCCAAGAGGCCAAACACAACAGAAAATTATAAAGCATATGAAGAAATCAGAGGATATGGGTAACACAAACATCCAAATGTAAAAGGAGAGGAGAATTACTCACAAACATCAGTATCATGCCTCAGGATATAAAGTACATGAAGAACCTAGAAGGGCAAAAAGAAGAATTCATAAGAGTAAATAAAAATAGCAGATTTTATGGAAATAAAACATACTGTTGATCAAATTAAAAAGATTCTTGAGACACATAGCACAAGATTTGAAGAGCAAGAGGAACAAATTAATGAACTCAAAGATAGGGTGATGTAAAGTGAAAGCACAAAAAAAATGAATGATGAAAACAATAAAAAATTTAAAATGGATCTCAGAGAAATTATGTACAACATGAAGCACACAAATATAAGAATCATTGGTGTTCCAGAAGGAAAGAGAAGAGTAAAGGGCTAGGAACAGTATTTGAAGACATTGATGGTGAAAACTTCCCAACCCTTCTAAATGACATAAATATGCAAATCAAAGATACCTAATGAACTCCAGATAGAATAAATCCAAATAAACACACTCAAAGATATATTCTGACCAGATTGTCAAGTGCTGAAGAGAAGGAGAAAGTTCTAAAAGCAGCAAGAGAGAAGTGATTCCCCACATATAAGGGAAACCACATAAGACTAAGTACTGACTACTCAGTGGGCACCATGGATGCAAGAAGGCAGTGGTATGACATACTTAAAATGCTGAAATAGAAAAATTGCCAGCCAAGAATTCTTTATCCAGCAAATCTCCCTTCAAAATCGAGGGAGAGTTTAAAATTTTCACACAGAGACAAATGCTGACAATTTGATAATGAGACTTGCCCTGCAAGAAATACTAAGGGGAGCTCTACCAGATGAGAAGAAAAGAAAGGACAGAGGTCTGGAGAAGGGCACAAACTGAAGAATTTTAGTGATGTTACCTTAAAGGAAATAAAGAGAGAGAGAGGAAAATATACATTTCATAAATAAAAACCAGAGGATAAGATGGCTGATTGAAGAACTGCCTTCAAAGTAATAATATTGAATGTGAATGGATTAAGATCACAAATAAAAAGATTTGAAGAATGGATTAGAAAACATGAACCATCAAGATGTTGTTTACAAGAGACTCATCTTGGACACAGCAACACAAAGAAATTGAGAGTGAAAGATGGAAAAAGTATTCCATGCAAGCCACAGCCAAAAGAAAGCAGAGGTAGCAATACTAATTCCAGATAAAATAGACTTTAAATGCAAGGATGTCATAAGAGATAAGGAAGGATACTATATACTAATAAAAAGGACAATTCAACAAGAAGAAATAACAATCATAACTGTTTATGCATCCAATCAAGGTGCTCCTGAGAACATGAGACAAACTTTGGCAAAACTGAAGGAAGAGAAGAGACGAAAAAAGTGGTGGCATAGAGAGGAGTGGAAACTAGTTTGTCCCCCCGGTACAACTAATAAACAACCAGAAACAACCAGTAAATAATCTGGAATAATTGCAGGGGGACAAACGTGACTGTCCACTCATCATACACCAGCCTGAACTGGGGGGAATGCCCAAGATTGCAGCATAAAATCTATAATTAAATCTGTAGCTCCAAGCCAGGAGCCCCTCCCCCCACAGCCCAAACTGCAAAACCCTGCAGTGCCAGAGAGCAGCACTCTCTGAGCAAGCGAATATAGCACAGCTGAGCTCCAACTTGGGTTTAAATTAACAAACAGGGACTACTCAATACAAGCTACAAATCCCCAACAAGCAGACAGAGGCTTTTGGTGATGACTGACCTTGGAGAGCCAGAGGGTGGCCATGGATTGCCCCTGAAGGGGACTTTCTGTCCCCTTTTCAGCACAGTGGAGAAAGCCTCAGCCATTTTCATTTCCCAGCACTCTGACTCAGACAAGGGTGGAGATAGCACAGGCAGAGAGAGACTAATCAAAGGTAAATAACCTCACCCTAGGGGGTGTATCTTCCCTAAGAGGAAGAGGGTGGTGCCAAGCTCTACTAAATGCCTTCCATTCAGAACCAGACCCCAGAGCCTGGGCAAAAACAGCCACAGGATACACCTCCTTATACCAGTGGGAAGCTAAAGGCTGACAGGTGTCGCCTGCTGGGCAGAAAAGTACAGTCACTTGAGGCCTCAAAGGGTGTATCCCTCTTCTAAGACACCCTCAGGGAAAGCAGATACTATTGCCTCCTTCCAAGACCTGAGCCCATTCTGGTCTGGGAAAACTTGATTGGGGTAACCAAGGAAACCAGGTGCCTAGACAACAGAAAACTACAACCTACACTAAGAAAAATGAAGTTATGGCCCAGTCAAAGAAACAAATTTAAACTTTAACAGAGATAAAGGATTTGAAGCAATGAATGCTAAATCAATTCAAAAAGTTTAGGAAAGATATGGCAAAACAGATGAAGGCTATAAAGAAAACACTGGGTGTACATGAGGTAGAAATCAAAAGTTCAAAAAAAAAACAAATGGCAGAATCTATGGAAATGAAAGGTACAACACAGCAGATGAAAGACACAATGGAGACATACAACAGCAGATCTCAAGAGGCAGAAGAAAACAATCAGGAACTGGAGAACAAGACACCTGAGAGCCTACACACAAAAGAACAGGTAGAGAAAAGAATGGGAAAACATGAGCAATGTCTCCAGGAATTGAAGGAAAACATGAAATGCAGGAATGTATATATCATTTGTGCCCCAGAAGGAAAAGATAAGGAAAGGGGGACAGAAGCAATAATAAAGGAAATAATCAATGAAAATTTCCCATCTCTTATGAAAGAAATAAAATTACAGATCCAAGAAGCTCAGTATACCCCAAACAGAATAGATCTGAATAGGCCTACACAGAGACACTTAATAATCAGATTATCAAATGTTAAAGATAAAGAGAGAATCCTGAAAGCAGCAAGAGAAAAGTGATCCCTCACATACAAATGAAGCTTGATAAGACTGTGTGCTGATTTCTCAATTGAAACCATGGAGGCAAGAAGGAAGTGGGATGATATATTTAAGATATTGAAAAAGAAAAACTGCCAAGAATCCTAGCTGGCAAAACTATCCTTCAAATATGAGGGAGAGCATAAAATATTCTCTGACAAACAGACAATGACAGAGTTTGTGAGCAAGATACCTGCTCTGCAGGAAACACTAAAGGAAGCACTGCAGACAACAAGGAAAAGACAGGAGTGAGAGGTTTGGAAAACAATTTTGGGAGATAGTAGCACAGCAATGTAAGTACACTGAACAAAGATGATTGTGAGTATGGTTGAAAGAGGAAGGTTAGGACCATGTGGGACACCAGAATGAAAGACAAAAGATAAAGACTGGGACCGTATAACTCAGTGAAACCTAGGGTTATCAATGATTGTAAAAAAGGTACATATATGTTTTTACATGAGGTAGAACAAATGGATGTCAACATTGCAATGTGTTAAAAACAGGGTGGGATTGTGGAGAAAATACAATCAATGCAAACTAGAGACTATAATTAAGAGAAAAATTGGATTATGCTTCCTTTAATATAATGAGGGCAATATACCAAAGCTAAATTCATATGGGGGGCATAGGGGAAGGGTATCAGACTCCTGGCATTGGTGATGGTGCCTGACTCTTTATTCTACTTTAGTGTAATGCTATCTTTCCTTTTTCTGCTTTCCAGTTGTCATGTTTTTTTCTCTCCCTTTCTTTTTCCTTTTTCTTTTGTCTCTCTACCTTCTGTGACTCTTCCTCCTTCTTTGTGGAAGAAATAGGGATGTCCCTATAGAGATAGTGGCGATGGTGCTGAATACATAAATATGTGACTATACAGGGAACCAACGATTGTTTACTTAGTACACAATATATGGTGTGTGAACAAAACCATCTTAAAAAATGGGTTGATGAAGAAATCTTGAGGGCACTATACTGAGTGAAATAAGACAGACACATAAGGACAAATATTGCAGGGTCTCACTGATATGAACTAATGCTAGTATGTAAACTCATAGACATGAAATATAAGTTACCAGGATATAGGACAAAGCTAAAGAATGGGGAGTGGTTGCTTATTATGAGCAGAATGTTCAACTAGGGTGAACTTAAACATTTGGAAATGGACAGAGGTGATGGTAGCACATTGTGAGAATAACTAACAGTGCTGAATGGTGTGTGAAGGTGGTGGAAAGAGTAAACTTAGAGTCACGTATGTCACCAGAAGGAAAGTTGGAGGTTAAAAGATGGGAATGTATAAAACAGTGAACCTTGTGGTGGACAATGTCTGTGATTAACTTTACAAATGTTAGAAATCTCTCTCATGAACTAGAACAAACATATGACACTACAAGAAGAAGTTAATAATATAGGGGCATATAGGAAAAAGTTTATACCTATTGCACACTGTATACTACAGTTAGTAGTATGTTAACATTCTTTCATCAACAATAACAAATGTACTATACCAAAACTATGAATCAATAATGGAGGGGGGTTGTTAGGGGTACGGGAGGAATTCAGTTTCCTTTTTTGTGTCTTTATTTCTTTTCTGGAGTAATGAAAATGTTTTAAAAATTGAAAAAAAATTAATTGTGGTGATGGATGCACAGCTGTATGATGGTACCATGGGCAATTGATTGTACACTTTGGATCTTTGGATAATTGTACGGTATGTGAACAATCTCAATAAAAAACTGAAGGAAGAAATAGATGTTTCCATAATAAGTGTGAGAGACTTCAACACACAACTCTCTCCAACAAATAGATCAAACAGAGGACCAAAAAGGAAATATAGAATCTAAATAATGTGATAAATGAATTAGAATCAATGGACATATATAGAGCATTACACCCCAAATTACCAGGATATACATTCTTCTCCCATGCTCATGGAACTTTACCAAGTTTAGATCATATTCTGTGGCATAAAGCAAGCCTTAATAAATTAAAAAGATTGAAACTATTCAAAGCACATTCTCTGATCACAATGAAATACAACTAGAAGTCAATTACCATCAAAGATCTAGAACATTCACAAATACCTGGAGGTTAAACAACACAATCCTAAACAAGCAGTGGGTCAAAGAAGAAATTGCAAGGGAAATTGCTGTATATCTAGAGATGAATTAAAACGAGAGCACAACATATCAAATTCCATGGGATGCAGCCAAGGCATTACTGAGTGGGAAATTTATAGCTCCAAATTCATACATTAGAAAAGAATAAAGAGCTAAAACCAAAGAACTCATGGAACCAATGTAGAAGCTAGAAAATAATCAGCCAATTAATCCCAATGCATGTATAAGATATAACACAGATTAAAGCAGAAATAAAGAATATGGAGAACAAAAAGCAATAGAGAGGATAAACAAAAACCAAAAGTTGGTTCTCTGAGAAGATCAACAAGATTGACACACCCTTAACTAGACTGACAAAGTCAAAAAGAGAGAAGATCCAAATAAACAAAATAATAAATAAGAGGGGGGACATTACTGTGGATACTCAAGAAATTTTTTAAAATATCATGAGGATACTATGAACACCTGTATGCCAACAATCTAGATAATGTAGAGGAAACAGATAATTTCCTGGAAACACATGAATAACCTAGACTGAACAGAGAAGAAATAGAGGACCTCAACAATCCAATCACAAGTAAAGAGATCCAATCAGTCATCAAAAAGCTTTCTACAATAAAACCTGGGGTCAGATGGCTTCACAGGGGAATTCTACAAAACTTTCCAAAAAAGAACTGATACCAATCCTACTTAAGTTCTTTGAAAAAATTGAAGGAAATTGAACACTATCTAACTCATTTCATGAAGTCAATATCACTCTAATACCAAAACCAGATAAAGATGCTACAAGAAAAGAAAACAACAGGCCAATCACCCTAATGAATATAGATACAAAAATTCTCAACAAAACACTGGCAAATTGAATCTAAAGACACATTAAAAAAATCATACACCATAACCAAGTGGGATTCATTCCAGGCATGCAAGGGTGGTTCAACATAAGAAAACCAATGAATGTAATAAAACACATTAACAAATTAAAAGGGAAAAATCAAATGATCACCTCAATAGACCCTGAAAAAGCATTCAACAAAATTCAGCATTCTTTTCTGATAAAAAGACTTCAAAATGTAGGAATCGAAGGGAACTTCACCAATATGATAAAAGGCATGTGTGAACAACCTGAGCCTTCATAATACTAAATGGAGAGAGACTGAAAGCCTACCCTCTAATATCAGGAATGAGACAAGGATGCCCATTGTCACCCTATTATTCAACATTGTGTTAGAAGTTCTAGCCAGAGCATCCAGCAAGACAAAGAAACAAGGCATCCAAATTGGAAAGAAAGAACTAAAACTGTCATTATTGGCAGATGATATGATCTTACATTTGGTAAACCCTGAGAAATTGATGAGCCAGCTACTTGAGCTAATAAATTTACCAAAGTGGCGGGATACAAGATTAATGCACATAAATGACCTAACTGAAGAGACATGCAAGAGAAAGATTCCATTCTCAATAGTAACTAAAAAAATCAAGTACCTAGGAATAAAGTTTAAGGATGTAAAAGACCCTACCCCCAAAAATTACATAACTTTACTAAAAGAAATAGAAGGAGATCTAAAGAGATGGAAAGATATTCTGTGTTCATGGATAGGAAGGCTAAACATCGTTAAGATGTCAATCCTACCCAAACTGATCTGCATTTTCAATGCACTTCCAATCAAAATTCCAACAACTTACTTTGAAGACTTGGAAAATCTAGCTATTAAATCTATTTGTAAGGGAAAGATGCCTCAAATTGCTAAAAACCTTCTAAAAAAGGAAAATGAAGTGGGAGGACTTACACTTCCTGACTTTGAAGCTTACTATGAAGCCACAGTAGTCAAAACAGGCACAAAAATATAGGCACAATTTATTTTTTCAATTTATATTGAAGGGGGAATGATAATCTAATATGTACAAATATGATAATGATGGTGATCTTAATGATATGGGAATGGCCCAGTGTGACTATAGATTCTTAATAGGATTATAAGTATCCGTGACTCATTGAAGGTGAGCATGTTTTTAAATGATTTTTTAAAGGCATGTAACCCACAGAGTAGCACCACAAACCTACATAGGCTTTAGCATGATATACCTGTAAGGTATGACACTGCTGCAGAGGGTTAAAAATTGAGTGGTATGGAAAAAGTACTCATTATGTATTAATGACTATATTTAATAGGAATATCTCACTAACTCTGCACTAATAATAGGGATGAATAATTAGCAGGTAATAAGAGCTCTGGGATGTATTATGCTATAATTGTTTAAAGTTGAGAGTCATGATGATTGTACAACTAAGTGAAGATAATGTAAGAAACTGACCATTTGTCTTGGGATAGAATGTATATTAAGTGAAGTTAGAAACCCACTACTTAATAAATCAAGCCCTCAACTTGAGGCTTCCTCTTGTGAAATTTAGGGTTGTAAATAAGAGACTGAACCCTCATATAATTACATCTAAGAAGCACATCCAGGGAACTTCTTTTGTTGCTCAGATGTGGCCATGTGGCCTTTCTCTCTCTAAGCCCAACTTGGCAAATAAATTCATTAACTCCCTCCCCCCATGAGGGACATGACTCCCAGGGAAATGAATCTCCCTGGAGATGTGGGACATGATTCCCACGAATGAGCCTGGCCCTGGCATTGAAGAATTGAAAATGCCTACTTTACCAAAAGGGGAAAAAAGAAAGGAAACAGCTGAGGTCACAGTGACTGAGATATCCCAAATAGATTTGAGAGGCTATCCTGAGGTTTCTCTTATGCAAGTTCCAGCTAGTTATCCCAAATGGCCACTTTACCAAAAGTAGTCCTCAAATACCTAGGTCCTTACCTGATTTTCTATAAAAGATGCACTTACTACTTTTTATCTTTTAGAAAATTAATCCACCTCAGTATTCTTATATCACAGACAAGTCCTAAAACCCAGAGGCAACAGCCTCTTTAAGATAAACTATCAAATGTAGCCCCTTTCCCCATACTGTCAACACCCCCTTTCGATATGAACAAGTTAGGGTGCTCACTGTCTATTTACCCCTAAAATTGGAGAAAGTGATTAAGTGAGAGGAAGGGGTAGCAACAAACAAGATGAGACTTAACAACAGTCGATGAATACTGAAACTTTATATAATTACAGATTTTTTGGATGCTAGGGTGTTGAAATGGCTGGAAAGATGTAAATGCATGGTGGAAATATAGCATATAGCATCATTTGTGATTTGCTCTATAGTGGCTCATTGAATTGTGTCTTGAAGGTCTTCACTTTTCTGTATATACTTTGTGTTCTGGGTTGCTAATGCTGTCACTATGCAAAATGCCAGAAATGGATTGGCTTTTATAAAGAGGGTTTATTTGGTTACAAAGTTATAGTCCTACAGCCATAAAAGTGTCCAATAAAGGTATCAACAATAGGGTACCTTCACTGAAGAACACTGATGGAGTCTGGAAAACCTGTCATCTGGGAAGGCACAGGCACATGGCTGGCATCTGCTCCATGGCTCTGGTTTCAAAATGGCTTTCTCACAGGGCACGTCTATCTAGGCATCTGGGGTGTTCTATTAGTTTCTCCCAGGCAAACTCTGGACTAGTAAAAGTCTACTTTCAATGGCCATCTCCAGAATTTTCTCTCAGCTGCAGCACTGAGCTCCTTCTGTCTGAGTTCTTATAGGGCTCCAGTGATTTAATTAAGACCCACACTGAATGGGTGGGGTAACACCTCCATGGAAATAATCTAATCAAAGTTATTTCTCACAGTTGGGTGACTCGCATCTCCATGGAAACAATCAAGCAATAATACCCTAATCAGAAAGATTAGTCAATCTGCCCCTACAAGATTGGGTTAAAGAATATGGCTTTTTCTCAGAGACATCCTGTATACAAACCAGCACATTCCATCCCCTGGAGGCCAAAAAGCCATACTCTTTCCAAATACAAAATACAGTCTGACCATCACAATATCACAGAAACTTAAAACATTGCAGTAACAATAGGTAAGTACAAGATCTCATCAAAATCAGTTATAGATGTGTTCTGTCCTAAGGAAAATTTCCCCTCTAGATGTGGACTGTGAAACTCAGAACAAGTTATCTACTGCTGATATAGGAAGGAGGGACAGTCATCAATAAACATTCCCATTGTCATAAGGAGAAACTGAAAGGAAAACATGGTTCACAGGATGAAAATGATTCCTAAAACCAGAAGGGAAAACTTCATTAAATTTCAAAGTCTGAGAGTCATTTATAGAATGATGTTTTGTCCTTGGGGCTTGAGAAAGCGGTAGTCCCACCCTTTCCAAAGGCTTATGCAGCAGCCCTTTTCTCTCCAAACACTGGGGTCGGTGCTCCAACATATCTACACATTTGGGGAGACCACCTTCTTCTCAGCCCCATTCTCCTCAAGCACCAGGGTGCCACCTGGACTCTGCTTCTCCAGGACAAAGACTCTCCCCTCTTTGAATAGTGGGGTGGTGGTCAGACTATCCCCAATCCCTGGGGAATGTGCTCCACCCTTTCTGAGGCCTGGCGTGGCAGCACTCTTCCTGAGCATCCTGGCAGAAGGCCTGCCCTCTGCCGCCAGGGCAAACTCACCCTTTTAAGGTCCATGAGTTGCTCTGCTCTCCTTGCAGGAGATTTCTTGACTTCAGACCTCAATTTCCATGGTTCTGTCTTTGAAGAAATTTTTCCTTCAGTTTGTTCCTTCCTTACCCCCTCCAATCCAGACCAGCAGTGATTCTGTCTATACAGTTCTCACAAAAATTTTGTAGGCTTGGCATGCAGCTTTCAAGGGTCAAAACTATCAGGCAATAGGACTTTCCACATATCCTTTCTGGATAATTCCATCTCCAACCCAGGCTTGTACTGAAATAGCTGGCTGGTTCCATGTTTTGTTAAAGCCCTCACATGGAGCACTATCATCTGGGGTCTCACTTTCTGGAAGCCCATAATTTTCCAAACTATCAGTTTCTGGTTTCTTTAAATGCAAGAGTTCATTTCTCAGCTTATCCCTTTCATTTCACATTTTACTATAAGCTGCAAGGAGAAGTTAGGCTGCATTTTCAAGTTTTGGTTTCAAAATTTCCTCAACTAAGTAACACAGCTTGTCTCTTTCAAATGCTGCCTTCCATCTAACACTAGGGCTCAATTTTGCCAAATTCCCCACCACTTTAAAACAAGGATTTTTGTTGGAGCCCGGTTGGCACCTGAGGTGAGTTCTGATGCAGGCTAGTTTTTCTTGTCTCAAGAAAGAATTCAGGGACAAGGGGAATAGTCGCAAGCAGTAAATTTTGTTTGGAAAAGCCAGTACACACAGGGAAATAGCAAAGGTTGGTAAGAAGGAATACATGCTTGAGAGGTCAGCACAGTTGCACTCCAAGAGAATAGCCACACAAGGTTGACCTATGTCCAGGTTTTATGTTAGCCTGTTGCTATGCTTTAGGACAGGGTTGGGGTGGAAATTCCCATTCTCCCTCACCCTGGTTTAAACCCTCCTTTTCCTTCATCTGGCTATCTTAGCTGATTCTGAGAACTAGGGTATGGTTCTCCTTCCACCTGGTGCCTCCTTTCTCCCTCTGCCTGTCTATCTCAGCTGGTTTTGAGAAGTAGGCTTTGGTCCTCCCTTTGCTTGGCCCCTCCTTCTTGCTCTCCATCTGGCTATCTATGGCTTCATGCTGACTCTCCATTTGAACTGACTGACACTCCTGGCCTGCCCAGAGTGCCCTATTCTAGCCTGCCTCAGTTCCCCCTGAAAGTTTAATACACACTTAATCTTAAGGTGAAGCTAAGGGACGAAGATCAGTCTTCTAGAGCTTCTTACTGCTGTTACAGGCAGTTATCCCTGCCTTTTTGGGTGTAGAACTCTTTCTCTATCCTAGTAGAGGCAGGGAGGAGTTGGTCTTTGCCTGGGAGGTCAGCATATTTGTGAATCAGTATGAATTTATCCTGAAAAGCTTGTAGTCTGTTGGAGACAGATTTGACTAGTAGGTTAAACAAGCAGGGTCCAAATAGTAGGAGGACAAGTAAGGGAACAAGGGGCACTACAAAAGGAAGGATCCAGGATAGCAAGTTAGGGAAATTGGAAAAAGGCCAGGCTTTATTAGCATTTTCTCTTGACCTTACTGCTTGATCCTGTAGGTACCTGATAGTCTCAACCACTTCATGGGATTTTTTTTCACATAAAAGCAGCATTCTTCTTTTAGAAATAAGCAAGTTCCGCTTTGGGCAGCAGTTAGCATGTCTAGTGCTCATCTGCTTTGTAGTGTCACAGCTGCTAAAGAATCTATTTGGGTTTGTAGCATTTGGAGGGATTGACTTGTTGCAGTGAGGGTTTTTGGCAGTTTTAAGGATAGGTTACTATAGACTTGGACTCTCACTATGCCTCCAATTCCTGTCCCAGCAGCTGTAGCTCTTCTTTGTTTGACAGGAGACTTACAATTAGTGAGCAGCCCAGTTTCCTTCCAGATAGTAGAGTGAGCATGCAGCACCAGAAAAGCATACTTAGAGTCAGCGTAGAGGTTAACCCCTTTCCTGGCTGCTAGCATTAACCCTTAGTAAGGGCTATGAGTTTGGCCTTTTGGGCTGAAGTCCCAGGGGGAAGAGGCTTTGATTCTATGACACTGCAGGGAGACAATAGCATATCCTGCTTTTCTGTCTCCCTCTTTTACAAAGCTGCTTCCATCTGTAAACCACTATAACTCTGGGTTATCTAAGGGCTGATCTTGTAGGTCTGGCCTGCTAGAATAATTTTGAGCTAGTGTCTCTGTGCATGAGTGCTTGAGGGATGCACTCTCTTGGTCTGGGCTTATTGGCAATAGAGTGGCCAGGTGAACCAGGGTAGTACAGACTTGGATTTGAACCTCTGGCATGTCTAAGAACTGGGCTTGATATTTCAGGAGCCTACTATTTGAAAGCTGTTGGTGTCCTTTTGCTTCTAGAATGTCCCTGACTTAGTGGGGTGTATATATACTGTTAGAGTTTGTCCCCACATTAACTTGGTGGCTTGTTCTATAAGTAAAGCAGTGACCTCTACTGCTCTGAGACAAGGTGGCCAGTCCTGAGCTTTGGCATCTATCAGTTTTGAAAAGTATGCCACAGGTCAGGGAATGCTTCTAGGCTTTTACACTAAGCAAATGCTACTCTTTTCTTTTCAGTTATGTATAGGAAAAAGGCTTATCTAAGTTGGGCAGGCCTAAGGCAGGCAGGCTGGTGAGAGCACTTTTGAGGGTGATTAAGGTAGTAGCCTTTTCTGTTCTCCACTCTAGGGGGGCATTATCTAGAACCCCTGATGGCCTCATAAAGAGGCTGGGCAATTCATCCAAATCAGAGTATCCATACTTGGCAATACCCTGCCATTCCTAGAAAGGCCCTTAATTGTTTCTTGGTTTCAGGGGGCAGGACTGAGAGCATAGCTTGAATTCTCTCAGATGATAAAGAGTGTTCCCCTGCAGTAAGAATAAACCCAAGATAAAGAAGTTTTGCAAGGTAATCTGAGCTTTTGAAGCTGAAACTCCATACCTGCATTCAGCTAGGAAGTTAAGGGTAGTAATACTGTCCCTAAGGGAGGTTTTCCTTGTAGTACTGAAAATTAGCAAATCATCCACATACTGAAGGAGTGAACTAGATTACAAATGCAGAGGGCCAATTCTTGGGCTAGTGTATTCCCAAAAAGATGAGGAGTGCCCCTGAACCCTTGGAGTAGATAGGCCTGTCCATGTGAACTGGGTGGGGGTTGCATCCCCCAGCCCTTGCCACTCAAAGGCAAATATAAACTGGAATCTGGGTGTAAAGGTATGCAGAAGAAGGCATCCTTTAGATATAGAACCTGGTGAAGCTTGGGATTTTATTGAGGAGGATGTAAGAGTTAGGAACTCTGGGGTGGACTGGAATGACAAACTGGTTTATGATCCTAAGATCTTGCACTAACTGGTAAGTTCCTTTTGACTTTTTAATGGATAGAATGGGAGTATTGCAAGGGGACTGGAAGGAAATAAGAAGGCCTGCTTTTAGAAATTTTTGAATAAGGGTTTGAATACCCTTAATGTCTTCCTTCTTAAGGGGTACTGTTTCTTTCTTGGGAAAGGAAGGTCTCTCCTAAACTGAATTACAATAGGAGGGACATGAATTGCTTTTCCTGGTGCATCTGTTTTCCAGACTTTGGGATCCACTTGATTTCTTAACTCTGAGGGGAGACATTCTAGAGTACTCTCAGTCCCAGTCAACACCATACTTAATGCTACCATATTTTCAATGGGTCTCTCAGGTTCTTGCATTGGTGGATAGCCTATTACTTGTATTTGAGCACCTAATGCTTTCAGAAGATTCCTTTCTAGAAGTGGAGTGGGGCACTCTGGTATTAATAAAAACAGATGACTTTAAAAAATATTACCAATTTGGCAAGGGAGAGGTGGGGTGAAGGCTTGAGCCCAAGACTTTCCATCTACTCCCGCTATGAGACAGGTTTTAGAGGAGAGAGGGCTGGAGTGAGAGGTTAAGACATAATAGGTGGCTTCTGTATCAATTAAAAAATTAATGGTCTTACCCACCATGTCAAGAGACACCCAGGGCTTGATGATCTCAGTGTTCTTCAGCAAGATCCAGGGAGCCATATGCCCCAGGCCCCTTCAGTCCTGGGATTTTGGAGAGTACTTCCTCCCCATTGGGGGCTTGATGCACTCTTGAGACCAGTGTCCTGCCTTTACACACCATGTACAGGGCCCTGGAGTCTCTCTCCATCCTCAGGACTCCTTTTGTCCATGGGGGCACTCTCGTTTCCAGTGCCCAGTCTCTCTGCATTGATGACATATTCCTGGTGGCTTCTGCCCTGATGACTCTGAGGTAGTTGCTTATCATTTACAGCTAAAGCTATGAGCCTTGCCTTATTTTGGTCCCTCCTCACTCTCTCTTCCTCTGCAGTCCAATCCTGATTTTTTATTAAAGACAGAAAAGACAGTATTCATAAGGTCATTCATAGGTGTTTGAGGTCCCAAGGATATTTTTTGCAGTTTTATCCTTATGTCTGAAGCTGACTGTCCTATAAAGTAAGTTTTGTTGTTCTCTGAAGCATGTTGTAACTTACAGGCTTAATAATACATTTTTTCATACCTTCTATTAGGCAAGTAATCATATGGTCCCCGGCCTCCAGATCTCCTTGTCCCCTCTGATACTTCCAGACAGAGTCTGTGCTAGGGATAGCTTCAGTCACAGCCCTAAAACATGTGAGCTATTCCCCCTTGTAGTTTCTGCATATCCTTGGGCCTCTGGCCAGATCCTCCACTTCTCCTCAGGAGTGTATCAGGAGGACAGAATAACTTGAATGTCTCTCCAAGTAAACTCATAAGTTAAGACTAGATTTTTTAATTCCTCCATAAATTTGGAGGGATCTTTAGAAAATTTCTCCAATTGTCTCTTTTTTTTTGCTCTACTATACCACTACATTTTTTATTTTATTAAGATTTATTCACATACCATACAATCATCCAAACTATATAATCATGTTGCCAACATATAGGTGTTCATTCATCACTCCAATCTATTTTTTTTAGTATTTTCCTTGTACCAGAAAAAGTGAAACTAAGAATAAAAAATTAGACTAAAAAAAGAACACCCAAATTGTCCCCCCCACCCTATTTTTGCTTTAGTTTTTTTGCCCCCATTTTTTGACTAATGCATGCAAACATGGTATAAAGTGGAATGTGATCCACAAGGCTTTCACAATAACATTGTCACTCCTTGTAAACTGCATTGTTATACAATCGCCTTCAAGATTCAAGGCTACTGGGTTGTAGTTTCATAGTTTCAGGTATTTACTACTAGCTATTCCAATTCATTAAAACCTAAAAAGAGATATCTATATTGTGCACAAGAGTGCCCACCAGAGTGACCGCTCAGCTCATTTTGGAATCTCTCAGCCACTGAAACTTTATTTCATTTAATTTCACATCCCCATTTTGGTCAAGAAGATGTTCTCCATCCCACAATGCTGGGTCTAGATTCCTCCCTGGGAGTCATATTCCATGTTGCCAGGGAGATTTATACCCCTGGGTGTCAGAACCCACATTGGGGGGAGGGCAGTGATTTCACCTGCCAAGTTGGCTTACCTACAGAGAGAGGGTCACATCTGAGCAACAAAGAGGCATTCAGGGGGACACTCTTAGGTACAATTATAAGCAGGCCTAGCCTCTCCTTTGCAGTAATAGGCTTCCAAAGGGCAACTCCCATGATAGAGGGTTCAACTCATCAAACTGCCAGTCCCCAATGTTTGTGAGAACATCAGCAACCATCCAGATGAGGAAGCCCAAAACCTCTGCATTTTCCCCCAGCTCTTCAGGGGGGCTCTGCATATGTTTTTCATTTTTTTTAATTAACTATTAACAATATCAAAAAATTAACAAAAACATACAATGAAAAAACATTTCAAGCAAACCAAAGGAATAAGAAAAACAGCTAACTAAAATAATTAAATTACTTCCAACATTTTTCTACTCTACCTCAAGAAAATATACAGACTATAAAAAAGCAAAGGAATAAGACAGATAAACTAAGATAACAACATTTCTGTAAATTTGTTCCTACCATACCCACCAGAAATTGGCAAACCATAGTCATACCTGAGCATTCCCAGAACGTTAAATTTACCCACAATAACTTATCTGTTCTTATTAGGTTATCGTTACCCATTCACAAATTGCTATCTCGCTAGGTTCCCTACATTCTACATTATAAACCATTTATTTTACATTTTTCAATGTTCACATTGGTGGTAGCATATAACATTTCTCTTTTTTTTTGTGCCTGGCTTATTTTGCTCAGCATTATGTCTTCAAGGTTTATCCATGTTGTCATATGTTTCACAACATCATTCCTTCTTACATGGTGTACAATCAGCTGTTCACAGTAACATGATATAGTTGTGCATTCATCACCCCAATCTATTGTGTGTATGTACCACATTTTATTTACCCACTCATCTGTTGGGGGACATTTGGGTTGTTTTCATCTCTTGGCAATTGTGAATATTGTTGCTGTGAACATTGGCATGCAGATATCTGTTCATGTCACTGCTTTCAGATCTTCTGGGTATACACTGAGAAGTGCAACTGCTGGATCAAAGGGTAACTCTATATCTAGTTTTCTAAGGAACTGCCAGACTGTCTTCCAGAGTGGCTGAACCATTATACCCAGCAACAATGAATAAGAGTGCCAATTTCTCCAAATCCTCTTCAGCATTTGTAGTTACCTGTTTGTTTAATGGCAGACATTCTAATTGGTGTGAGATGGTATCTCATTGTGGTCTCAATTTGCATCTCTCTAATAGCTAGGAAAGCTGAACATTTTTTCATGTGTTTTTTTTTTTGGCTATTTGTATTTCTTCTTCAGAGAACTGTCTTTTCATATCTTTTGCCCATTTTATAATTGGGTTTTCTGCACTATTGTCACCGAGTTGTAAGATTTCTTTATGTATGCAATGTATCAGTCTTTTGTCAGATACATGGTTTCCAAAATTTTTTTCCCATTGAGTTGGCTGCCTCTTCACTTTTTTGACAAATTCCTTTGAGATGCAGAAACTTCTAAGTTTGAGGAATTCCCACTTATATATTTTTTCTTTTGTTGCTTGTGCTTTGGATGTAAGGTCTAGGAAGTGATCACCTAACACAAGGTCTTGAAGCTGTTTCCCTACATTATCTTCTAGGAGTTTTATGGTACTGTCTCTTATGTTGAGGTCTTTAACCCATTTTGATTTGATTTTTGTGTAGTGTGTGGGGCAGTGGTCCTCTTTCATTCTTTTGGATATGGATACCCAACTCCACCATCCCCATTTGTTGAAAAGACTGTTATGCCCCAGTTCAGTGGATTTCAGGGCCTTATCAAAGATCAGTCGACTGTAGACCTTGGGGTCAATCTCCAAATTCTCAATTTGAATCCATTGATCAATATGTCTACCTTTGTGCCAGTACCATGCTGTTTTTTTTAGTTAAGTTTTATTGAGATATATTCACATACCATACAACCATCCATGGTGTACAATCAACTGTTCACAGTACCATGATATAGTTGTGCATTCATCACCCCAATCTATTTTTGAACATTTTCCTTATACCAGAAAGAATCAGAATAAGAATAGAAAATAAAAATAAAAAAGAGCACCCAAATTGTCCCCCCATACCACCCTATTTTTCATTTAGTTTTTGTCCCTATTTTCTACTCATCCATCCATACACTGGATAAACAGAGTGCAATCCACAAGGTTTTCACAGTCATACTGTCACCCCTTGTGATCTACATTGTTATACAATTGTCTTCACGAGTCAAGGCTACTGGATTGGAGTTTGGGAGTTTCAGGTATTTACTTCTGGCTATTCCAATACATTAAAATCTAAAAAGTGTTATCTATATAGTGTGTAAGAATGTCCACCAGAGTTATCTCTTGACTCCATTTGAAATCTATCAGCCACTGAAGCTTTATTGTGTTTCATTTCACATCCCACATTTGGTCAAGAAGATGTTCTCAATCCCATGATGCTGGGTCCAGATTCATCCTTGGGAGTCATGTCCTGCATTGCCAGGGAGATTTACACCCCTGATAGTCATGTCCCATGTAGGGGGAGGGCAGTGAGATCAACTGCCAAGGTGGCTTAGGTAGAGAGAGAGGACCACATCTGAGCAACAAAGAGGCACTCAGGGGGAGACTCTTAGGCACAATTATAAGCAGGTTTAGCCTCTCCTTTGCAGTAACAAGCTTCATAGGGGCAATCCCAAGATAGAGGGCTCAGCATGTCAAGCTGTCAGTCCCCAATGTTTGTGAGAACATAGCAACAACACAGGTGAGGAAGTCCAACACTCTCGCATCCTCTCCCAGCTCCTCAGGTGGGTCCCAAATATATATTTTTATTCCCCACCCAAATTAATTTGGGAAGTGTTGCTATTTCACTCTAACCTATACAGACCTACCATATCTCACTTCCTATTCAAAGTTCCATGTAATTGCAGTGTTTGAAAAACTGACTGTAGAAGTAATATTGTTTAGGAAATATAGATCCTACACCAAATTAACCTTTCTTCCCTTGGTCTCACATGGAAGTTGAAGTTTTAACACACAGTCAGTTTCAACCTTTACCCTTTGGTCCGATTTGCCCTAGTGTTAACCAGATCTGCTTCATTCATATCTCTAGTTGAAGTCTGGGCTCTTTCTCAGCCTTTTTTTTTTTTTTTAACAGTTGTTGTATGTGTTAATACTGACATTCATATCTGCCAAAATCTAGCTCTGATTTTCAGGTGTCACACAGATACCCAATGCTCCAGAGACCAATCAGGTTACACACAAAGGGATCAACATCTCAGAGTTTGGAGATAGCCATTACAATTTGGGAGTAGATTTGTCTGCTGTAAGAGCTTACAATCTAGGGACCATTACGATAATCATTTCCCTGCTAGGCTATGCTCTGAGATTCAATTCTGAGTTTACACATTGCAGTTAGTCCATATTGGTGAGGCATTGTAGTTTTTGCCTTTTTCTCTGCCATAATTCACACAAAATGCTGTCTACAGGATCCATCCACCTCCTTGCATGTCTCACAACTTCACTCCTTTTCATAGTTGCTCAATATTAGATTGTATGCATATACCACCGTTCACCATTCTGTTCCTCAGTGTACCCTTAGGCCACCTCCACCCACTGCAAATCATGAATACTGCCTCTATAAACACCAGTGTGCAAATGTTCATTCATGTCTCTGCTCTCAGGTCTTCTAAGTATATACCCCATAATGAGGTTGCAGGAACTTATGGCCCCCACACACTTAACTTCTAGGGGAACCACCACAGTGACCTCCAGAAAGACTACATCATTTTGCCTCCTTAACAATAGATAGGTTCATCCCTCTCTCCATGATTTCTCCAGCACTTTTACCCCTATTTATATTTTTTCCCTACAATTTTATAGGTATATTCACATAATTTAAAATTATCCACAATGTACAATCAGTTGTTCACAGTATCATCATAGTTGTACAGCCAGCACTTGAACATATTGATTACTATGAAAAAGATTTTTTTGGTGAATAGTAAAAAAGATAATAATAAAAAGAAAAATAAAGTGTCATACTGTACAATATATTAGCAAGGACAGAAAACAACACCACTACCAAGAATCCCTATGCCTCCCTTATATCCCCTTCTCATACACATTTAACTTTGGTATATTGCCTTTGTTATATTTAATGGAAGCATATTACAATGTTACTGTTGACCATAGACTCCAGTTTGCTTTGATTATGTTTTTTCCCAAATACTATCCCTTTTTCAACATTTTGCATGGTTGACATTCATTTGTTCTCCCACATGTGAGAACATTTTTATATTTCTACATTCAGTAACAGTCTTTGGTCACTCCAGTTTTTGCCAAGTTATACAGTCCCAGTCTTCATCATCTATCTTTACCTCTGGTGTCATACATTCCCCTATCCCACCTCTTTTAGTCTTACTCACAGACATCCTTGTGCAGTGTACTTACAATATTATGTTAATACTGACATTCATATCTGCCAAGCTCTAGCTCTGATTTTCCGGTGCCACACAGATACCCAATGTTCCAGAGACCATGAATGGACATTTGCACACTGGTGTTTAGGGAGGCAGTATTCATGATTTGCAGTGGGTGAAGGTGGCCTAAGGTTACACTGATTGAGAAACAGAATGGTGAACTGTGGTATATGCATACAATCTAATATTGAGCAACTATGAAATACTGTGCTACCATCACGCAGTATTATGATATCTACTTTTGGATCTATACAATCAATACTGCTGAACATTCCGTAGTCCTTCAGCATCAAATGCCTGATCTCTACCCCCTTTCTGTCTCCTGGTAGCCTGTGTTATCAGCTTTTAACTCTCAAAGTTTGCTAACTAACATTAGTTCATATTATTGAGACCATATAGTATTTGTCCTTTTTTTTCTGGCTAACTTCACTAAACATAATGTCCTCAAGCTTCATCCATGTTATTATATGTTCCATGTCTTTGTTCTGCCTTACAGCTGCATAATATTCCATCATGTGTATGTACCACAGTTTGTTTATCTACTCATCTGTTGATGGACATTTGGGCTGCCTCCATCTCTTGGAAATTGTGAATAATGCCACAATGAACATCAGTTTACAAATGTCTGTTTGGGTCTTAACTTTCAGTTCCTTTGAGTATATACCTAGCAATGGAATAGCTGGGTCATATGGAAGATTTATACTTATCTTCCTGAGGAAACTCCACACTGTCTTCCAGAGTGGTTGCACCATTCTACATTCCCACCAGCAATGAATAAGTGTGCCTCTTTCTCCACATCCTCTCCAGCACTTGTAATTTTCTGTTTTTTGGATAATGGCCATTGTGGTAGGTGTGAGATGATACCTCATTGTGGTTTTGATTTGCATTCCCTAATAGCCAGTGAAGTTGAGCATTTTTTCTTATGTTTTTGAGCCATTTGTATTTCCTCTTCAGAAAAGTGTCTGTCCATGTCTTTTACCCATTTTTTAATTGGGTTGTTTGTCTTTCTGTTGTTGAGTTGTAGATTGCTTTATATATCCTGGATATTAAACCCTTATTCAATATGTAGTTTCCAAATAATGTCTCCCATCGTGTAGACTGTGTTTTACTTCTTTAACAAAGTCCCTTGATGTACAAAAGTATTTGATTTTGAGGATATCCCATTTGTCTATTTGCTCTTTGGTTGCTCACGATTTGGGTGTAAGGTCTAGGAAACCATCTCCTATCACAAGATCTTTAAGATACTGCCCTATGTTTTCTTCTAAGAGTCTTATGGTCTTCACACTTATATTTAGGTCTTTGATCCACTTAGAGTTAATTTTTGTATAAGGTGGGAGGTAGAAATCCTCTTTCATTCTTTTGGAAATGGATATCCCGTTCTCCAAACACCATTTATTGAAGAGGGTGCTCTGTCCCAGTTGCTTTGGCTTGACTGCCTTATCAAAGATCAATTGACCATAGATACAAGAGTCTATTTCTGTACACTCAATTCCATTGGTTGTTATCTCTGTCCTTATGCCAGTACCATGCTGTTTTGAGCACTGTAGCTTTGTAATATGCTTCAAAGTCAGGTAGTGTGAGACCTCCCACTTTATTCCTCTTTCTCAAGATATATTTGGCTATTTGGGGCACCTTGCCCTCCCAAATAAATTTGGTTGTTGGTTTTTCTATTTCTGCAAGTAAGTTGTTGGGATTTTAATTGGTATTGTGTTGAATCTATAAATCAGTTCAGGTAGAGTTGACATCTTAATTATATTTAGTCTTCCAATCCATGAACGTGGTATGTTCTCCAATTTTTTAAGTCCTGTTTGATTTCTTTTAGCAGTTTCTTGTTGCTTTCTTTGTATAAGTCTTTTGTGGCCCTCATTAAGTTTATTCCTAAATACTTGACTTTTTGGTTGGTATCGTAAATGGATTTTTTTTTAAATTTCTTCCTCTTGTTGCATATTACTTGTGTATAAGAACACTACAAATTTTTGCATGTTGATCTTGTAGCCTGCCACTTTGCTGTATTCACTGACTAGCTCTAATAGCTTTGCTATAGATTTTTCTGGATTTTCTACATATAGCATCATGTCATCTGCAACCAGTGAAAGTTTTACTTCTTCTCCAATTTGGATGCCTTTTATTTTTTTATTGCCTAATTGCTCTAGCTAGAACTTCCAGCACAATGTTGAATAACAATGGTGACAGTGGTCATACCTGCCTTGTTCCTGATCTTAGAGGGAAAGCTTTCAGTATCTTCCCACTGAGTATGATGTTAGCTGTGGGTTTTTCATGTATTGCCTTTATCATATTGAGAAAATTCCCTTCTATTCCTATTCTTTGAAGTGTTTCCATCAAGAAAGGATGTTGAATCTTGTGAAATGCCTTTTCTGCATTGATCGAGATGATCATGGGGTTCTTTTGCATTGATTGAATGATGGGGTTTATTACATTAATTGATTTTCTTGTGTTGAACCAGCCTTGCATACCTGGAATAAACCCCACTTGGTCGTGGTGTATAATTCTTTTAATGTGCTGCTGGATTCTATTTGCAAGTATTTTGTTGAGGATTTCTGCATCTATATTCATTAAAGAGATTGGTCTATAATTTTCTTTTTTGTAGTATTTTTGTCTTATTTTGGTATTAGGGTGATGACTTCATAGATTGAGTTGGGTAGCTTTCATGCCTCTTCAATTTTTTTTTAAGAGATTGAGCAGGATTGGTATTAATTATTTCTTGAATGCTTGTTAGAATTCACATGTGAAGCTATCTTGTCCTGGGCTTTTCTTTTTTGGGAGATTTTTGATGACTGACTCAATCTTGTTGCTTGTGATTAGTTTGTTGAGGTCATCTATTTCTTCTCAGCTCAGAGTTGGGTGTTTATGCTTTTCTAGGAAGTTGTCCATTTCATGTAAGTTGTCCAGTTTATTAGTATATAGTTGCTCATAGAAACTTCTATCTCCTTTATTACTTCTGGGTCACTAGTTATGTTTCCTTTCCCATTTCTGATTGCATTTACTTGCATCTGCTCTCTTTTTCTTTTTGTTAGCCTAGTTAGGGGTTCATCAGTTTTCTTGATTTTCTTGAAGAACCAGCTTCTGGTTTTGTTAATTCTCTCTATTGTTTTCCTGTTCTCAGTTTCATTTATTTCTGTTCTAATCTTTGTTATTTCTTTCCTTCTGTTTGCTTTGGGGTTTATTTGCTGTCCTTTCTCTAGTTCCTCCAGGTGGACAATTATTTCCTCAATTTTTGCTCTCTCTTTTCTTTTAATATAGGCATTTAGGGGAATAAATTTCCCTCTCAGCACTGCCTTTGCTGCATCCCATATGTTTTGATATGTTGTGTTTTCATTGTCATTTGCTTCAAGGTATTTACTAATTTCTCTTGTAATTTCTTCCTTTATCCACTGATTTTCTAAGAGTGTGTTGTTTAGTCTCCATATATTTGTGAATTTTACAATCTTCTGCCTCTTATTTATTTTCAATTTCATTCCATTATGATCTGAGATAGCATTTTTTTATAATATCAATATTTTCAAATTTGTTGAGACTTGCTTTGTGACCCAGCATATGGTCTATCCTAGAGAATGTTCCATGAGCACTTGAGAAAAAAGTGTATCTTGCTGTTGTGGGGTGTAGTGTTCTATAAGTGTCTGTCAAGTCTAGTTCATTTATCATACAATTCAACACCTCCATTCCCTTGTTGATCCTCTGTCTAGATGTTCTATCCATTGATGAGAGTGCTGTATTGAAGTATCCAACTATTATTGTAGAGGTATCTACTTCTCCTTTCAGTGTTCTCAGTATTTGCTTCATGAATTTTGGGGCACTCTGGCTTGGTGCATAAATATTTATGATTGTTATGTTTTCTTGATGAATTGACCATTTTATTAATATAAAATGTCCTTATTTGTCTCTTTTAATTGTTTTACATTTGAAGTCTACTTTGTCTGATATTAATATAGCTACAACCACTTTTTTCTGGTTGCTCTCTGCATGAAATATCTTTTTCCAACCTTTCACTTTCAGCCTATTTTTGTCCTTGTGTCTAAGGCAAGTTTCTTGTAGACAGTGTATAGATGGGTCCTGTTTTTTAATACATTCTGCCAGTCTGTGTCTTTTTATGGGGGTGTTTAAGCCATTATCATTTAGTGTTATTACTGTGAGGACAGTACTTTCTTCTATCATTTTGTCTTTTGGATTTTACATGTCATGTCTTATTTTTTCCTCTCTCTCTTTTTACCCTTACTGATAATCTTCATTTCTACACTCTTTTCCAAGACTCTTTCTCTTATCTTTTCATATCAGCCTATAGCACTCCCTTTAGTATTTCTTGTAGCACCAGTCTCATATTCACAAACTCAGTGTCTGTTTGTCCAGAAATATTTTAATTCTCCCTCATTTTTGAAGGACACTTTTGCCAGATATAGAATTCTTGGTTGGCAGTTCTTCTCTTTCAGTATGTTAAATATATCATACCACTGTCTTCTTGCCTCCATAGTTTCTGGCAAGAAATCTGTGCATAGTCTTATTGATCTTCCCATGTATGTGATGGATTGCTTTTCTCTTGCTGCTTTCAGAATCCTCTCTGTCTTTGACATTGGACAATCTGATTAGTGTCTTGGAGTTGGTCTATTGTGGTCTATTTTGTTTGGGTTGCACTGTACTTCTTGAATCTCTAATTTTCTGTCTTTCATAAGAGCTGGGAAATTTCCAGTGATTATTTCTTCTATTATTATTTCTGCCCCTTTTCCCCTCTCTTCTCCCTCTGGGACACCCATAACACGTATATTTGTGTGTTTCATGTTGTCACTCAGCTCCTAAAGCCCTGCTCATATTTTTCCATTCTTTTCACCATCTGTTCTTTCATGTGTGTGAATTCAGATGTCTGGTCTTCCAATTCACTGATCCTTTCTTCTGCCTGTTCAAATCTACTGTTGTACCCTCCTTTGTCTTTTTCATCTCCTCCATTATACCCTTCATTCCCATAAGTTTTGCTGTTTGCTTTTTCAGGTTTATGAATTCTTCCTATGGTCATCCAGTGTCCTCCTTATATCCTTCATCTCTTTTGCTATGTCTTCCCTCAGTTCATTGACTTAATATTTGAATCAATTTAGCTTTGTTTTCACATCTCCAGTTAGTTCTTCCTTCAGTTCATTGAATTTATTTAGCAATAATTGCTTCAACTCCTGTGTCTTGGTTGAATGATTAGTTTGTTCCTTTGGCTGGTCCATATTTTCATGTTTCCTATTATGGCTCATTATCTTAAGTTGTCTAGGCATCTGACTTTCTTGATTAGTTTATTCTGGAGCTTGTTTTCATTGGATTCAATTTGCAAGTATTTTTTTGAGAATTTTTGCATCTGTATTCATTAGGGAGATTGGCCAGTAGTTTTGCTTTCTTGTAGCATCTTTGCCTGGTTTTGGTATTAGAGTAATGTTAGCTTCATAAAATGTGTTAGGTAGTATTCCATTTTCTTTGATGTTTTGAAAGTGTTTAAGTAAGATTGGTGTCAGTTCTTTTTGGAAAGTTTGGTAGAATTCCCCTGTGAAGCCATCTGGCCCTGGGCATTTAATTGTGGGAAGCTTTGTGATGACTGATTGGATCTCTTTGCTTGTGATTGGTTGTTTGAGGTCTTCTATTTCTTCTCTAGTCAGTCTAGGTTGTTTATGTGTTTCCAGGGAATTGTCCATTTCCTCTACATTATCTAGTTTGTTGGCATATGGTTGTTCATAATATCCTCTTATAATTTTTAAATTTCTTTGGATTCTGCAGTAATGTCCCCCCTTTCACTTATTATTTTATTTATCTGGGTCTTCTCTTTTTTTGATTTTGTCAGTCTAGCTAGGGGCTTGTCAATCTTTCTGATCTTCTCAAAGAAGAAACTGTTGGTGTTATTTACTCTACTAGGTTTTTTTGTTCTCTTGTCATTTATTTCTGTTTTAATCCTTGTTATTTCTTGTCTTCTACTTGATTTTGGATTAGTTTGCTGTTCATTTTCTAGCTTCTTCAGTTGCTCTATTAGTTCTTTGATTTTAGCTCTTTCTTCCTTTTTAATGTATACATTTAGAGCTATAAATTTCCCCTCAGTACTGCTTTTGCTGCATCCCATAGGTTTTGATATGTCGTGTTCTCATTTTCATTCATCTCTATATATTCAGCATTTTCTCTTGCTATTTCTTATTTAACCCACTGATTGTCTAGGAGTTGTTTAACCTCCAGGTATTTTTGTATTTTCTAAGTCTCTGATGGTTATTAACTTCTAATTGTATTCCATTGTGATCAGAGAATATGCTCTGAATAATATCAATTTTTTTCAAATTTATTGAGGCTTGTTTTATGTTCTAGCATATGATATATTCTGGAGAAAGTTCCATGAGCACTAGAGAAGAATGTGTATCCTGGTGATTTGGGATGTAATGTTTTGTTTATGTCTGTTAAATTTGTCAGATTATTTAGGTTTTCTGTTCCCTTACTGGTCTTCTGTCTGCTTTATCTATCTATAGGAGATAGTAATATATTGAAGTCTCCCAGAATTGTTTTGGAAACGTCTATTGCTTCCTTTAGTTTTGCCAATGTTTGTCTCATGTATTTTGGGGCACCTTGATTGGGTGCAAAAACATTTATGATTGTTATTTCTTCTTGTTGAATTGTCCCTTTTATTATTATGTAGTGGCCTTCTCTGTCTCTCATAACATCCTTGCATTTAAAGTCTATTTTTTCTGAGATTAATATTTCTACTCCTGCTATCTTTTAGCTGTCGGTTGCATGAAATATTTTACCCATCCTTTCACTTTCAATTTCTTTGTGTCCATGTGTCTAAGATGAGTCTCTTGTAAGAAACACAGTGATGGTTCATATTTTTTTATCCATTCTGCTGCTTATATCTTTTAATTGGGAAGTTGAATCCATTTACATTCAATGTTATTACTGTGAATGCATTTCTTTAATCAGCCATCCTATCCTTTGGTGTATATTTGTCAGATATATTTTCCCCCTCACTCTCTTAGTGTCCTTTAATGTACCCATACTTAATCTCTTTAGTACTGAAACTTTTTCAATCTCTCTCTCTCCTTTTTTTGTTTCTCTGTCAGTAGGGCTCCCTTTATAGTATCTCAAGTAGGGCAGGTGTCTTGTTAGCATATTCTCTCTGCATTTTTTCTTCTGTGAAAAATCTAAGCTCTCCCTCAAATTTGAAGGAGAGCTTTGCTGGATAAAGAATTCTTGGTTGGCAATTTTTCTCTTTCAGAATTTTAAATATGTCATGCCACTGCCTTCTCACCTCCATCATGGCCACTGATTAGTCACTGCTTCATCTTATGCTGTTTCCTTTGTAAGTGGTGAATTGCTTTTCTCTTGCTGCTTTGAGAACTTGCTCCTTCTCTTCAGCATTTAACAATCTGATCAGAAATGTCTCAGCGTGGGTTTATTTGGATTTATTCTGTTTTGAGTTTGCTGGGAATTTATGCTTTGTGTATTTATATTGTGTAGAAGGTTTGGGAAGTTTTCCCCAACAATTTCTTTGAATACTCTTCCTAGATCTTTAGCCTTCTCTTCCCCTTCTGGAACACCAATGACTCCTACATTTGGGCATTTTATGTTGTCCATAATGTCCCTGAGGTCCATTTCAATTTTTTTCCCCATGCTTTCTTTTGTTCTTTCACTTTCTGTTCTGTCCTGTTCAAGGTCACTGATTCACCATTCAGCATCCTCTAATCTAGTACTGTGAGTATCCCAAATCCTGATAGCTTTTTATTTCCATAAGATTGCCTATTTTTTATTTACTCTTGCAAATTCTTCTTTATGCTCTTCTAGGGTCTTCTTCATGTCCTTTATATCCTGTGCCATGATCTCATGTTTGTCTTTAGTTCTTTGATTAATTGCTCCAAGTGCTGCATCTCCTCTAATCTTTTGATTTGGGGGTTTGGATTTGGGTTATCCATGTCTTCTGGCTTCTTCATATGCTTTAAATTTTTCTGTTATTTTTGACTTCTTGGCATTTGCTTAACATGATAAGGTTCTTTTAGGATACGTAGGCTTATTAGAGCAATTATCTCTAGTTTGCAGATCTACAGCTTGGTGGAGTGCACTTTCTCAGACTATCAGGTGGCATCTGTGAGCCACCTATTCCCCTCAAGCCAGTTCCCCCCAACTTTGTCTTTGTGGTGAGTGGGGGTCTGAATCTTGTGGGGGCCCAATTCATTCACCAAGTTTCCATGTGTAGTTTGTGCTTCCCACCCTGAATGTGGGGTGTGTGTCTGAGTGGTTAGGGAGGGCAGCTTTAATAATAAAAACTCCCAGATGTTCCTGGATATTTAAACTTGTTGCAGGAGTCTAAACCTTTGATTCAGTCTCACCACAGTTTGTCTCTGCTGCAGACCCACAAGTCCCTGGCATTGGTTTATGGTCCCTGGGACTTCTGAGGGGGTCCCTCTTCCAAGCCTTGCCCTCCTAGGGCCTCTGCTGAGGGAAGACTGTGTTACATCACAGGTGAGTGCAGGCCCCCAAAGGAAGTTCTGGGCCATGGGTCCATGTAGGGGCATTCCCAGCCTGCTGAAAGGATGACTGTATGGGGTGTGTTAGTTTCCCCTTTTCACACAACTCTGCCTTCCTAGCTCTGGGAAAATTAGCTGCCGGTGTGAAAAAGGCTATCATCCATGCCAGATGCTGAGGCATGTGCACATATTGTGGGAAACACTTTCCACTGCACTTGGTTGTGGCACAGCTCTAGGCTGTGGCACTGGACAGGAGCATTCCCAGCCTGCCAGGAAGATGGCTGTATGGGGCATGGTTATTTCCCCCTTTTTGCTGACCTCTGCTTTCCTAGCTCCAAGACAATTAGCTATGGGTGTGCAAAAAGCTATCATCCACACCAGATATTGAGGCATGCCCACGGGTTTTGGGGAAGCAGTTCTTGCTGTGCTCCACAGTGCAGCTCTCACTGCCAGATCCACAGCCTCTTTTGGGTTTTTAAACTAATCCATCTCCAAATGCCAGCCCCCAATTTCTCCTGACCATGGCATGGCTGCCAGTTCTCCAGCAGGCTCACTCACTCATTTCAGAACACAGACTCCCAATTTCACCAAGTGCATGGTCCCTATGCATTTAGCAGACCTTGTCCAGCTGGTTCATCACTGGAACTGGTGTTCTGGGTCACTTTCTGTCTTTTATCTAGTATTTTTCATGGAGATGTTTTTTGCCCTATCTCTCCTAATCTGCCATTTTCCTCCTCTCCAATTGTCTTTTACACTGTACTAAGTCTGTCATAGAAAAAGGGACACAGACCTTTATAGTTTCCATATCCCCATTGGCTACTTCCTAAAGAGGATATATTCCATGTCTTGTTGAACCTTCTTCCTCCTTCTCCAGGGGGTGATAAGGGGTTCCAATGTGAGTATGTCCAGCTGGACTTCAATAAGGAGGGGTTGCAGTGGTCCTGGAAGCCTCTCCCTGTTAAGGAGGAGGGTTAACAGGCCTCAGGTATGGTGGGCTCAGAGGCTAGGTTTGGGGGATACTTATTCCTGAGACTTTTTGGTGCCTCAAGTTGTGGAGGCCTGACTAATGATGGGTCATTTTAAATATCTGCTTCCTTCTCTTCCCAAGATAAAAAGAGTTTATTGCTTATTTCTCCTTTAGGATAACATACTTTGAAAGCCCTCATCATAGTCTTGTCCTGATAGAGGCTCATGAAAAGTTGGACATACGGAATTTCAGACCATTTCCCTTCTCTTTTGCAAAAAATCAAATTGGCATATGGTGTTAAAGCCAAGAGTGCTGTTTTGTAGCCATTCTTCCCTTCCTTCTGATTTGAACTGGGGATATTCTGCCCATATTCTGAAAGGAGAGAGAGGGATGCTCACTCACTGTAGCTGGCATCCCATGTCTGAAGCTGAGTAGTACCCTTGCCATATCTTTTCACCCCTGGGTGTCCCTGCAGGGGAGAAAACCATAGACTCAAGGAGATGGTGGCCTGGGTTCACCCCTTGACTCCTGAACCAGACCTAGAGGGCTGGTAAGCCAGACTTCTCACCCCAGTGGCTCTGACCAAACCTCTCTGCTCCTTTTCCAACTCTAGGGCAGGAATTATCCTTTTTCCTTTCCACATATTATTTTAAACTCTCTTAGGAAGAGAGGTTGGGAGGTTTTTGGAAAAGAAAATGGAGTATGATAAGGGTCTTGTAGGGATGGGTAATTGACAAGAGTAAAGAAATCTTGCCAAAGACAGAAGAACTCAAGAGAAGGAAAATTCGTTTTAATTGCCTGATTTGCCCATTGGGGAAGAAAGGTTTTTCAAAGGTATCTAGCTCCCTGGAGGGGAGAATGCCCTGGAAAAGGCCAGTAACAGAATAAAAATGATGGAGGAAGCTCCTTAAACAGTCTTCAGTCCCTGGAAGTGGGCATATAATGGGGTATGGACAAACATGGGGCTCCCACCACCCCTTACAATGTAGCTCCCTATCCACAAACCAAACACAAATCCAACAATTACTCCTTCCAAGCCTATGGTCTAAGGCCAGGTGGGGAGGTGTGCAGATGAGCACCAACAAAATAAGTCATTGATACTTGGCATGAAGGAGGGAGTGGAGAGATGAAAAGAACCATAGCACAAAGGTCTGGAGCTGGCATTCCCACCAGTGGTCAGAAAAAGAGACAGATGGTATAAACATGTTTGATTAAAAGGAAGTTGAAATATGTGTGTCATGGAACTCAGTAGAGAAATTGGAGTAGGAGGAGAAAAAGGGGTGCAAAACCTTTCACTTTTTAGGATTGGGTAATAACAAGCGGGAAGTTACATTCTACAGCAGTTAAGAACTTACAGCACCATGGGACTGTTCCCAGCCAGACCCTCAGCTCTCATCTCTCCTAGGGACAGGATGCTTTCTGGAAACCTGTGTTTATAACCTTATTTGAAAAACTCTCTTAGAGGGTCAAGAGAGAGGACTCTTCTGTCTTTCTAAGCATTAGACCTTGGTCAGAGAGGAGGAAGATGGTCAGTGACATGGGAAGATGCTCTCTCTGCCTGGGGGTTATGAGGTCCATCCATACATTAGGGAGAATAGGGAGGCAAATACTTGCAGTTTGGACTGACCCAAGTGTCAAGCTCAAATGTCCATGAGAATAGCAAGAATTAAGAGGGGTACAGTGCCAAAGAGGGGAACAATTAGGAGGCATGGCCAAGCACTACAGCAAGCATCAGTGTCAAAAGGCATACCTCAGTCTGTCTTCTCACAATCAGCAATGATGAGCTTCTGGTCTCCTGGGTTCAACAGGACTAGTCTGACGAATTTCCTCTTGGGTATAGGGAAGGGAATAGGAGGTCTAGGGCAGGTCATCCCAGTCCCTGGGGGAAAGCAAAAGGCCACAAAGAGTATCAGAATAAAGAGCAGCAGCTAGGAGAAGAGTAAGGACAGAAGGCCACGTAGCACAGCAGGAATCTGTGTCAAGAGACATGGCTTACAAAGCACAGTTTCAGTGGACAGGTGCCCTCAGGTGAGGAAGATGACTTCTTTTCTATCCCTTCATGGTCACCAGAGAGATGTTGCCAGCCCAGTTGGCACCCAAGGTGAGCTCTGGTGCAGACTTGTTTTACTTGTCTCAAGAAAGAATTCAGGGACAAGAGGAATAGTAGCAAGCATTAAAGTTTATTTGAAAAATCCAGCACACATGGGGAAATAGAAAAGGTTAGTAAGAAGGAATACATACTTGAGAGATCAGAGCAGGCAGGCCCCAAGAGAGGGGCTGCATGTGGTTGAGCTATGTCCAGGTTTTATATGTTAACCTGTTGCTATGCTTAGGACAGGGTTGGGGATGGCAATTCCCATTCTCCTCCACCTTGGTTTAACCCCTCCTTTTCCTCCATCTTGCTATCTTAGTGGATTCTGAGAACCGGGCTCTGGTTCTCCTTCCACCTGGCCCCTCCTTTCTCCCTCTGCATGTCTATGACAACTGGTTTTGAGAAGTAGGGTTTGGTCTTCCTTTTCCTCAGCCCCTCCTTCTTGCTCTCCCTCTGGCTATCTATGGCTTGATGCTGACTCTCCATTTGAATGGACTGACCCCCTGGCCTGCCCATAGTGCCTGTCTCAGGATCACCTTTCTTCCAGTTTGCAATGACACATTCAACATTTCTGTTCAAGTCCTCATCAGAGATAATTTTAGAGTCCATATTTCTACCAACAGTCTCTTCAAAGCCATCTAGGCCTTTTCTATCAAGCTCCTCACAATTCTTCCAGAATTCTTCCCCTTATCCATTTAAAAAGCTGTTCTAACATGTTTGGTATTTGTGAACTAAGCAGCACCCCACTTCTCTGGTACCAAAATCTGTTCCAGTTTGCTAATGCTGCCATTTGCAAAATATCAGAAAATGGATTGGCTTTTGTAAAGGGGATTTATTTGGTTGCAAAGTTAGAGTTCTACAATCATAAAAGTTTCCAAACAAAGGTATCAACAATAGGATATCTTCACTGAAGTATGCCAATGGCATCTGGAAAACCACTGTCATCTGGAAAGGCACAAGCACATGGCTACCATCTGCTCCAGGATTCTGGTTTCAAAGTGGTTTTCTCCCAGGACACTATTCTCTAGGCATCTGGGGGTGTTCTCTTAGTTTCTCCCAGGCAAACTCTGAACTATCAAAAGTCTAATTTTAATGGCCATCTCCAAAATGTCACTCTCAGCTGCAGCACTGAGCTTATTCTGTCTGAGCTCTTATAGGACTCCAGTAATTTAATTAAGACCCACACTGAATGGGTGGGGTAACACTTCCATAGAAATAATCTAATCAGAGGTATTATCCACAGTGGGGTGAGTCACATCTCCATGGAAGTAATCAAGAGATCACACCCTAATCAGAAAGATTAATCAATCTGCCCCCTCAAGATTGCATTAAAGAATATGGCTTTTTCTGGGGGACATAATATATACAAACCAGCACACCTTGTATTACATAATAAGGAAAAAAGCTAAACTGTGGAACTGTAACCCATGACAATTTTTGAAATTACCTATATGACTACTTGTTGAGCTGTACATACTGAGAGATGACACCTTTCTGTATGTATGTTATACTTTACAATAATGGAAATGGCTGAAGCTGTGGAACTGTGACCCATGACATACTTTGAAATTTGCTCTATAATTACTTGTGAAATAGTACTTTGAAAGTTATCATTGTTATGTATGTATGTTAAAGGTCACAATTTAAAAAGAACAAAAATTATGGTTATGATGTTTAATGTTTAATGATTAATTCCTGAATTTGGTTGATGTCATTTATAGTCATTTGCACTAAAAGGGGATGGTGGCAAACAGCCTGATTGTACTTCATGTTAAACATTGGGTCATTTTCATCACCTTCATAAGCTCAATATGAAGTAGTAGGGATAATTAGATGCTAAAAGGGCTGCAATAACAAAATATATATCCAGATCAAGGGAGTGATAGCTCCATTGAACTTTATGATAGTATAACCAGTATGATTTACTTAATCAGCTAAAGATACAAATACAGTTCCATCTCTTATTTTTTCTAATTAAACTAAGCTCAAGTACCTCTTGAGCCTCCTCTCTGCTTCCCCTTACTTATTCAATAATCCAGGGACTTTGTCCAGAGTGGCTGAACAAAATTCTTAAATGCCTCGTGGAGAGCAATCTGAATAATCTGGTCCACCCACCAGCAGGACCTAATTTTCAGCTGCCCTTGGCTCTGTTGTTGCCACATTCTGAAAATGAGTCTTGCCCAGCCTGATGCATTCTTAATCACTATTCTTTTCAGTCCAGTTTCCTGTACTGGCCAGAGTGGAGCCCTACTCCTAGATTTCCCAGGTTATAGCTCTCTGGTTCAGACCCACATGTTCAGTCATTCTCATTAAATTACATTCATTGTGCCTGATGTAAGATCTGGGGCAATTCCACTTCCATATTTATCCAAAACCTAACCCAGAATCAGATTTTCCCTAAGAGCACCCAGGATCTGATAATAATCCAGAAATTCCAATCCTAATTCATCCTTCCCTCACTCAGTAAGAACTATCCCTAACCATCCAAGAGGTACTATTGATGAGGAACTCCAAAAGAGAGAAGTGAGAGATACTGACGCATTCAATTCCAGAAGGCTCCTTGGTCTCCAAGGAAATTCATTTACTTCCTGTTAAAGAACCTTTGGTCTCTACATAGTAAAAGATATTAAAAGAAGGGATCTTCATCAAGCCATTTGTAAAAGATCCTGTTATACACATCCCCATGAACAAGGGACACCTACTTAACTTGTACTGATCTACTTAAGAAGAACTGCAAAGAGAATCATCCCAGAACAAAGATCTACTCCAGAGTTTGCAGACTCTGTTTGCAAACAACATGGAAAGATGGAAGGCAATACTTAAATGGTATCTTCTCTTACATCCACATCCTAAGTACAGTCTGGGTGCCACATCTTACCATTCTAGGGATATATCCTAATACATCTTAATGATCTAAGTATAATAAAAAATCTGACTTTATTTTTTGGGGTCAGGGTCCAGCCTGCTCATGTAGAGATACCACAACATAAACAATTGTACAAAAGATATCTTTGGATGCTCATTATTGCATTGTCAAAAAATAGGAAAATATTCAAAACATGGTAAACATTTATCAGTAATGGAATGGATAAATTAAATTATGCTGTAGCACATGATAGAATTCTATGCAGCTGTTAACAAGAATAAAGTAAATTTATTCTTTGTGAAAAAAAGAAAAAACCCACACCTAACATCCTACTGAATGGTGAAAGACTAAAAGCTTTCCCTCAAAGATCAGGAACCAGACAAGTATGTCCACTGTCACCACTGATATTCAACATTGTACTGGATGTTCTTGCCAGAGCAACTGGGCAAGTAAAAAAAATAAAATGCACCCAAAGTGGAGCAGAAAAGGTAAAACATTCCCTATTTGCAGATGGTATGATCCTATATACATAAAATCCTGAAACACCCAGAACAAAGTTGTTAGAGCTAAAAAATGAATTCAGCAAAATGGTGGGGGACAAGATCAATACCCCAAAATCAGTAGTGTTTCTATGCACAAACAGTAAATAATTGGAAAAGGAAATCAAGAAAAATATTCCATTTATAATGCCAAGTAAAAACATCATATATCTAGGTATAAATCATATGTCTAGGACTTGTACACAGAAAACTACAAAACACTGATAATAGAAATTAAAGAAGACCTAAATAAATAAGACATTCCATGTTCATGGATTAGAAGACTAAAATATGGTTAAGATGTCTATACTACTCAAAGCAATTTATAGATCAAAATTATAACAACCTTTTTGGCAAAATGAAAACGTCAATTATCAAATTTATATGGAAGCATAAGGGGCCCCAAATAGCTAAAGTCACCTTGAAAAACAAGAATGATGATGGAGGACTCACACTTCCCAATATTAAAACTTATGACAAAGCTACAGTAATAAAAACAGCATGGTAGCCACTGCCATGCCTGGGCTCCTCCAGGCCAGCCTTTCCAGTGCTGCCTCATGGAGCTCATGGTGGAGCAGCAGTGGCTGGCATGTCAGTCACCACCTCTGGCCCAGGGGGCACAGCTAGAGGCCAGGCAAGCACCAACAACATGTCAGATACCAAGGTAAAAGTTGCTATCAGAGTCTGCCCCATGAACCAATGAGAACTGGAACTGAACTCCACGTGCATAGTAGAGATGGAAGGAATTCAAATAGTCCTGCACCCTCTTCCTTCTAACACCAAACAGGGTGAAAGGAAACCTCCAAAGGTATTTGCCTTTGATTATTAGTTTTGGTCCATGGATGAACCTAACACTACAAAATATGCTGGTCAGGAAATGGTTTTCAAGTGCCTTGGGGAAGGAATTTTTGAAAAGTCCTTTCAAGGGTATAATGCTTGCATTTTTTGCATATGGAAAGTTTCAGGAAAATCTTTCTCTATTATGGGCAATGCTGAGTAGCTGGGCCTTATTCCAAGACTTTGTTGTGCTATATTTCCAAAGGATCTCTTTGGAACAAAATGAATCAAAGACCTTTAAAGTTGAAGTTGCCTATTTGAAAATTCATAATGAGAAAGTTCAAGATCTTTCAGACTCCAAAGAGGGCAGGCAGTCTCCTAAAGTCAAGAGCATAAAGTTTTGGGACCATATGTGGATGGTTTATCTCAACTGCCTGTAAAAAGCTTTGAGGATGTTGAGTCATTGATGTCTGAGGGAAACAAATTTCAAATAGTAGCTGCAACAAACATGAATGAAGAAAGTAGTCACTCCCATGCTGAGTTCAACATAATAATTACACAGACACTTAATGATCTGAAGTCTCGGAACTCAGGAGAGAAGGTCAGTAAGGTCAGCTTTGTAGATCTGGCAGGTAGTGAATGAGTATCTAAAACAGGAGCTGCAGGAGAGTGACTGAAAGAAGGCAGCAACATTAACAAGTTCTTTACAACCTTGTGGTGGGCTATATCTTCACTGGCTGACCAGGCAGCTGGCAAAGGGAAAAACAAATTTGTGCCTTAACAAGAGTCAGTCCTCACTTGGCTTCTTAAGGACAATTGGGGGGGGGGCAACAGACAGACCTCCATGATAGCCACTATTAGCCCAGCAGCAGACAACTACAAAGAGACCCACTTCCTCTCCATGTTCAGATACACGACAAAGCCAAAAGGATTTTCATACATGCTATTGTCAATGAGGATCCTAATGCAAGGGTCATCTGAGAACTGTGAGAGGAAGTGGAAAAACTGAGAGAGCAGCTCTCATAGGCTGAGGCTATGAAGGCCCCTAAATTGAAGGAGAAGCTAGAAGAATCTGAAAAGCTGATTAAAGAACCAACAGTTATTTGGAAAGAGAAGCTGAGTAAAACAGAAGAAATTGCACAGAGGAGACAGTGGCAACTTGAAGGTATGGGGATTTCCCTTGAGACATCTGGCATCAAGATGGGAGATGACAAGTGCTGTTTAGATAACCTAAATGTGGACCTGCTCTCAATGAAATCCTCATTTATTATTTAAAGGATCATACCAGGGCAGGTGCAGATACCTCTTAAGACATACAGCTCTTTGGTATAGGAATTCAGCCTGAGCACTGTGAAATTGATATTGCATCCGATGGGGATGTTTTTCTTACTCCAAAGGAAAATGCAAGGCCCTGTGTAAATGGTGCCCTCATGTGCAGTACCATCCATCTATGGCACAGTGATAGAATCCTGTGGGGAAATAAACACTTCTTTTAGAATTAATTAACCTAAGAGGAAATGGCGAGATTGGTTGAAAGACTTTGAAAAAGAAACACATCCAACAGAGCATGACCTGGATGCAGCCAGTGTAGCTTCTTCAGAACCAGACTACAACTATGAATTTGCACAGCTGGAAGTCATCATGAAAATGCTGAACAGTAATGACCTAGTTCAAAATGTGGTTCAGGTCCTGGAGAAACAATACCTAGAAGAATAAAGGAGTGCCCTTGAAGAGCAGCGGCTTAAGAATGAGTGGGAACTGGAGCAGCTCCACCAGCAGCTGTCCCATGAGAGGCAGCCTCTGAGCAGTGACCCCAACCACTTGGTCTACAGCAGCCAGACAGCCCAACAGAATGTGACCCTGTGGACAGAGGAGAGGGATGAACTCTGACAAACAAAGCCTGATTAAGAGAGAGCAGCTATTTAAGGCTAATACCTTGGTGAGGGAAGCAAACTTCTTCACTGGGGAAATGAACAAACTCACTGATTACCAAGTGACTCTTCAGATCCCTGCTGCAAACCTCAGTGCCAATAGAAAGAGAGGAAAAATAGTGAGTGAGCCAGCTATTCAAGTGAGTAGGAAAGGTAGGAGAACCCAAACTTAGACCATTGAGAAGCTGGATAATACATTAATTGATATGAAAGATCTTTATCAAGAGTGAAGGAGGCAGAGACTCTACAGAAAACGAGGTGACCCTTCCTATGAAGCCCAAGAGAATCACAGTCTAACAAGTGTGGCTAATGTGTTCTTGGAGTGCCTCTTCTGTTACGTGAGACTTCAGTACACAGTCTGCATCATCAGCCAGCAGAGGGAGGTTGCAGGCATCACCAAGTGGAAGTGATGCATGTTACCAGAGCTGTTCCAAAGCATATGGTGGAAGATGACTCCTCAGAGAACTCCAGTGAAAGTGGGAGCCTTGACATCTGTGCTGGTTTGGGTGTATTATGTCCCCCCAAACACCATTATCTTTAATGCAATCTTGTGGGGGCAGATTATTTAGTGTTGATTAGATTTGAATTCTTTGATTTAGTGTTTCCATGGAGATGTGACTCAATCAACTGCGAGTGAAACATTTGATTGGTTAATTTCCATGGAAGTGTTATCCCGCCCATTCAGGGTGGGTGTTAATTGGATCACTGGAACCATAGAAAGGAGTTCACAGACAGAAGAGGCTCAGAGTAGCTAAGAGTGACATTTTGGAGAGCAAATGAGATTGACATTTTGCATTTGACATTTGACATTTGACATTTGGCATTTAGCTGCAACTAAGAGAGGACAGAATGTCCCAAGAGCAACATTTTGGAGAATGCCATTTTGAAATGCAACCTGGGAGCAAGTGGATGCTAGCCACATGTCTTCTGAGGTAACAGGTTTTCCAGAAACCAATGGCCATCCTTCAGTGAAGGTACCCTATTGATGCCTTACCTTAGACACTTTATGGCCTTAAGACTGTAACTGTGTAACCAAATAAACCCCCTTTATAAAAGTCAATCTATTTCTGGTATTTTGCATAACAGCAGCATTAGCAAACCAGAACAACATCATAGACAGCAGCAGGGAGATGATTCACTGAGTCAAAAAACTGACATGCTGGGAAAAAATTAAGAGGCAATGGGGCTGCCCTTAAACCTCTCAAATTTTTTCTTCTATCAATACACATTCTGGGACCTGTGTGAGTCTATGGTGGCCACTCCAGTGGTGAACCCAAAGGTGACTTCCCCACTGTCCAAGTATGCCCTTACACAGACACTTTCTCTCACTGTAAGTACTATGTGGTAAATGTAACAGAAGAATTTTTGGAGATCATTTCAGATAGAGTACTGACAATTGAAGTGTGGTGCCACTGGTGTGCAGGAAATGGTAGCTCCAACTGGGGAATCGATTCTCTTCATGCTAAAACAAGAATGTTGCATGACAGGTGGAATGAAGTAACTTGCAGAATAGAAATGTGGATCTCCATATTAGAATTGAATGAGTTGGGGGAATATGCTGCAGTGGAACTTCATCAGGTCAAAGATGTTAACACAGGAGGCATATTTCAACTAAGACAGGGTGATTCCCATACAGTGCAAGTAACAGTGAAGCCTGTGCAGCATTCAGAGACATTGTCCCTCATGGTTGAAGCCATTTTGTCTGTATCCATTGGATGTATAACAACCAGGTCCACCAAGCTCCAGAGAGGGCTGGACAGTTGCCAGGAAGCAGATTTAAACTGTATAAGAGAGAAGTGGTCTGATGCACTCATTAAATTTTGAGAATACTTAGATGTACATATTTAAAAAGTCAATGATAAAAAAGAGAAAATGGAAGATGATGTGGAGTGTGAAGCCATGTTCATAGAGCAGTAGGTTTGTCTGACTGGGGAAAGGAATGCTGTGCTGGTCCCAGCCCCAGGCAGCAGGATCCCAGAGGCTCCTGCCAACTGGATACAGCCTTCTAGAATGGAAACCCACATACCACTTATCTTCCTTGATTTGAATGTGGATGACCTCAGTGCTAAAGAGCAGCTTGTCAGCCCCCAGGCAATGGGCATGAACTCCATCTTGGACAGGGAGCATGGGAGCCCATTTTTCTACATGCCTATGATAAAGCACAGTGATGAGGAGGTTCCAGCCACAGCCTCTTGGGACTCTCAGTTCATGATTCCATTCACTTGAATAGGGTCACACTACAGAATGAAAGGATTTACTTAATTGTGAAGAACATAGTCCAACTCAGCCATCTGGCTGCTACAGAATTAGTACTGTGAAAATGGATTGTGGTCAATATTTATAAGCAGCAGAGTTTCACCCAGAGTTTGAAAAGGAGAACATCATTGAAAAATGTGCCTTACTCCTGTGGTGTAACCTATGAAATAGTATCCAATATACCAAAAGCAACAGCGGAGATAGAGGACCGGGAAATGCTGGCTCTCATTGCAGCGAGGAGCAAAAATGAAGGCACATGGGACTGGGATATGTACACTGAAAAGTACATGCATGGTGTGCTGCAGCTGGAGAACATCCTGAGCTTTGAACATCTGCAGCAGGCTGTCACTGTCAAAGAAGCATTTTCCACCAAAGCTCGGCATCTGTTGAGAAGCCTCAGTACACCAAACATTCATAACATCTCTTCCAGTTGAGCAGATCTTTCTGGCTTTGACAAATATGATAAAGTTTGGTCAGAGAACCAGTTAGACATGTCTTCTCACAGCTCCAGTTACCAAGATGCAGCATGTTGTGGAACTCCATCCAGGGATTCACCTTGAAGGAGTAAAGAAGGTTGCACATTAGAGAATCCTCATGCCTCAACAGTCAGTCTTTTTAAAGCATTCTCTCCTCAGCCACCAAAGTTTTTCAAATTCCTTATGCCTGTAAAAGGGGAGCATAAGAAAAGGATAGCTCTTGAAACAAGACCTCTTCTAAGCTAGGAGAGCATGCCTCCATCTCAGGCACATAACCCTGGCTGCACTGTAACCTCAGGAAGCAATGGCAGCTGCATGCCAGTAGAACACAATAGAAAACATGAGAAGAATATTGACTTGGAGGATGAAGAAAATGAGCTGGAAGCTATTAAGAGGAAGCTAATAGGTACCTGTGGCATTTGCAGACTTTTGTGTTTACAATGCCAGCTTAGAGAACAGGGAGTGGTTTTCATCTAAAGTAGATTTGACTAACTCATGGGTCTTGGAGAAAGAAGTGTCTCAGAGCCCTATCACCAGCAGATTACCAGTGGCTACTTTTCCCACAGTGCCTCCAATGCCACCCTGTCTGACATGACAGTCCCTTCTAGTGACAGCTCAGACAGGCTGGCCATTAAGATGAAGGATTCAGAAACCAGTGAACATTCTGGACCATCACTTGTGCATGATTTCAGACAGTCCTCAAACAGAATTGACAGAACTAGAAAGAGGCTTGGTAAAGGATAATGTCATCAGGGTGCCTCTCAAGGAAAACAGTGCCTTAGCCAAAGGGAGCCCATCATCCCAAAGCATTCCTAAGAAAAACTCTAAAATACTGTGTAGGACTGGCTCCCATTCAGAACTAGATGCCTGCCCCAGCAAAAATAGCCAACTGGTCAAGGAATTCCCCCCCAGGGAAGTGACCATAGAACACACCACAAACATCCTTGAGGACCATTCTTTCATGGAGTTCATAGCTGTGTCAGAAGAGAAAGATTTTGATGGTTTGACAGATTCTTCTGCAGGAGAGTATTTGAATAGGAGGAACCTACCAGGTAAAACTGACAGAATGTCTCAGTTGTGCCAAAGGACACTTGCCAGCTGTGTTCAGCATCAGAGAGTGACCAGGGTAGCCTGACTGCCAGGTGAAAGGCTGCAAGCACTTCTGTTTCAGGCCACATGGTCACATCTTTGTTCCTCCTGGTGGCCTTGAGAAACCACCAGCCCCCATTTTTAAGACATGCTGTGGCCCTGCCTGACCTTAAACCAGCTCTGGCTCCAAGAAGCGAGAATTATGCTTCTTGGGCCATCTCTTTCCTGAGCTGGAAAAGTGGCACTTTGTCACTTGGGTTGAATCAGCAGCTTCTGCTTTTTCCAGAAAGTAAGAAAATCAAAATCCCAGATTAAGTGGCAGTATTTTTGTTTGCATTCATTACACATCCCACTGTGTTGAAATCTCTACAGATCCAAACAACAAACTTTATTCTTGTACAATTTTAATCAGTTTTTACTGTAGAATCTAGAGTTAATACCCTAATATTTTTATATAAATGATATATATTATACATATGAAATGTTCATCAATAGTTTGGAGACAGAGAATGCTGCACACTAAAATGCAGATAAAGGTGATTTGTAGAAAATCTTAAGGTAGTGGACTTTGTTACAGAGCAACTTGGGCAATTTCTTAAACATGAGTAAAGGAAAAATATATTATTGCATAAGAATGAGGTTGCAAATCCCTCTTTGCAGAAAAGGTTAAAGAAAGCTGTTGTTTATAAGCAAAGAAATTATAGCAGACTGAATATTTTTGCTGTACACATATGTTTCACTGCAAGTTTGGTGCCATATTTCCCTTGGCTATCCAGTCACACATGCTGCCTTCTCTGTCCTCTGTTTCCTAAGTGCACTGAAAAATCTCACAGCTCTGTCTTTTAATCTTACACCTGGCCCACCACCTACTGACTTGACATTGTCTATTACTGTTGACAGTGGCTGGACTCAGCCTTGGTTCAGCCCAGCCAGGCAGGTGGAATGCAGAGAGTAAGAAAATACAAGGACCTACCAAGAGTTGGCAGGGGTGGGGGGGTAATTGGCTTTTGTTTTTGTATTTTGTTTTGGGTTGGTAGGTTTTGTTATGGTGTGGTTCTGCTGTTGTTATTTTAATTAATTCTGAATAAAGCTGAAGAGATGGATTGAGCTATGAAGTTCATGGGTGCTCATTTCACCATGGCTATAGGAGATGATCAAATACAGATGACCCTAGTATCCATAAACTCATTCCTAAAATTTTCCCACTTATGGAGATGTTGAAGGATTATGTGTGTGGAAAACTTTTACAGAAGTATTTGTGTCTATTTTCTGTAGATTTCTGTACAATTGGTCTGCATATACAGATGTAAAAGTCTTGTTAGAGAAAGGGAGAGAATGTATACAACCTGCTGTACCTTTTTTCTTTATGTTCTTAGAATCAGTAAATAAGTAAAATATTGGAGACTTTAATGAAAAGCTGCTGATCATGATTTTTGTATATAGTGAGCTGACTGTAATATTTTACTATAGTCTTTATTTTTAAAAAGATGGTAATTTATATCCTTTTAAACTTTGTTGTATTTAATTGGTACAGATGTTTTGCATGTTTTGGAATATAAACTGTTTAATTCAGATTTGAAAAAAACAGCATGGTTCTGGCACAAGGACAGTCATATAAATGAATGAAATAGAATTTAGAGCTCAGAAATTAACACTCCCATTTATGTCCAACTGATTTTTAACAAGGTGGCAAAGACCACTCAATTGGGAAAGAATAGTCTCTTCAACAAATGGTGCTGGGAATACTGGATTTCCATTTGCAAAAATGAGGAGGACTCCTTCCTCACACCATATACAGTAGTCAACTCAAAATGTATGAAAGACCTTAATGTAAGAGGTAGAACTATAAAACTCATAGAAGAAAATGTAGGGAAGCATCTTCAGGAACTTGTGTTAGGTAATAGTTCCTTAGACTTTAAACCGAAAGCACAAACAACAAAAGAAAAAATAGATAAATGAGGCCTCATCAAAATTGAAAACTTTTGTTCCTCAAAGTACTTTATCATGAAAGTAAAATGATAATCTACACAATCAAAGAAAATGTTTGGAAACCACATGTCTGATAAAGGTTTAATATCCAGAATACATAAATAAATGCTGCAACTTAACAACACAAACAAAAAAATTAATAAGTGAGTGTGCCAGTTTGTATTATGTCCCCCAAATACCATTATCTTTGGTGTAATCTTGTGTGGGCAGATGTTATCAGTGTTGATTAGATTGCAATTCTTTGAGTGTTTCCATGGAGCTGCACCCCACCCAACTGTGGGTGATGACTCTGATTGGATAATTTCCATGGAGGTGTTGGCCTGCCCAATCAGGGTGGGTCTAAATTAAATCACTGGGGCCATATAAATGAGCTGGCAAACAGAAAGGACTCAGTGCAGCTGAGAGCAACATTTTGAAGAGGAGCTACAGCCAAGAGGGACACTGAAGAATGCGCAGGAGCTGAGAGTGTCTGCAGACAGTTTGAAGGCGGCCATTGAAAGCAGACTTTTGCTCCGGAGAAGCCAAGAGAGGAAAAATGCCCCAAGAGCAACTACGAGTTACATTTTTGAGGAACTTCAGCCTAGAGAGGAACATCCTGGGACAAAGACATTTTGAAACCAGAACCCTGGAGCAGATGCCAGCCACGTGCCTTCCCAGCTAACAGAGGTTTTCTGGACACCATTGGTCATCCTCCAGTGAAGGTACCCAATTGCTGATGTGTTACTTTGGACACTTTATGGCCTTAAGACTGTAACTGTGTAACCAAATAAACCCCCTTTTGTAAAAGCCAATCCATTTCTGGTGTTTTGCATTCCTGCAGCATTAGCAAACTAGAACAGATTTTGGTACCGAGAGTGGGGTGCTGGTGCTGCTGAGTTTACAAATACCAAACATGTTGGAACAGCTTTTTTAAATGGGTAAGGGGAAGTTTCTGGAAGAATTCTGAGGAACTTGATAGAAAAGGCCTAAACTGCTTTGAAGAGACTGTTTGTGGAAATATGGACTCTAAAGATACTTCTGACAAGGCCTTGATCAGGAATGATGAATGTGTTGTTGCGAACTAGAAGAAAGGTGATCCTTGTTTTAAAGTGGCAGAGAATTTAGCAAAATTGAGTCCTGGTGTCAGATGGAAGGAATGATTTGAAAGTGACAACCTGGAATACTTACCTGAGGAGATCTCCAGACTATGTGTGGAGGATGTACCCTGGCTTCTCCTTCCAGCTTATAGTAAAATGCAAGTGGAGAAAGATAAACTGACAACTGAACTCTTGGGTTCAAAGAAACCAGAAGCTAATGGCTTGAAAAATTACAGGCTTCCAGGGGGTGGAATACCAGAAGCTACAGCCCAATGTGAGGATGTAACTAAACATGGAACACAGCCACCATTTCAGTACAAGCCAAGATTGGGAAAGGAGTTAAGCAGAAAGGATTTGTGGAAAGTCCTATTGTCTCATGGCTTTGACCCCTGTGTGCTTCATGCAAAGCCAACAGAATTTTTGTGAGATCTTTATAGATAGAGCCATTGCTGATCTGGACTGGAGGAGACAGACAGGGAACAAATTGAAGGAAAAATCTCTTCAAAGACAGAGCCATGGAGGTTGAGGTCTGGAGTCAAGAGGTCTCAGGCTGGGAGAGCAGAGCAGCCCACATGTCTGGAAAGGGTGAGTTTGCCCTGGAGGTCAAGTGCAGGCCTTCTGCCTTGATGCTCAGGAAATGTTCTGCCACCCCAAGCACCAAAGAGGGTGGAGCACATTCCCAGGGAATTGGGAAGAGCCTGGCTGCCACCACACTGTTCTGAAGGGGTTGAGCATGTGCCCCGGAGATGGAAGGGAATCTGGGTGCTGCCCCGATGTTTGAGGAGGGTGGGGCTGAGAAGGTGGTCTCCCCAATGTGTGGATATGATGGAGAACTCACCCCAGCATTTGGAGAGAAAAGGGCTGCCAAAAAGGCCCTTATGGAGGGTTAGACTCCCACTCTCTCAAGCCCCAAGGATGCAATGTCGTTCTGTAAATGACTCTCAGACTTTGAAATCTAATGGAGTTTGTCCTGTGGGTTTTGGGAACTGTTTTGGAAGCACATAACTTGTTCTAAGTTCACAGATCCACAGCTAAAGGAAAATTATGCCTAAGGACTGACCACACCTATAATTGATTTTGATGGGATCTTATTGTTACTGAAATGATTTAAGTTTCTGTGTTATTGTTGTAGGATGAATGTATTTTGTATATGGAAAGATAATGTCATTTTGGGGTCCAGAGGGTGGAATGTGCCAGTTTGAATGTATTATGTCCCCCCGAACACCATTATCTTTGATGTAGTCTTGTGTGGGCAGATGTTATCAGTGTTGATTAGATTGTAATTCTTTGAGTGTTTCTGTGGAGATGTGCCCCACCAGCTGTGGGTGATGACTCCGATTGGATAATTTCCATGGAGGTGTTACCCCACCCATTCAGGGTTGGTCTGAGTTAAATTACTGGAGCACTATATAAGATCAGACAGAAGGAGCAAGCTGCTACAGCCAAGAAGGACACTGAAGAATGCCCAGAAACTGAGAGAGGAACTGCAGTTTGATGACAGCCGTTGGAAGCAGACTCTTGCTCCAGTGAAACTGAGAGAGGTCAACTATCCCAAGTGCAACTAAGAGTGACATTTTTGAGGAACTGCAGCCTAGAGAGGAACATCCTGGGAGAAAGCCATTTTGAAACCAGAACTTTGGAGCAGATGCCAGCCATGTGCCTTCCCAGCTAACAGAGGTTTTCTGGACACCATTGGCCATCCTCCAGTGAAGGTACCCAATTGCTGATGTGTTACCTTGGACACTTTATGGCCTTAAGACTGTAGCTGTGTAACCAAATAAACCCCCTTTTATAAAAGTTGATCCATCTCTGGTGTTTTGCATTCTGGCAGCATTAGCAAACTAGAACAGTGGGCAAAAGATTTAAACAGATATCTCTCCAAAGAAGATATACAAATGGCCAGAAAGCACCTGTAAAGATGTTCAACATCATTAGCCATCATGGAAATGCAAATCAAAGCCATAATGGGATACCATTTCACCTCATTAGAATGGCTGCTATTTAAAAAATGAAAATTAACAAGTGTTGGAGAGGTTATGGAGAAATAGGAATACTCATTCATTTCTGGTGATGATGTAAAATGATGCAGCTGCTGTGGAATACAGATTAGTGGTTCCTCAGAGAGATAAGCATGGAACTACCATATGAACCAGTAATCCCACCACTAGGTGTATACTCAAAGGATGAAAGCATGGATTTGATCAGCTATTGTGTCAACCAAAGGGGATGGGGTAGGGATAGGGAAATGGGAAGTTAAGCCTGAATATGTAGAGGGTTCCTATTTGGAATGATGGAAATGTTTTGGTAATCAATGGTGATGATGGTAGCACATTGTGAATGTAATTAACAGTACTGAATTATATATCTGAACATGATTAAAAGGGGAAATGTTAGATTATTTGCATAGTAACAGAATAACAATTTAAGAAAATCCATGGAGCTACACTACATGAACAGTGAACACTAAGTTAAACCTGGACTTTATTTAATAGTACAACTATAAGAATGTGCTATCATCAATTGTAACAAACATCCCACATCAATGAAAGTTGTTGTTGTTGGGATTGTATATGGGAATGCTGTATTTTGTGCATGATTGTTTTGTAAACCTACAACTTCTCTAATAAAGAAAAGATTTTCAGAGGGTTAGTTTTTTGTCTGTTTTTAATATATGTTAGAAAATTTGTAGGTTTACAGAAAAATCAGGCAGAAAATATGGAGTTCCTATATGCCTCCCTCACTCACAGTTTTCCCTATTATAGACACTTTGCACTAATGTAGTAGCTTTGTTAAAATTGATGAAAGAATGTTAGTATAATTATACTATTAACTATAGATCATCGTGTAAATTAGAGTTCACCTTTGTGGTGTACAATGCTGTTCTTTTTAATTTTTTTTTACTCTAGTAACCTGTATAGTATATAAATTTTCCCTTTAAAACACATCCAAACATATAAGTAACTGGGGTTAATTACATGTACAATGTTGTGCTACCATCACAAGAATCCATTATCTACACTTTTCCATCACCCCAAACAGAAATTCTGTACCAATTGAGTGTCAACTACTCATTCCCTAACCCCACCCCAACTATTGGTAATCTGTATTCTGGTTTCTGACCCTAAAATTTGTTTATTCTAACTACTTCATATCAGTGAGAGCATACAAAATTTGTTATTTTGTACCTGGCTTACTTCATTCAACATGATGTCTTCAAAGCTCATCTGTGTTGTCACATGTATCAGAATGACATCCCTCATTACAACTGAACAACATTTCATTTTATCTATGCATTACATTTTGCTTATCCTTTCATTGGTTGGTGGACACTTGGGTTGCTTCCAGCTTTTGGCATCTCCATAATCTCCATAATCATATCTGTTTGAGTCCCTGCTTTCAATTCTTATGGGTTTATACCTAGAAGTAGGATTGCCAGTTCATATGGTAGGTCTATATAATTAACTTTCTGAGGAACAGGCAAAATATTTTCCAAGTGGCTGCACCATTTTACATTCCCACCACCAAGGAATGAGTGTTCGTATTTCTCCTCATTCTCTCCAACACTTTGTTATTTTTCATTTTATAAATAGTAGCCATTTTAGTGGGTGTGCAAATATCTGCACAACATACAGTGTTCCCATATACAATCCCAACAATAACAACTTTCACTGATGTGGAACATTTGTTACAATTGATGATAGCACATTTTTATAGTTGTACGATTAATTAATTAAAGTCCATGGTTTAACTTAGTGTTCACTGTTCATGTAGTATAGCTCCATAGATGTTTTAAATTGTTATTCTGTTACTAGGTAAACAATCTAACATTTCCCCTTTTAATCATGTTCAGATATTTACATGTCCTTAATGGCTAAATATGTTTAACATCTTCTCATGTGATTTTGACCATTTGTCTTCTTTGGAAAAATATCTATTAAATTATTTTGCTCATTTTTAAATTCTGTTATTTTTCTTTTGTTGTTGAGTCATAGGATTTCTGTATATATTCTGGATATTAAACACTTATGAGTCACATGGTGTGATGGTTAGGTTGATGGGTCAACTTGGCCAGGTGATGGTGTCCAGGTGTCTGATCAAGCAAGCACTGTCCTAACCATTACTGCAGGGACATTTGTGGCTGGTTTATTAAATCATCAGTCAATTGACTGCAGCTATGACTGATTACATCAACAAAGGACATGCCTACCACAGTGAGATAATTCAATCAGCTGGATTTAATCCAATCAGTTGAAGACTTTTAAGGAAGAGAGAGAGAGGACCTTCATTTCTTCTTCAACTAGCCAGTGAAGCATTTCCTGAGGACTTCATTGAACATCTTTATCGAAGTTGCCAGTTCACTGCCTGAGGAGTTTATCAAACACCTTCATTGAAGTTGCCAGTTTGAGGCCTGCCCTACAGAATTTGGACTCCTGCATCCCCACAGTTGCATGAGACACTTTTATAAAATCTTATATTTACAGATATCTCTTGTTGATTCTGTTTCCCTAGAGAACCTTAACTAATATGCATGGTTTCCAAAATTTTCTCCATTCTGCAGATTGTCTCTTTTTCTTTCAGTATAAAGCTCTTTGGTGCATAAATTTTTTAATTTTGATGAGGTACAATTTATTTATTTTTTCTTTTGTTGCTCCTGTTTTAGATGTAAAATTTCAGAAACCATTGCCTGGCACAAAGTATTGGAGACAGTTCCCTATTTTTCCTTCTAGGAATTTTATAGTTCTGGCTCTTATATTTAGGTCTTTGATCCATTTAGAGTTAATTTTTGTATATGGTGTGAAATAGTGGTCCTTTTTCATATATTTGCATATGGATATCCAGTACTCCTTGTACTGCCAGCACCATTTGTTGAAGAGACTAGTCTTTCCCAGTTGAGTAAACTTGGCAGCCTTGTCAAAAATCAATTGAACATATTGAGAGAGAAAGTTTAGGGGCATGTAGGACACCACAAAGAAATATAGAAGATAAAGACTGGGACTCTGTGGCTTAGTGAAACCTAGAGTGGCCAATGATTGTGATAAAATGTACAAATATGTTTTTACATGAGAGAGAGCAAACGAATGTGTTTTTTAAACACATTAAATGGTGTTAAAAAAGGAGTGGTATTGGGGGAAAACACAATTAATGTGGACTAGAGTCTATAGTTAACAGTAGCATTGCAATATGCTTTCTTTATTTGTAACTAGGGCAATACATCAAAGATAAAAGTCTATAGGAGGAGGACATAGGGAGGGGTATGGGATTCTTAGAATTAGTGCATTGTCTGACTTTTTAATGATATTTTATTTTATTTTAGCCTTTTCTTTTGTGGCTTTTTAGTTGCCATTTTTCCCTTTCTCTTTTTCTCTTGTCTTTTTACTTTTTTCACCTCTTCCTTTTTCTTTGTGGCTGTATTTCATCTTATTTTTACTTTTCCTTTTATCCCTTTTATTATTCTCTTGTTTCAATTCTTTCTCTAAGTAATGAATATATGTAAGTGCTAACTGTGGTGACATATGCACAACTATATGATGATACTGTAAACAATTGCACACTGCAGATGATTGTATGGTATTTGAATATATCCTTATAAAATTTCAGGGAAAAAATAAACAGAGGGACAAAAATGCTGAAGAGAACTTGGAGAGAGAGATGTATGTATTCACTGTTGATAGGGAAGTAGAATGGTTTAGCTTATCTGGAGGAGAGTGTTGTGGTTCCACAAGAAGCGAGGTATGTGGGTGTCAAAAGGTCCTGCAACCCCACTATGGGGTATATGATTGGAAGATCTGAGAGAAGGGATATGAATGGACATTTGCACACTTGTGTTTATGGTGGCAGAATTCACAATTTGCAATATACAGAGGTTGTCTAGGGGTACATTAACTGAAGAACAGAATGGTGAACTGTGGTGTAGGCATAAAATAGAATACTGAGCTGCTTCAAGAAGGAATGAAGTTGTGAGACATGCAACTAAGTGACTGGGTCTTGAGTACAGCATTTTGAGTGAAGCATGCCAGAAACAAGAGGACAAACATTATAAAGCCTCACTAATATGGACAAACAACAATGTGTAAACTCTCAGAACTGAATCTTAGGGCACACCTTATCAGTAGAATGCTTATTGTAATGGTCCCTAGGCTGTAAGCTCTTACAGCTGTTACATCTATTCCTGAGTTGTAATGTTTATCTCTAAATCCCTAGATGCTGATCCTTTTGTGTATAACCTGGTTGATCTCTGGAACTTTGGGTAACTGTGTGACACATGAGACTCAGAGCTAGAATTTGGCAGCTATGAATGTCAGTATTACCCTATAAGGCAACTGTTGAAAGAGATAAAAAGGAGTTCAGACTTGAATAAGAGATATAAATGAAGCTGATATGGTTAGGAGCTGATATGGGCAAATCAGGCCCAAGGGTAAAGGGTGATACTGACTGGGTTTTAAAACTACAACTTTTGTGCAAGACTAGGGGAGGAGATGTTTATTTGTTGCAGGAGCTATATTTTCTGTAGCATACTAAATAATTTAATCTGTACAATCCAGTTCGTTTGAACACCATAGATGCATGAAGCTGTGAAAGGGAAGTGGGATTTGATAAGTTTATACAGTCTGGGGTGAAATCCCAATACAGCTCAGAGTGATATGGGCAGAGAGTAAAAGTGTATTTGTGGGGCCTCCTGAGGAACTGGGAAGAAATGCGGTGTTGGACTTCCCCTCCTGGGTTATTGCTGGTTTTACCACAAATATTGAGGACTGCCAATTTGGGGGGCTGAGCCCTTGATCTTCGGCTCTCCCTTGTGAGGCTGGTTGCTGCAAGGGAGAGGCTAAGCCTACTTATAATTGTGCCTAGGATCCCCCCAGAGAGCCTCTGTGTTGCTCAAGTGTGGCCATCTCTCTCAAAGTCCACTTGTCAGGTGAGCACACTACCCTACCCCCTATGTGGGACATGACACTTAGGGGTATAAATCCCCCTGGCAATGCAGGAAATGACTCCTGAGGACAAGCCTGGACCCAGCACTGTGGGATTGAGAGGATCATCTTGACCAAAAGGGGGAAGAGAGATGAAGCAAAATAAGGTTCCAATGGCTGAGAGATCTCAAATGGAGTTGAGAGGTCATTCTGGAGGGTATTCTTATGCACTATACAGACATCATTTTGTAGTTTTTAGTGTGTTGGAATGCCTAGAGGGAAATACCTGAAGCTGTTGAACTGCAACCCAGTGACCTTGATTCTTAAAGATGATTATATAACTTTGTAGCTTGCACAGTGTGACTTTGTGATGGTGAAAACCTTGTGGCTTGCACTCCTTTTATCCAGTGTATGGACAGATGAGTGGAAAAATGGGGACAAAAATTAGATGAAGAATAGGGTGGGATGGAGGGGATGGAAAATCTAGGTGTTCTTTTTTGCTTTTATTTTTATCTTGGAGTAAGGAAAGTGTTCAAAATTGATTCTGGTGATGAACACACAAATATATGATGATGCTGTAAATAATCAATCTTACATGTGGAAGACTTAGGGTGGGTGAATACATCTCAATTAAACTGTATTAAAAAGTAACTGGAGGATCTAAGGTGATGGCATAGAGAGGCGTGGAAGCTACTTAGTTCCCCTGGAACAACTAATAAAAAAATAGGAACAACCAGTAAATAATCTGGAATAACTGCAGGGAGACAAATGTGACCTTCCACTCATCATACATGTACCTGAATTGGGAGGAATACCCGAGATCACAGCATAAAATCTGTAAGTAAAATCTGTGGACCCAAGCTGGGAGACCCATCCCCCCCCCACAGCCTGAGCTGCAAAGCCTCATGGTGCCAGAGAGAAACTCTCTCACAGCAAGTGAATATAGCTCAGCTGAGCTCCAACTGGGGTTTTAATTAGCAAGTGTGAACTTCTCAATATGAGCTATGAATCCCCAACAAGCAGACAGAGGCTTTGTGTGATGACTGATCTTGGAGAGCCAGAGGGTCACCACAGACTAGCCCTGAAGGGAATTTTCTGTCCCTGTTTTGGCTCAGTGGAGAAAGCCTCAGCCATTTTCAGTTCCCAGCTCTCTGACCCAGACAAGGGTGGAGATAGCACAGGCAGAGGGAAACAATTGAAATGCTAATGACCCCTCCCTAGAAGGTCTATCTTCTCTAATAGGAAAGGGGTGGGGCCCAGCTCTACTACCTGTCTTCCATTCAGAACCTGACCCCAGAGCCTGGAGGAAAACAGCCAAGGGCCACAACTCCTTACACCAATCTGGAGTTACAGGCTGACAGGTGCCATCTGCTGGGCAGAAAGCACAATGATCTGAGGCACCACAGGGTGTACCAATTTTCAAAGACACACTCTCAGGGAAACCAGATACTGAATATTTCTTCCTTCTGGGGCCTGAGCCTGTTCTGTTCTGGGAAAACCTGATTGGGGTAACCAAGGAAACCATGCCTAGACAACATAAAACTATAACCTTCACTAAGAAAAATGAAGTTATGACCCAAAGGAATAAACTTACACTTCAACTGAGATTCAGGAATTGAAACAACTAATAATAAGTCAATTGAAAATGTTTAGGGGAGATATGGTGAAAGAGCTGAACTGTATAATGAAAACACTGGGCATACATAAGGTAGAAATTGAAAGTTTGAAAAACCAACTGGCAGAATCTATGGAAATGAAAGGCACAACACAAGAGATGAAAACACAATGGAAACATACAACAGCAGCTCTCAAGAGGCAGAAGGACACTCAGGAACTGGAGAACAAGGCACCTGAAAGCCTACACACAAAAGAACAGATAGAGAAAAGAATGGAAAAATAAGAGCAACATCTCCAGGAACTTAAGGACAAAACAAAAAGCAAGAAAGTACATGTCATTGGTGTCCCAGAAGGAAAAGAGAAGGGAAAAGGGGCAGAAGCAATAATAAGGAAATAATCAGTGCAAATTTCCCATCTCTTATGAAAGACATAAAATTATGGCTCCAAGAAGCACAGCATACCCCAAACAGAATAGACCTGAATAGGCCTACACTGAGACACTTAATAATCAGATTATCAAATGTCAGAGATAAAGAGAGAGTCCTGAAAGCAGCAAGAGAAAAGTGATCCATCAATTAGAAAGGAAGCTTGATAAGACTATGTGTGGATTTCTCAATAAAAACCATGGAGGCAAGAAGGAAGTGGGTTGATATATTTAAGATACTGAAAGAGAAAAAACACCAACCAAGAATCCTATATCCAGCAAAACTATCCTTCAAATATGATGGAGAACTTAAAATATTCTCTGACAAACAGACAATGACAGATTTTGTAATCATTTGTAATCATTTAGTGTTTCTACAGGAAACACTAAAGGAAGCACTGCAGACAGAAAGGAAAAGACAGGAGCGAGAGGTTTGGAAAACAATTTTGGGAGATAGTAGCACAACAATGTAAGTACACAGAACAAAGATGCCTGTGAATATGGTTGAAAGAGGAAGGCTGAGACCATGTGGGACACCAGAACAAAGACAAATGATAAAGAGTGGGACTGTGTAACTCAGGGAAACCTAGGGTGCTCAATGATTGTAATAAAAGGTGCACATGTGTTTTTACATGAGGTAGAACAAATGAATGTCAACATTGCAAGATATTAAAAATAGGGTGGGATTGGGGGGAAATATGATCAAGGAAAACTAGAGACTATAATTAACAGAAACATTGCATTATGCTTCCTTTAATATAGCAAAGGAAATATACCAAAGCTAAATGCATATGGGGGGTGTGGAATAGGGGAAGGGTATGGGACTCCTAGCATTGGTGATGTTGTCTGACTCTTTATTCTACTTTAGGTTAATTCTATCTTTCCTTTTGTTGCTTTCTAGCTATCAAGATTTGTGTTTTTTGTTTGTTTGTTTTTCTCTCTTTCTCTTTTCTTTTTCTTTTGCCTCTCTGCCTTCCTTGACTCTTCTTCCATCTTTGTGGAAGAAATGCAGATGTCCTTATATAAATGGTGATGGTGCTGAATACATAAATACGTGGCTATACAGGGAACCAATGATTATTTACTTAGGAAGGAATATATGATGTGTGAACAAAACCATCTTAAAAGAGATGGGTTGATGAAGAAAACTTGAGGGGACTATATTGAGTGAAATAAGACAGACACATAAAGGCAAATATTGCAGGATCTTACTGATATGAATCAATTATAATATGTAAACTCATAGACTGAAATATAAGTTACCAGGATATACAACAAGGCTAAAGAATGGGCAGCAGTTGCTTATTAAGAGCAGAATGTTCAACTAGGGTGAACTTAAATGTTTGGAAATGGACAGAGGTGATGGCAGCACGTTGTGAGAATAACTAACAGTGCTGAAAGGTGTGTGAAGGTGGTGGAAAGGGTAACCTCAGAATCACGTATGTCACCAGAAGGAAAGTTGGAGGTTCAAAGATGGGAATGTATAAAACGGTGAATCTTGTGGTGGACAATGTCCATGATTAACTATACAAATATTGGAAAACTCTCTCATGAACTAGATCAAATGTATGACACTATAACTAGAAGTTAATAGAGAGGCATATAGGGAAAATATATATACCTATTACAAACTATATACTACAGTTAGTAGTATGTTAGCATTCTTTCATCAACAGTAACAAATGTACTATACCAAAACTATGAATCAATAATGGAGGGGGGCATGTTAGGGGTATGGGAGGATTTGAATTTCCTTTTTTGTGTCTTTATTTCTTTTCTGGTGAAATGAAAATGTTCTACAAATTGAAAAAAATGCTAATTGCGTTGATGGATGCACAACTGTATGATGGTACCATGGGCAATTGATTGTACACTTTTGATCTTTGGATAGTTGTATGATATGTGAACAATCTCAATTTTATATATATATATATATATATATGTGTGTGTGTGTATATATATAGTAAATGAACAATGGTGGGGGAGAGAAAGGGCATGTTTTGGATACTCTATATTTTCATTTTCATTTTATCTTTTAGAGTAATGAAAATGTTCAAAATTGACTGTGGTGATGAATGCACAACTATTTGATGATACTATGAACAATTGATTGTACACTTTGAATGATTGTATGTTATGTGAATATATCTCATTAAAATTGCAAAAAAAAATTCAATAGGCCAGAAACATGAGGGTCTATTGGCCATAGATGTGAGGGTATATTTCTGAATTCTCAAATCAATTCCATTTGAATATATGCCTGACCTTGTGCCCATACCATGCTGTTTTGATTACTGTAGATTTGTGATAAATTTTAAAATTGGGAGGGGTGTCTCTTCCAACTTTGTTCTTTTTCAAGATGGTTTTCTCTGTTGAGTTTTGGCTGTTGAGTTTCCATGTAAATTTGATGTTTGGTTTTTCTGCAAAGATGGTGGTTGGGAATTTGGGTAGAATTGGCACCTTAACAATATTTAGTCATCCAATCCATGAACAGTGAATGCCCTTCCATTTATTTAGTTCTTTGATTTATTTTATTAATGTTTTGTAATTTTAGTTGATTCCTTTGGTTGCTCCTGTAAATGGATTTTTTTCTTGATAGCCTCCTCATATTGCTGACTACTACTGTATAAACACACTCCAGATTTTTGTGGATTGATCTTATATACTGCCACATTGCCAAATTTGTGTGTTAACTCTAGTAGCTTTGTTGTGGATTCTTCAGGATTTTCTATATACAGGATTAGGTCATCTGAAAATTGAGAAAATTTTACTTCTCCCTTTCCAAACTGGATGACTTTTATTTCTTTTTCTTGCCTAGTTGCTCTAGCTAGAACTTCCAGTATCATGTTGAAAAATAATGTTGCCAATAGGCATCCTTGTCTTGTTCTTGATCTATGCAGGAAAGCTTTCAATATTTCACCATTGAGTATAATGTTAGCAGTGTGTTTTTCATATATGCCCTTTATTATGTTGAGGAAGTTTCCTTCCATCCTAGTTTCCTAATGGTTTTTATCAAGAAGGGGTGCATAATTTATCATGTGCCTTTTCTTTGTCAGTCAAGATGATCATGTGGTTTTATCCTTTGTTCTATTAATTTGGTGTTTTACCTTAATTGATTTTCTTGTGTTGAACCATTCTTGCCTTCCTGTGATAAATCCTACTTGATCTTGGTTTATAATTCTTTTAATATGCTGTTGAATTCAGTTTCCTAATATTTGTTGAGGATTCTTGCATGTATATTCATAAGGGATATTTGTCAGTAATGTTCTTTCCTTCTGGCCTTGGTGTTAAGTTGATGTTAGCCTCATAAGGTAGATTAGGGAGTGTTCCCTCCTCTTCAAGGTTTTTGAAGGGTATGAACAGAATTGATATTAATTATTGTTATAATGTTTTGTAAAGTTCTCCAGTGAAGACTTCTGGTCCTGGGCTTTTCATTGTTGGGAGGTTTTTGATAACCAATTCAATCATTTTCCCTTGTTACTGGTCTGTTGAGATCTACCTTTGAGTCAAAGTAGGTAGTTTGTATGTTTCTAGTAATTTGTCCCTTTCATCTACATTATGTATTTTTGGCATACATTTGTTCTTAGTATCTTCCTAGAATCCTTTTCATTTCCATGAGGTGGGTAGTAATGTGCCCCCTTTCATATCTGATATTAGTTATATGCAGTCCTCTTCTTTTTTCCTTTGTCTGTCTAACCAAAGTTGGGTTGATTTTATTGATCTTTTCAAAGGACCAACTTTTGTATTTGTTTATTGTTTCTATTGTTTTTAATACTCTGTTTCATTTATCTCTGCTCTAATCTTAGTTATTTCCTTCTTTGTGATAGCATTAGATTTAGTTTGCTTTTCTGTATCTACATCCTCCAGGTTTGAAGTTAAGTCTCTGAATTGAGATCTTTCTTCTTTTCTAATGTAAGCATGTAGAGCTATAAATTTCCCTGTGAGCACCGCCTTTGCTACATCTTACAAGTCTTGCTATGCTGTGTATTCCTTTTCATTTGATAATTTTCCCCCTATTTTCCTTTGTGAATTCTTCTTTAACTCATTGGTTGAGATAGCATTGTCTAATTACACATATTTGCAAATTTTCCAGTTGTCCCTTTCTTATTGATTTCTAGTATCATTCCATTGTGGCTGGAGAAGGTAAAGTGTATGATATCATTACTTTAAATTTATTAGGACTCATTTGTAACTTAGCATATTGTCTCTCTGGACAATGATCCGGAAGAATATGTATTCAACTACTGTTGGGTAAGGTGCACTCTATATATCTTTAAGGTCTAGTTGGTTGAGTATTTTTTGTCTTCCCTTTCCTTCTCAGTCTCCTCTCTAGATATTCTGTCTTTTATTGAAAGCGGTGTATTGAAGTCTCCTACTTTGAATGTAGAGCCATCAATTTGTCCCTTCAAATCTGTCAATATTTGCTATATATATTTTAGATCCCTCTTGTTAGTTGCCTGTATATTTATTATTGTTAAGCTTTTTTTTGTTGACTCAGTATATATTGAACTTCTTTGTCCCTTGTAACAATTTTTTACTTAATGTCTATTTTATCTGATATTAGTATAGCTACCCAAGTTCTGTTATTGTGACTATTTGCATCCAATATTTTGCCATCCTTTAAATTTAGGCTGCATGTGTCTTTGAAATTAAGGTTAGTCTCTTGTAAACAACATGTGGTTGGCTCATGCTTTTTTATCCATTCTGCCAATCTCTGCACCTTGACTGAAGAGTTTATTCCATTTACATTTAAAGTCACTACTGATAATGCAGTACCTTTTTCTGCCATTTTGCTGTTTGGTCTTGTAAGTCCCTCAATATTTCCATTAGTGCTTATTTTCATATACATTTGTTTTTTATTTTTTTGTATCCATCAAGAGGATCCCTTCTCAATCCTTTCTGTATCCATTTTTAATTTTTTGTGGTTACCATGGGGCATAAATTTAACATCCTAAACCTATAACAATAACATTTGGTATGATACCAACTTAACTTCAATAGCATATACATACATAGTCCCTATATCCCTCCACCCCCATCTTTTGATGTACTTGTTACGAAATAAATCTTTACATATCACATGTTCAAACCATATATTTATCATTACTTTTTATTCATTTGCATTTTATAACTTTTAAGAAATAAAAGGTAGAGTTACATACCAAAAATAAATTATAAGGAGAACTTCTGGGGGATATGGCAGAGTAGGGAGATCCAGGACTCAGTCCTCCTTAAAAAGCAGCCATTAAACAGGCAGGAGCTCTTGGAAACAACTCTTCTGAGCTCTGGAGGCCAGGGGAGCACTGTACAGTGTCCAGGTAGAACAGGAGGAAGAGGCTGAGAAACTGCAATAAAGAATTGTGAGTAGCTCATTCTATAGCAGCTGCCAGTGCCCATCCTTCACTCTTGAAGCAGACCACCATGGGGTCTGTTCCCTGGTTAGCTGCTGCAGACAAAAGAGAGATAAAAATACTCTTCCCCAAGAATTGGGTGGGGGCGTGGCTAAACACTGATCACAGGTTTTGATTAGTGAATTTGGATTGCTGGATCCTGGCTCTGAGCTAGTGTTTCAATCCATCCTGGACTGGCTATATCCACTGCTTCAATCCCACATCTGACAGGGCCAATGCAGTGGAGAATGAAGGAAACAGTGCCTCCTTAGAGCTGTGTGGAAGAGTTTGCTGAAGGGCACCATCTGCTGGGGCAGGTCAGGAAAGCACATCTTCAGGGAGATGTCAAAAGGATTTGGACATTCTTCCTGATCTTCTTCTTGGTGCTCTTTGGAGCTAGTCTGTGCCCATTTTGTGGGTCTTGACCATGTTTGGGCTGGGAAATACTGACTTGAAAAAATACTCTCTAGGGAGACTCTCCTCCAGAATTTGCCCTCCAGGTGAAAGCAGTTAGAGAAAATAAAAGAAGTGTAAAAGAAAAACTATTAGAGGCAAAACAAAAACAAAGAACAGATCAAGATTCTCAGAGAAGGAATAGAGGAAAGGAAGCTTTCTCCTGGGGGTGAAACAATGGCACAAGTAGTGCTATTTCAAAAACTGTACCACATATCCAAGGAAAGAATCAGATGAAGAACAGCAGAAAAAAACTGATCAGTTAAATACAAGCAATTCTAAAGGTCTAAAACAAGTTGAAACAAGTATCAAAGAAGAGTCTTAACAAAAGGCCAATCAACAATAAAACCCTAGGCAAGAGATAGAAACTAACCTTCAGAGTACACCCATGATATCATCAGATGGCTAGACCTCAGAGAAAAATTACAAGTCATATAAGAAAGAGGAAGAAAGGGCCCAGTCAAAGGTACAAATTAAAACTTCAGAGGAGACACCAAATTTGGAGTAACTAATCAAGGATGTTCAAACAAATCTCATAAATCAATTGAAGGAGATGAAGGAAAAAGTGGCTAAATAGATAAACAATATTAAGAAGACACTGGGTGAGCATCAAGTAGAATTTGGAAGTATAAAAAGAAACATAAGAGAAATTAATGGGGATGAAATGCTCAGTAGAAGAGATTAAAAAACACTAGAGGCATTCAACAGATGTGAACAGGAAGAAGAAAGAATCAGTGATTTAGAAAACAGGACTACCAATACCTCACAGACAGAAGAATAGATAGAAAAAAGAATGGAAAAATTGAGTAAGATCTCAGGGACTTGAAGGACAGCATCAAATGTACAAACATACACATCATGGGTGTCAGAGAAGGAGAAGAGAAGGGAAAATGGTCAGAAAGAATATTTGAGGAAATAACAGTCTCAAATTTCCCAACTCTTATGAAAGTTATCAAATATACATGTCCAAGAAGCACAATGTATTCCAAACAGAATAAATCATAATAGATCTACTCTGAAACAAATACTAATCACAATGTCAAATGTCAAAGATAGACAATCCTGAAAACAGTGAGAGAAAAGAGACTTGTCACATACAAGAGAACACAATAGGAGTTGATTTCTCTTCAGAAACCATGTAGGCAAGAAGACAGTGGTACAATATATTTAAGGCACTGAAAGAGAAAAACCACCAGCCAAGAATTCTTTATCTGGCAAAACTGTCCTTCAAAGATGAGGGAGAGTTTAAAATATTATCAGACAAACAGACACTGAGTGAGTTTGTGAACAAGAGAGTGCCCTACAAAAATTACTACAGAGTACTACAGGCTGATAGGAAAAGACAGAAGAGAAAAGTTTGGAAAAGAGTGTAGAAATGAAGACTATAAGCAAGGGAAAAAGGAAAGAGAGAAAAAAATATATGACATATAAAATACAAAAGAAAAGATGATAGAAGAAAGTACTGCCCTTACAGTAATAACATTAAATGTTAATGGATTAAACTCCCCAATAAAAAGTAATAGACTGGCAGAATGGATTGAAAAAGAGTACCAATTTTTGCTGTCTACAGTAGACTCACTTTAGACACAAAGACAAAAATAGCATGAAACTGAAAGGTCGGTGTGCTGGTTTGTATATATTATGTCCCCCAGAAAAAGTCATATTCTTTAATGCAATCCTGTGGGGGCAGATGTATTTGTGTGGATTAGGTTGGAATCTATTGGTTCAGTGTTTCCATGTAGATGTGTCCCACCCAACTGTAGGTGATAACTCTAATTGGATAATTTCCGTGGAGGTGTGACCACAACCATTCAGTGTGGGCCATGATTAGTTTACTAGAGCCTTATATAAGCTCAGACAGAAAGAGCTCATAGTTAGCTGTAGCTGAGACAGACATTTTGAGGATGGCCATTGGAAGCTGATGCAGACATTTTGGAGAATGCCATTTTGAAAGTAACCTGAGAGCAAGCAGACACCAACCACATGCCTTCCCAGCTAACAGAGGTTTTCTGGATGCCAATGGCCTTTCTCCAGTGAAAGTAGCTTTTGTTGATGGACACTTTATGGCCTTAAGACTGTAACTGTGTAACCAAATAAACCCCCTTTATAAAAGTCAGCACATTTCTAGTGTTTTGCATTCTGGTACCATTAGTGAACTAAAACAGTTGGAAAAAGACATTTCATGCAAACAACAACCAGAAAAGGGTGGGGAAAACTATATTAATATCAGACAAATTAGACTTCAAATGTAAAACAATTAAAACAAAGAAGGGCACTATATTAATAAAAGGAACAATACATCAAGAAGACATAACAATCATAAATATTTATGCACTGAACCAGAGTGACATGAGGCAAACGCTGACAACACTGAAGGCAGTAGATATCTCTACAATAATAGGTGGGGACATCAATACACCATTCTCATCAATGGGTAGAACATCTAGACAGAGAATCAATAAGGAAACAGAGATGTTGAATAGTACAATAAATGAACAAGACATAACAGATATTTATAGAAAACTATCCCACAAAAACAATATACACATTTTTCTCAAGTGTCCATGGATCATTCTTCAGTATAGACCACTAGTTGGGTCACAAAATAAGTCTTGATAAATATAAACATATTGATATTTTACAAAACACTTTCTTGGATCATAATGGAATGAAGTAAATCAATGGCAGGCAGAAGGCCAAAAATTTCACAAATATGCAGAGGCTAAAAAACACACTCTTAAACAACCAGTGGGTTAAGGAAGAAATTACAAGAGAAATTAGCAAATATCTTGAGGCAAATGAAAATGAAAACACAACATATCAAAACTTATAGGATGCAGCAAAGGTGGAGCTGAGAGGATAATTTATTGTCCTAAACCACTATATTCAAAAAGAAAAAAGAGCAAAAATTGAGAAATTAACTGTTCACTTGGAAGAACTACAGAAAGAACAGCCAACTAACCCCAAAGTAAACAGAAGGAAAGAAATAACAAAGATTCAAGCAGAAATAAATGAAACTGAGAATTCGAAAACAATAGAGAAAATGAACAAGACCAGAAATTGGCTCTTTGAGAAAATCAATAAAATAGATGAACCTTTAGCCAGGGTAACAAAAAAGAGAGAGAATGCAAATAAATAGAATCAGAAATGGGAGGGTGGTCACAACTACTGACCCAGCAGAAATAAAGGAGATAATGAGAAGAAGCTCTGAGTATGATATGATAATAAACTAGACAACTTAGATGAGATGGACAACTTCCTAGAAGAGCATGAACAGCCAACATTGACTCAAGAAGACATAGATGACCTCAACAAAACAATCACAAGTAAAGAGATTGAATCAGTCATCTAAAATCTCCCAAAAAAGAAAAGTCCAGGATCAAATGGCTTGACATGTGAATTCTACCAAACATTCAAGAAAGAATTAGTACCAATCCTGTTCAAACTCTTCAAAACAATTGAAGCGGAAGGAAAACTACTTAATTCATTCTATGAAGCAAACAACACCCTAATACCAAAGCCAGACAAAGAGAGTACAAGAAAAGAAAATTACAGACCAATATATCTAATGAATATGAACAAAAATCCTCAAAAATGTAATCACAAATTGGATCTAGCAGTGAATTAAAAGAGTTATACAACATGAACAAGGGGGATTTATTCCAAGTATTCAAGGCTGGTTCAAAACAAGGAAATAAATTAATGTAATACACCACATCACTAAATCAAAGTGGAAAAACCACATGATCATCTAAATTGATGCAGAAAAGGCATTAGACAAAATTCAACATCTTTTCTTGTTGAAAACACTCAAAGAGACTTTCCTCACAGCTAATATAATACTCAATGGGGAAAGACTAAAAGCTTTCCCTCTAAGATCAGGAAAAAGACAAGGATGCCCACTGTCAGCATTTTTATTCAACATTGTGCTGGAAGTTCTAGCTGGAACAATAAGGAAAGAAAAAGAAATAAAAGACATCCAAATTGGAGAGGAAGAAATAAAACTTCCACTGGTTGCAGATGACATGATCCTATATCTAGAAAATTCTCAAAAATCTACAGCAAAGCTACTAGAGCTATTAAATGAATACAGCACAGTGTCAGGGTACAAGATCCACATGCAAAAATTAGTGCTCCTATACACAAGTAATGAGCAACATGAGGAGGAAATCAAGGAAAAAATTCCATTTACAAAAGCAACAAAAATGTCAAATATTCAGGAATAAACATAACTAACCACAAAAGACCTATACACAGAAAATCACAAGAAATTGCTAAAATAAATCACAGAATACCTAAATAAATGGAAGGACATACCATGTTCATGGATTGGAAGATTAATATAATTAAGATGTCAATTCTGCTTAAATTGATTTATAGATTCAATGCAATATCAATTAAAATCCCAACAATTTACTCTGCAGAAATAGAAAAAACAATAACCAAATTTATTTGGAAGGACACAGCATGCCCTAAATAGCCAAAAATATCTTGAGAAAGAGGAATGAAGTGGGAGGTCTCACACTACCTGACTTTAAAGCGTATTACAAAGCTACAGTGGTCAAAACAGCATGGTACTGGCATAAAGATAGATACACTGACCAATGGAATTGAATTGAGTGCTCAGAAATAGACATTCTCATCTATGGACAATTGATCTTTGATAAGGCAGTCAAGCCAACACAACTAGAATAGAGCAGCCTCTTCAATAAATGGTGTTTGGAGAATTGGATATCCATATCCAAAAAAAGATGAAAACAGACTCCTATTTCATACCTTATACAAAAATTAACTTGAAATTGATAAAAGACCTAAACATTAGAGCTAAGACCATGAAACTTTTGGAAGAAAATATAGGGAACTATCTTAAAGATCTTGTGATAGGACATGGTTTTTCTAGATCTTACACCTAAAGCATGAGAAACAAAAGAAGAAATAGATAAATGGGATCTCCTCAAAACTGAACACTTTTGTGCATCAAAAGACTTTGTCAGAAATGTGAAAAGGCACCCTACACAATGGGAGACAGTATTTGGAAAACACATATGAGATAATGGTTTAATAGCCAGAATATATAAAAAGATCCTACAACTCAAAAACAAAATGACAAACAACCCAATCAAAAAATGGGCAAAAGACAAGGGCAGACACTTTTCTGAAGAGGAAATACAAATGGCTCAAAAACATATGAAAAGATGTTCAACTTCACTGGCTATTAGGGAAATGCAAATCAAAACCACAATGAAATATCATCTCACACTTACTAGAATGGCCATTATCAAATAAACAAAAAATTACAAGTGCTGGAAATGATGTGGAAAAAGAGTCACAATTATTCACTGTTGGTGGGAATATAGAATGGTGCAACAACTATGGAAGGTAGTGTGGCGGTTCCTCAGGAAGCTAAGTATAGATTTGCCATATGACCCAGCTATTCCATTTCTAGGTATATACTCAAAAGAACTGAAAGTTAAGACACAAATGGACATTTATAAACCGATATTTATTGTGGCATTATTCATGATTGCCAAGAGATGGAAACAGCCCAAATGTCTATCAACAGACGAGTGGATAAACATACTGTGGTATATACACATGATGGAATATTATGCAGCTGTAAGACAGAATAAAGTCACAGAGCATATAACAAGGTGGATGAACCTTCAGGACACTATATTGACTGAAATTAGCCAGAAACAAAAAGACAAATACTGTATGGTCTCACTAATATAAACTAACATTAATCAACAAACTTTGAGAGTTAAAGCTGGGAACACAGGTTATAAGGAGATAGAAAGAGGGTAGAGATGGGGCATTTGATGCTGAAGGAGTATAGAATGTTCAACAGGATTGACTGCATAGATCCAGAAATGGCTAGCACAATACTGTGTGATGGTAGCACAATATTGTAAGTACACTCAACAAAGATGATTGTGAGTATAGTTAAAAGATGAAGGCTAGGGTCATTTATGACACTAGAAGGAAAGATAGAAGATGAAGACTTGGATTGTGTAACTTAGTGAAATGTAGAGTAATCAATGATAGTGACTAAATTTACAAATATGAGAATGTTTTTATGTGAGGGAGAACAAATGAATGTCAACTTTGCAAGGTGTTGAAAATGCAATGGTATGGAGGAATATTACAATCAATGCAAACTAGAGTCTATAGGTAGAAGTAACATTGTAATATGCTTCCATTAATTGTAGCAAAGGCAATATGCCAAAGTTAAATGCCTATAAGGGGGGATATAATGGAGTTTTATGGGATTCTTGTGCTGTTGTTGTTGTCTGGCATTTTTATTTTATTTTATTTTATTTTATTTTTTCTTTTATATTTTAATTAATCATTTTTTTCTTTTTCTTTTTTTCTTTTTTCATTTTTCTCCTCTTCCTCTTTCTTTGCAGAAGAAATGGAAATGTTCTCATATAGATTGTGGTGGTGAATGCATAACTATGTGATTAGACTGTGAATCATTGAATGTTTACATAGGATGGAATGTATGGTGTCTGAATAAAAGTGGCTAAAAACTAAACAGAAGGATACAAGTGCTGGAGAAATGTAGAGAGAGGGAAGTACTTAATCACTGTCAGTGGGGAAGTAGAATGGTGCAGCCCATCTGGAGGACAGTGTGATGGTTCCACAGGAAGCTAAGTATGGGGTTGCCATATGGTCCTGCAATCCCAATATTGGGTATATACTTGGAAGAACTGAGAGCAGGGACATGAATAGACATTTGCACACTGATGGTTATGGCAGCTGTATTCATGATTCACAAGGATGGAGGGGCCCAAGGGTACATTAACTGATGAATGGAATGGCAAACTGTGGTGTATACATACAATGAAATATTGAGTGGCTACAAGAAGGAATGAAGTTATGAGGTATGCAACTAGAATGAAACTTGAGGACAGTACATTGAGTGAAATAAACCAGAAATGAAAAGACAAACATTATAATGCCTCACTAATAAGGAATACCTATAATGTGCAAACTCCATGAATTGAATCAGAGCATAGGTTATCAGGAGAAGGCTTAGGTAAAAACTCCTAGATTGTGAGGTCTCACAGTAGTTACATCTCTTCCTGAACTGTAAATTCCTGATGAATTGTAAATTCCTGTATTTCTAAATTCTGATATGCTAAGCTCTTTGTGTATAACCTGGTCAGTCCCTGGAACTTCAGGTATCTGCGTGACACCTGAGACTCAGAGCCAGAGCATGGAAGCTATGAAAGTCAGTATTACCCCCTAGTACAACTGCGAAAAAGAGTTCAGAATTCAATTAGAGATATGAATGAAGGTGATCTGGTTAGGAAAATGCAAATAAGACTACAGGGCAATGGATGATACTGATTATGTTTTAAGTTTTATGTCTGCTGGGAAGGCACGTGGCTGGTGTTTGCTGATCCCAGGTTGCATTTTAAAATGGCATTCTCCAAAATGTCTCTAAGCTTGTCTCTCTCTTAGCCTCTTCTGCTCCTGTGCATCCAACCATCTGGGGGTCCTCTATTAGTTTCTCTAGAGAAAACTCTGTGCTAGCATCCTTAGCATCTCCAAACATCGTTCTGTCTGCATCTCCAAGCATCAGCTTTCAATGGCCCTCTACAAAAAGCTCTCTCCTATACAACTCCAGTGATTTAATTAAGACCCATCCTGAATGAGCAGTTAGATTTATTCCTGAGTTGTAATGGCTCTTTCTAAATCCTGACATGCTAAGCTCTTTGAGTATAAATTAGCCAGTCCCTGAACCATCAGATATCTGTGTGACATGACACCTGAGACTCAGAATCAGAGTTCAGCAGCTATGAATGTCAGCCTTACTCCAAATATCAAATGTTAAAGGGGCTGAAAAAGAGATCAGACTTCAATTAGAGAAATGAACAAAATAGACTTGGTTAGGACAAAAGTAAATCAGACTAAAAGGTAAAGGATGATATTGATGGTGTTTTAAAAGTTCAACATCTGTGTGAGACCAAAGGAAGAAAAGTTTATTAGGTGCAAAATATATACTTTCTGTAGAACACTATATAATTTAACCCATATGGTCAGTTTATTCAAACAACATTATTACATGGAAGTTTGAGTAGAAAGTGAGATCTTATTGATTTGTACAGGTTAGTGTGAAGCTCCAATACATCCCAGAGTAATTTGGGCAAAGAATAAAAATGTATTTGCAAAGCCCCTTTGAGGGACTGGGGAAAACTGTGGAAATATTATACTTCCCCACCTGAGGAAATTACTGATATTCTCACAAGCATTGGGAGACTACCAATTTAGAAGGCCAAGCTCTCAATCTTTGAGCTTGCACTTATGAAGCTTGTTACTGCAAAGGAGAAGTTAACCCTGCCTATAATTGTGCCTAAGAGTCACCCAAAGAGAACTTCTTTCATTGCTCAGATGTGTCCTCTATAAGCCAACTCTGCATGTAAACACACTGCCCTCCCCCACTATGTGGGACATGACTCCCAGGGGTGTAAATCTCCCTGGCAATGTGGGACATGACTCACAGGGATGATCCTGGACCTGGCATCAAGGGATTGAGAAAGACTTCTTGACCAATGGGGGGAAGGGAAATGAAACAAAATAAAGTTTCAGTGGCTGAGAGATTTCAAATGAAGTCTAGAGGACATTCTGGAAGCTATTCTGATGCATTATATAGATATTCCTTTTTAGTTTTTAGAGTATTGGAATAGCTAGAAGGAAATACCTGAAATTGTTGAACTGCAACTCAGTAGCCTTGATTCTTGAAGATGATTGTATAACTATATAGCTAAAACTGTGTGACCATGTGATTGTGAAAACCTTGGGGTTCACACTCTGTTTATCCAGTGTATGGAGAGATGAGTAGAAAAATGGGGACAAAAAGAAAATGAATAATTGTGAGGGATGTGGAGGATGGGATGTTTGGGGCATTCTTGTTTTTAATTTAATTTTTATTCTTATTTTATTTTTGCAGTAATGAAAATGTTTAAAAATTAATTTTGGTGATGAATGCACAATTATGTAGTGGTACTGTGAACAATTGACTGTACACATTGGATGATTGTCTGGTATGTGAATATATATCACTAAAATTCAATTAAAAGTTAAAAGAAAAAATTGACCTGCCCTATAAGAAATATTAAAGGGAGTACTACAGGCTGAAAGGAAAAGACAGGAGAGAGAAGCTTAGAATAGAGTATAGAAATGAAGATTCTCATAAGTACAATTAAAAGGGTAAAAAGAGAAACAAAATTAAGATATGACATGTAAAAACCAAAGATAAAATTGTTGAAGTAAGTACTGCTTTTAAAGTAATAACATTGAATATTAATAAACACCCCAATAAAAAGACACAGGATGGTAGAATGAATGAAAAACATGATCCAACTATTTGATGTGTGCAAGAGACTAATCTTAGACCCAAAGACACAAGCAGATTGAAAGGCGAAGGCTAAAAAACATGTTCCACGCAAACAGTAACCAAAAAGTGTCTTGGATAGCTACACTAATATCAGACAAAATAGACATTAAATGCAAAACTGTCATAAGAGACAAAGAATGACACCATATACTATTAAAAGAAGAAATAAAATTAATAAATAATAAATATTTATGCACCTAACCAAAATACATGAGGTAAACACTGGCAACAATGAAGGTAGAACTAGATGTCTCTATAAGATTAGCTGGAGGCTTCAATACACCACTCTCATCAATAGATAGAACATCTAGACAGAGTATCAATAAGGAATGAGAAAACTTGAATAATTTGGTAAATGAACTAGACCTAACAGACATACAGAATATTGCACCCCAGAACAGCAAGATACGTCTCAAGTGTTGTGGACCATTCTCCAGGAAAGACCACATTTTGGATCACAAAACAAGTCTGAAAAAAATTTTTAAAGTGTGAAATTATACAAACCATTTTCTCTGACCATAATGGAATGAACTTGAAAATCAATAATTAGCAGAGAACTGGAAAAGTCACAAATATTTGGAAGTTAAACAACACACTCCTAAAGAATAAATGAATATTTATTTATTCAGTAAATATCTTGAGATGAATGAAAACAGGAATATGACATATCAAAACTTATAGGATCATAGAAAGCCACAGAAGGAAGAAGTTGAAATTCAATGGAACCAGAAAGGAACAGAGAAGCTGGGAGATATCAACTTGTGTCTTGCCATGTGACAAGCTAAGGACCAAAGATCATCAGTAACCAGCCCCAGAATGCCACAGTCTTTGGGAGGAAAACTATGCTTTGATGATGTTGTGATTTGGACTGTTTCCTAGACTCAAACCATGAGCAAATAAAACCCCTTTGTTTAATTTGACCTGATTCATGGTATTTGCTTTAGCTGCTGTGGTGGTTTGAAGCTGTTATGTATGCCAGAAAAGACTATGTTCTTTTAATACATTCCTATGGGTGCAGACCTAGTGTGGGTGGGAACTTTTGATTAGGTTATTTCAGTTGAAATGTGATCCACCCCATTCAGGGTGGGTCTTGGTGCTCATACTGGAGTCCTTTATAAGAGGATAAAATCTACAGAGAAGCAAGAGATGAAATAGTGAAAAGCCCCAGAGAAGTTAGGAGAGGGCCTACAGAAGCTCAGAGAGGATGCTGTGGAAACAGAAAATGAGATCAATGAAACCAGGGAGAGAAGGACAAGCAGACAGCAGCCATGTGCCTTCCCATGTGATAGAGGTGTCCCAGATGCCAGAAATCTATCTTCAGAGGAGGTATCATCCTGTTGATGCCTTAACTGAGACATTAACCAGGCCTTACAATTGTAAATTGTAAGCTATTAAATCCCCACTGTAAAAGCCAATGCATTTCTGATATATTGCATTTTTCTGGCAAATTTAGCAAACTGAAACAGCAGCCTAGAAAACAAAAGGAGGATGGGATCATCAAACTCTAAAAACTTTGATGAATGTACAACTATATGATGGTACTGTGATTCACTGATTGTATACTTTGGATGGATTAATACGGTGTGTAAATATATCTCAATATATTTGCATTAAAAGATTAAGGGCCAGAAGCTGTGCCTATCTAACAAAATAGTAAAATATCACCAAAGACAACCTAGATTTGCAATGGCCATTATGGTGAATGCTCCAATTAGACAAATTTACTCATCTCAAAGGTGAACACAAGAGAAAGGGTTCCTGAATTTTGCCAAATGGGCTATGCATTTTAATTGGTACTTAGTGTCTGCTAAGAAATTGCAAGGCTTTAAAATAGATAACATAAAATATTGATATTTGTATTTATGTTTCTGTGTTTCTATGTTCTTATGTGTCACTCATGGATGAAAAATTTTTACTTGATGATCTAAACTCTCTATTTGTGTCTGCATGTTTGATGTATAATATTTTTCTACCCCCAGAATGTATTATCAAATTAACTTATAAAACTCCTTAAAAGAGCTCTACTCAATTTTGCTTAAAGATAAACAAACCCTTATATAGAAGTTAATAATCCTAAAGTCCGAGAAAATAAGGAAACCAAACTTCTAATATTTCCAACTGAAAAAAGTATTTGTAGAACTAAAACAGATTTTTAAAACTTCAAGTTCACATAAATCAGTTAAATGTTTGATAAATGGGTATAATTCATGAATTATGAACATTAAGTACAGTACAAACATGAAATTTTATTCTACTTGAATATGTTCTTCCTAAATTTATATGTTTACTGACAAGCTAACATTTTATCTACTAAATCTTTAAGATGATGAAAAATGTAAATTTGTGTTTACCCCAATTGAGTAAACTTTATTTTAAGAATAATTGTGTTTTGTAGGATGTTGGCTTGAAGACCTGTTTCCAAGGTCTTTTTTTGGTAACTTTTGTAAGGTAAGCAGAATGTGTTTTTGTTAACAAAAAAGAGAGTGGCTTTATTTTCCTAAAGTAAAATGACTAGTTGTTGCACAATGGTTAACAGGAATGTGTAGGACAAAACCTGAATGGATATAAAAAGTTGTAGAAAATTTGCAGGAAAGGAATTTTATTTGTCATAGTGGTCAAGTTTTACTAAGATCTGACAGGCTTATAAGATTTTTAAGAGTTTTCTTCTCAGACAGTATCTTCATGCACAATTAGAATTTTGTTTTCTCTCTGTTAAAATGACAAAATTTTCTTGGATTATTTGTCATCTTAGGGAGAGGTTATAAAAGGTTTTTCTTAACCATATGAGTAATCTGCATACAAGGCAAAGACTCTATATATTATCAGAATAATATCCTTATTGACATTTGTATTCACCTTATCATCCTTTATTGTTTAAAGAATAAGTCTTTCCATTTTTGTTACTTTTTTAAAATTTTAAAGTTTTATTCACACACTGTAAAATCATCCAAAGCATATAATCAATGGCTCTCAGTATAATTACAGATTTATGCATTCATCACAACAAACAATTTGCATTGTTCCAAAAAAAATCCCATTTCATTTATACCCCATGTCATTCACACTTTGCATTTGTATGGTACCTTTTTTACAATAGGTGCAAGAATATTACAGTGTTACTGTTAACTCAAATGCATAGTTTGAATTAGTTGTATTTTTCCCCATATACCACTCTATTATTAACACCTTATACTAGTGATGTACATTCTAGTTCATGTAAGAAAATTCTTATATGTGTATAATTAACCATAGCCATCATTCACAACATTGTTCACTATGTTATACAGTCTCATGCTGCATCCACTAACTTTTCTTCTACTGATATACATGACCCTAAACTTCCCTTTCAACCTACTCACAACCAGAATTTATTGCTGTTAGTTACCTTTATGACAATGTGCTAGCATCACTTCTATCCATTTGCAAACATTTACAATCAACTTTGTTAAATATTCTGTACAAATTAAACAGCACCATATACCCTACTTTCTTTCTATCTCCTGGTACCTATATTCTAGATTTTAGCTCCAAGAGTTTTCTCATTATAATTAGTTCATATTAGTGAGAACATACAATATTTGTCCTTTTGTGCCTGGCTTAAACTTAACATAATATCCTCAAGGTTCGTCCATGTTGTCCCATGCATCAGGACTCCATTTCTTCTATTGCTGAATAATATTCCATTGTATGTATATACCACATTTTGTTTACCTACTCATCTGTTTATGGACACCTGGATTGTGTTTCCGTCCCTTGGCAACAGTGAATGATGCGACTATAAACATCAGTGGGCAAATGTCTGTTTGCATCCCTACTTTCATTTCTTCTGACTATATACATAGTAGTTGGATTACCAGATCAAATGGCAATTCTATACTCAGCTTACTGAGGAACTGCCAAACTGTCTTCCACAGTGGCTCCACCATTCTAGCTTTCCACCAGCAGTCAATGAGTGTTCCTATTTCTCCACATCCTCTCCAAAAACTGCAGTTTTCTGTTTTTTCTTTATAACAGCCATTCTAGTAGGTGCGAAATAATATCAAATTGTGCTTTTGATTTGCATTTCCCTAATAATTAGTGATATTCAGCATCTTTTCATGTGCTTTTTAGCCATTTGTATTTCTTCTTTGGAAAAATATCTAGTCAAGTCTTTTGCCCAATTTTTAATTGGGTTGTCTTTTGACTGTTGAGTTGTAGGAATTCTTTATATATTCTGGATATTAGACCATTATTGGGGGGAGCAGATTTAAGATGGTGGATTAAGAGAGACAGAGAAAAATTCTCCTCTATGTAAAACATGCAATAAAAGAGAGAAAGTGCTCCAGAATAGCAGTTCCAGGGTTCTACTGGCTGGGCAGGGGCTTATAAATCCATAGTGACTGAGCACTTGGAGAAACTGAAAGAGTGCATTCAGAGGCATGTAAGTCTTTGATCTGGATTGCTGCTGGGGAAACAGAAGCCTGACTCATGCTGCGGTGGGGAGAAATCAAGAGATGACGTTTGGAGGTGGGTTAGAATAAGAACCTGAAAGTGACCAGGGAGCTGGCAGTGGTACCACAGTCGATCATGGTAGGGAGAGCCTTCCAGACCCAGGCACCCACCTCAGTATATGACATGGGTGATATCCCTTTGCACACACACAGCTAAAAGCCCTTAAGGAGGGATAAGCCATTGAAGCAGGCAGATGATTGCAGAAGTGGGTAGTTTCAACACCGTATGCAGCCGTTTTGCAGTGGTCTGGGAGACACCTTCCATAGAACCATGGCAGAATGCTTCCTTAAGTGAACTTGGGATTTGGCTGGCTTCTGAGGATGCACACTCTTCCACAGAAACATGTGGGGTGCACAGCCTAGAGGCAGGGTGCTGCATGAAAGGGCCAGGAGCCCTGAACTAAGCCCAGGGACATGTGGGCCCATGGCAGAGAGGGACTGTGAGGAATCTTATCTGAAGGGTTTGAGGCATGCTGATGCCCCAGGTATTCCAGCCACAGCCACAGGAAGAGCTAGGGGTACTGGGTCTTAAAGCCCTCTTCCCTGTCAAACTGCTTAGGGCATGCCCCCACCAACAGGACTGGCGGTCCCTACTGCACATGGAAAATTGGTGCACTGATTGGATATCCACATGGTTTTGACCCCCAAACACTGCATAAATGAAGCTGGGGAGAACTGGACTGAGGGTAAGAGGTGGTTCAGGAGTGCCATCTGCTAGCAGGTCAGGGAAAGTGCACTGCACCAAGCTGCAGCTCTGTCAAATTATACACAATTGTTTAAATAAGCCTGCATAACCTAAAAGAACCCAAGATAAGCAAATGCCAAGAGGCCAAAAGCAACAGAAAATTGTAAAGCATATGAAGAAATCAGAAGTATGGATAACCAAAATGCCCAAAATAAAAAACCAAAGGAAGTACAGAACTTGGAGAAATTAATCAAAGAAGTAATCACAAACACCAATACTATTGCTCAGGATAAAAAGGACATCAAGAAGACCCTAGAAGAGCACAAAGAAGAATTTGCAAAAGTAAATAAAAAATAGATGATCATATGGAAATAAAAGAAACTGTTGATCAAATTAAAAAAGATTCTTGATACACATAGCACTAGATTAGAAGAAGCATAGAAATAAATAAGTGAACCTGAAGAAAGAGTGTTGGAAAGTGAAAGTGCAAAAGAATAGATGGTGAAAAAAATAAAAAAATTTGAAATGGATCTCAGGGATATGATGAACAACATGAAACATGCATATATAAGAATCATTAGTGTTCCAGAAGGGCAAGAGAAGATTAAAGGACTAGGAAGGGTATTCAAAGAAATTGTTGGGACAATTTCCCAACCCTTCTAAATGACATAAATACACAAATCATAGATGCCCAATGAACTCCAAACAGAATAAATCCAAATAAACCCACTCCAAGACATATTCTGATCAGATTGTCAAATGTTGAAGAGAAGGAGGAAGTTCTGAAAGCAGCAAGAAAGAAGCAATTCACCACATACAAGGGAAACAACATAAGACTAAGTAGTGACTACTCAGTGACCACCATGGAGACAAGAAGGCAGTAGTATAATATATTTAAAATTCTAAAAGAGAAAAATTGCCAGCAAGAATTCTTTATCCAGTAAAGTTCTCCTTCAAATTTGACAGACAGCTTAAAATCCTCACAGACAAACAAATGCTGAGAGAATTTGCTAACAAGAGACCTGCACTATGAGAAATACTAAAGGGAGCACTACCAGCTAAGAAAAAAAGAACAGAGAGAGAGGTCTGGAGAAGGGCACAGAAATAAAGAGTTTTAGTAAGTGTACATTAAAGGAAATACAGAGAGAGAGGGAAAAAATATATCTGCCAAATTAAAACCAAAGGGTATGATGGCTGATTCAAGAACTGCCTTCACAGTAATAACATTGAATGTGAATGAATTAAACTTTCCAATTAAAAGATATAGATTGGCAGAACAGATTAAAAAATAGGAACCATTAATATGTTGCTTACAAGAGACTCCTCTTAGACCCAGAGACACAAAGAAATTGAAAGTGAAATGATGGAAAAAATATTCCATGCAAGCTACAGCCAAAAGAAAGCAGGACTAGCAATCTTAACCTCACATAAAAAAGACATTAATGCAAGGAAGTCACAAGAGACAAAGAAGGACACTATATACTAATAAAAGGGACAATCCATCATGAAGAAGTATCAATCATAAATGTCTATGAATCCAAAAAAGATGCCCTAAAGTAATGAGAGAAACATTGGCAAAACTGAAGGAAGCAATAGATGTTTCCACAATAATTGTGGTAGACTTCCATAGATCACTCTCTCCTATAGAGAGATCAACCAGACAGAGGACTAATCAGGAAATTGAAAACCTAAACAATGTGATAAATCAATTTGACTGAACAGGCATATATAGAGCATTACATCCCAAATTACCAGGATATACATTTTTCTCTAGTGCCCATGGAACTTTCTGCAGAATAGATCATATGCTGGGCCATAAAACAAGCCTCAATAAATTTTAAAAGGTTGAAATTATTCAAAGCACATTCTCTGATCACAATGAAATACAACTAGAAGTAAATAATCAAAGATTTAGAACATTCAAAAATATCTTGAGGTTAAACAACACACTCCTAAACAATCAGTGGGTTAAAGAAGAAATAGCAAGAGAAAATGCTAAACATCTAGAGATGAAATAAAATGAGAGCACAACATAACAAAACTTATGGGATGCAGTGAAGGCAGTATTGAGGGGACAATTCATAGCTCTAAATGCATACATTAGAAAGAAAGAAAGAGCTAAAACCAAAGAACTAATGGAAAAACTGAGGATGCTAGAAAATGAAGAGCAAACTGATCCTAAACCAAGCAGAAGGAAAGAAATAACAAGGATGAAATCAGAAATAAATGACATAGAGAACAAAAAACAATAGAGAGAATAAATAACACCAAAAGTTGGTTCTTTGATAAGATCAACAAGATTGACAATCCCTTACCTAGACTGACAAAATCAAAAAGAGAGAAGACCCAAATAAACAAAATAAAAAATGAGGGGGACATTACTGTGGATTCCAAAGAAATTTTAAAGAATCATGAGGATTCTATGAATAACTGTACACCAACAAACTAGAAAATGTAGAGGAAATGGACAATTAACTGGAAACACATGAACAACCTAGATTGTCCAGAGAAGAAATAGAAGACCACAACAAACCAATCACAAGCAAAGAGAGCCAATTAGTCATCAAAAAGCTTCCCACAAATAAAAGCCCAGGGCCAGAGCGCTTCACAAGGGAATTCTACCAAACTTTCCAAAAAGAACTGACACCAATCTTACTTAAACTCTTTCAAAAAATTGAAGAAAAAGGAACACTACCTAATTCATTGTATGAAATTAACATCACTCTAATGCCACAGCCAGGTAAAGATGCTAAAAGAAAGGAAGAACTACAGGCCCATCTTCCTCATGAATATAGATGCAAAAATTCTCAACAAAATATTGGCAAATTGAATCCAAGGACACATTAAAAAATCATACTCTATGACTAAGTGGGGGTCATTCCAGGCATGCAAGAGTGGTTCAACATAAGAAAATCAATCAATGTAATGCAAAACATTAACAAATCAAAAGGGAAAAATCAAAAGACATTAAATGCAAAAGGAAGGAATTGAAGGAAATTTCTTCAAGATGATAAAGGGCATATATGAAAAACCCACAGCCAGTATAGTACTCATTGATGAGAGTCTGAAAGCCTTCCCTCTAAGATCAGGAGCAAGATAAGGATGCCTGCTGAAACCACTGTTATTCAACATTTTGCTAGAAGTGCTAGCCAGAGCAATCAGGCAAGACAAAGAAATAAAGGGCATCAAAATTGGAAAGAAAGAAGTAAATCTGTAATTATCTGCAGATGATATGATCTTATATTTGGAAAACCCTGAGCTAATAAACAAATTTAGCAAAGAAGCAGGATACAAGATTAATGCACATAAGTCAGTCATATTCCTGTACACTAGGAATTACCTAACTGAAGAGATACTCAAGAAAAAGATTCCATTCATGATGGCAGCTAAAAAATCAAGTACCTAGGAAAAAACTTAACCAAGGATGTAGGTGACATATGCATAGAAAATTACATAACTCTACTAAAAGAAATAGAAGGGAACTAAAAAGATGGGAAAATATTCCATTTTCATGGATAGGAAGGCAAAATGCCATTAAGATGTCAATTCTACCCAAACTCATCCACAGATTCAATGCAATCCCTATCAAAATTCCAACAACCTACTTTACAGAATTGGAAAAGCTTGTTATCAAATTTATTTGTAAGGGAAATATGCCTCAAATTGCTAAAAATATTCTAGAAAAGAAAAACAAAGTGGGAGTACTTACACTTCCTGACTTGAAGCTTACTATACAGCCACAGTAGTCAAAACAGCATGTTAGTGGCAAAAAGGTAGACATATTGATCAATGGATTTGAATTGAGAATTTGGAGATAGACCCCAGATCTACAATTGACTGATCTTTGATAAGGCCTCCAAACCCATTGAACTGGGACATAATAGTCTCTTTAACAAATGGGGCTGGGAGCGCTGGATATCCATATCCAAAAGAATGAAAGAGGACCCCTAACTCACATGTACACAAAATTAACTCAAAGAGATTAAAGAACTCGGTGTGGGTCTTAATTAAATCACTGGAGCCCTATAAAACTCAGACAGAAGGAGCACAATGCTGCAGCCATGAGAGACATTTTGGAGATGGCCATTTAAAGTAGACTTTTACTAGTCCAGAGTTTGCCTTGGAGAAAACTAAGAGAACACCGCAAGATGCCTAGAGAGAAACATCCTGTGAGAAAGCCATTTTGAAGCCAGACCCCTGGAGCAGATCCCAGTCATGTGCCTCTGCCTTCCCAAATGACAGGGGTTTTCTGGACTCCATAAGTGTTCTTTGGTGAAGGTACCCTATTGCTGATGCCTTTTGTTGGACACTTTTATGGCCTTAGGACTATAACTTTGTAACCAAATAACCCCCCTTTATAAAAGCCAATCTATTTCTGGTATTTTGCATAATGGCAGCATTAGCAACCCAGAACAAAAAGTATACACAGAAAGATGAATTCCATCAAGGCACAATTCATTGAACATCTATAAAGCCAATCCCAAATGATGCTATATGCTATAATTCCATCATGCCATTTACCTCTTCCAGCCATTCAAACACCACAGCATCCAAAAAAATCTGTAATTATATAAAGTTTCAGTATTCATAGGCCTTTGTTAAATCTCATCTTGTTTGTTGCTACCCCTTCCTCTCACTGAGTCTCTTTCTCCAATGTTAGGAGGTCTAGACAGTGAACACCCTAACTTGTTCATATTGAAAGGTGGTGTTGACAGCATGGGAAAAGGGGCTGCATCTGATAATTGATCTTAAAGAGGCTGCTGCCTCTGGGTTTTAGGACTCATCTGGTATAGGAACACTGAGGTGGATTTAATTCTCTAAAAGATAAAATGTAGTGAGTGCATCTTTTATAGAATCTCAGGTAGGGGCCTATGTATTTGGGGACTACTTTTGGTAAAGACATGGCATACTGTGGCCATTTGGGATGACTAACTGCAGCTTCTGTAAGACAAACCTCCAGGATACCTATCAACTCTATTTGGGATCTCTCAGTCACTGTGACCTCAGCTTGTTACCTTTCTTTTTCCCATTTTGGTAATGTAGGCATTTTCAGTTCCTCAATGCAAAGGCCAGGCTCATTCTTGGGAATCATGTCCCATATCTCCAGGGAGATTCATTCCCCTGAGAGTCATGTCCCTTGTGAGGGGGGGGGGAGATTAATGAATTTATTTGCCAAGTTGGGCTTAGAAAGAGAAAGGCCACATCTGGGAAGCAAAAGAGGTTTCTTGGAGATGCCTCTTAGACAAAATTATATGAGAGCTCAGCCTCTTATTTACAACCCTAAATTTCACAAGAGCAAGATGCAAGTTGAGGGCTTGGTTTATTAAGTAGTGGGTTCCCAACTTCACTTAATGTACATTCTTTTCCAAGATAAATGATCAGTTTCTTGCACTATCTTCACTTAGTTGTACAATCATCATGACTCTCAACTTTAAACAATTATCATAACATAATACATCCCAGAGCTCTTATTACCTGCTAATTATTCATCCCTAGTATTAGTGTAGGGTTGGTAAGATATTCCTATTAAATATAGTCATTAATACATAATGGGTACCTTTTCCATACCACTCGATTTTTCACCCTCTGCAGCAGTGTCATACCTTACAGGTATATCATGCTAAGGCCTATGTAGGTTTGTGGTGCTGCTCTGTGGGTTACATGCCTTTAAACAACCATTACAAACATGCTCAACTTCAATGAGTCACTGATACTTATAATCCCATTAATGAGCCATAGTCACACCTGACCATTCCCATACCATTAAGATCGCCCTCATTATCATATTTGTTCATACTAGATTATCGTTCCCCCTTCACTAGCTTCCAACTATCTCAAAGTCATCTATATTCTACATTATAAGACACATATTTTACATTTTTCACAGAGTTCACATTAGTGGTAACACACGATTATCTCTCCTTTTGTGTCTGGTTTATTTCACTCAGCATTATGTCTTCAAGGTTAATCTCTGTTTTCCTATGTTTCACGACCTCATTCCTTTTTACTGCTGTGTAGTATTCCATCATATGTACATATGACGTTTTGTTTATCCACTCATCTGTTAAAGGACCCTTGGGTTGTTTCCATTTCTTGGCAATTGTGAGCAATGCTGCTATGAACATTGGTGTGCAAATATCTGTTCATGTCATGGCTTTCAGATCTTCTGGGTAAATACCGAGAAGTGAAATGGCCAGAACATATGGTAACATGATATATAGTTTTCTGAGGAACCACCAAATTGTCTTCCAGAGTGCCTTTTCCATTATTCAGTCCCACCAGAAATGAACATGTGTTCCAATTTCTCCACATCCTCTCCAGCATTTGTAGTATCTTGTTTGTATAATGGCAGCCATTCTTATTGGTTATGAGATGATATCTCATTGTGGTCTTGATTTTCATCTCCCTAATAGCTAGTGAAGATGAATATTTTTTCATGTGTTTTCAGCCATTTGTATTTATCTTCAGAGAAATGCTCTTTCATATCTTTTGCCCATTTTATAAATGGACTGTTGCACTACTACCATTGAATTGTAGGATTTCTTTTTTTTTTTTTTTTTTTTTTTTATATTCCAATAAAGCTTTATTCACAAAAACAGGCAGCAGGTCTGCAGACAACAGTTTGCCAACCCCTGCGTCAGAATATCTGAAATCTTTTGAGAATTTGAAAAGAAAATATGAGATTTGACATGTGGCAAAGAGAAGAAAAAACTTTGCAAGTTTTAGGAATACCTATTTTGTTTTTTTTTTTTTTTTTTTTTTAATCATCATTTTATTGAGATTTATTCACATACCACGCAGTCATACAAAACAAATTGTACTTTCGATTGTTTACAGTACCATTACATAGTTGTACATTCATCACCTAAATCAATCCCTGACACCTTCATTAGCACATGCACAAAAATAACAAGAATAATAATTAGAGTGAAAAAGAGCAATTGAAGTAAAAAAGAACACTAGGTACCTTTGTCTGTTTGTTTGCTTCCCCTACTTTTCTACACATCCATCCATAAACTAGACAAAGTGGAGTTTGGTCCTTATGGCATTCCCAATCCCACTGTCACCCCTCATAAGCTACATTTTTATACAACTGTCTTCGAGATTCATGGGTTCTGGGTTGTAGTTTAATAGTTTCAGGTATCCACCACCAGCTACCCCAATTCTTTAGAACCTAAAAAAGGTTGTCTAAAGTGTGCGTAAGAGTGCCCACCAGAGTGATCTCTCAGCTCGTTTTGGAATCTCTGTGCCACTGAAGCTTATTTCATTTCCTTTCACATCCCCCTTTTGGTCAAGAAGATGTTCTATGTGCAAGATATCAGTCTCTTCTCAGACACATGGTTTCCAATATTTTCTCCCATTGAGGTGGCTGCCTCTTTACCTTATTGACAAATTCCTTTGAGGTATAGAAGCTGTTAATTTTGAGGAGTTCCCACTTCTCTATTTTTTCTTTCATTGCTTGTGCTTCTGGTCTAAGGTCTAAGAAGTGACCTCTTAATACTAGGTCTTTAATATGTTTCCCTACATTATCTTCTAGGAGTTTTATGGTACTGCCTCTTATACTGAGTTCTTTTATCCACTTTGTGTTAATTTTTGTATAGGGTGTGAGATAGGGCTCCTCTTTCATTCTTTTGAACACGGATACCCATTTCTCAAAGCCCCATTTGTTGAAGAGACTATGTTCCAGTTCAGTGGATTTGGGGACCATAGATTTGGGTGTCTATTTCTGAATTCTCAGTTTGATTCCATTGAACAATATGCCTATCTTTGTGCCTATATGATGCTGTTTTGGCTACTGTGGATTTATAGTAAGGTTCAAAGTCAGGAAGTGTAAGTCCTCCCACTTTGTTTTTCTTTTTTAGAAGGTTTTTAGCAATTTGAGGCATCTTTCCCTTCCAAATAGATTTGATAGCTAGATTTTCCAAGTCTTCAGAGTACATTGTTGGAATTTTCATTGGAAGTTCATCGCCTATGTAAATTAGTTTAGGTAGGATTGACATTTTAATGATGTTTAGCATTCCTATCCATGAACATGGAATATCTTTCCATCTCTTTAGGTCCCCTTCTATTTCTTTTAGTAAACTTATGTAATTTTTTGTGTAGAGGTCTTTTACATCCTTAGTTAAGTTTATTGATTCTTTTAGTTGTTATCAAGAATGGAATCTTTCTCTTGACTGTCTCTTCAGTTAGGTCATTTCTAGTGTATAGGAACAGTGCTGACTTATGTGCATTAATCTTTTATCCCACCACTTTGCTAAATTTGTTTATTAGCTCAAGTAACTGGATCACTGATTTCTTAGGGTTTACCATATCATCTGCAAATAATGACAGTTTTAGTTCTTTCTTTCCAATTTGGATGCCCTTTGTTTCTTTGTCTTGCCTGATTGCTCTGAACTTCTAGCACAATGTTGAATAATGGTGGTGACAGTGGGCATCCTTGTCTCATTCCTGATCTTAGAGGGAAGGCTTTCAGTCTGTCACCATTGAGTATTATGTTGGCCGAGGGTTTTTCATATATGCCCTTTATCATATTGAGGAAGTTCCCATCGATTCCTGTCTTTTGAAGTGTTTTTATCAGAAAAGAATGCTGAATTTTGTTGAATGCTTTTTCAGGGTCTATTGAGGTGATCATTTGATTTTTCCCTTTCGATTTGTTAATGTGTTGTATTACATTGATTGATTTTCTTATGTTGAACCACCCTTGCATGCCTGGAATGAACCCCACTAGGTCATGGTGTATTATTTTTTTAACATGTCTTTAGATTCTATTTGCCAGTATTTTGTTGAGAATTTTTGCATCTATATTCATTAGGGAGATTGGCCTGTTGTTTTCCTTTCTTGTAGCATCTTTATCTGGTTTCAGTATTAGAGTGATATTGACTTCATGAAATGAGTTAGGTAATATTTGATTTCCTTCAATTTTTTGAAAGAGTTTAAGTGGGATTGGTGTCAGTTCTTCTTGGAAAGTTTGGTAGAATTCCCCTGTGAAGCATCAAGAACTGGGCTTTTATTTGTGGGAAGCTTTTTGATGACTGATTGGATCTCTGCTTCTGACTGGTTTGTTGAGGTCTTCTATTTCTTCTCTGGTCAGTCTAGGTTGTTTATATGTTTCCAGGAAATTATCCATTACCTCTAAATCATCTAGGTTGGTTGCATACAGGTGTTCATAGTATCCTCATGATTTTTTTTTCAATTTCTTCATAATCCACAGTAATGTCCCCCCTCTCAGTTCTTATTTTGTTTATTTGGGTCTTCTTTCTTTTTGACTTTGTCAATCTATCTAAGGGTTTGTCAATCTTGCTGACCTCAAGGAACCAACTTTTGGTTTTATTTATTCTCTTTATTGCTTTTTTGCTCTCCATGTGATTTATTTCTGCCTTAATCCTTGTTAATTCTTCTGCTTGCTTTATGATTAATTTGCTGATATTCTCTAGCTTCTTCAGTTGTTCCATTAGTTCTTTGATTTTAACTCTTTCTTCCATTTTAATGTATGCATTTAGAGCTATAAATTTCCCCCTCAGTACTGCATTTGCTGCATCCCATATGTTTTGATATGTTGTGCTCTCATTTTCATTTGTCTCTAGATATTTAGCAATTTCTCTTGCAATTTCTTCTTGACCCACTGATTGTTTAGAAGTGTGTTGTTTAACCTCCATACATTTTTTCTTTTTTTATAATTGAGATTGTTCACATACCATACAACTATCCAAAGATCCAAAGTGTACAATCAATTGTCCATGGTACAATCATACAGCTGTGCATCCATCACCACAATTAAATTTTTCAATTCTTAGAACATTTTCATTACTCCAGAAAAGAAACAAGGACAAAAAAAGGAAACTCAAATCCTCCCATACTCCAACCACCCTGCTCCTTTCTTCATTCATAGTTTTGGTATAGTACATTTGTTACTGATGATGAAAGAATGTTAAAATACTACTAACTGTAGTATACAGTATGCAACACACATATATATTTTTCCTATATGCCCCTCTATTATTAACTTCTAGTTATAGTGTCATACATTTTTTCTAGTTTATGAAGTAAATTTCTAATATTTTTACCATTAATCATGGACAATTTCCACCACAAGATTCACTGTTTTATACATCCCCATCTTTTAACATCCAACTTTGCTTCCGGTCACATACATGGCTCTGAGCTTACACTTTCCACCACCTTCACACACCATCTGGCACTGTTAGTTATTCTCACAACATGCTACTATCACCTCTGTACATTTTCAAATATTTAAATTCACCCTAGTTGAACATTCTGCTCACAATAAGCAACCACTCCCCATTCTTTAGCCTCATTCTATATCCTGGTAATTTGTATGTCATGTCTATGAGTTTACATATTATACTTACATCATATCAATGAGACCCTGCAATGCTTGTCTTTATGTGTCTGTCTTATTTCACTCAGTATAGTGCCCTCATGGTCTATTCATCAACCCATGTTTTTAAGACAGTTTTGTTCACACACCATACATTCCATTCTAAGTAAACAATTGTTGGTTCCCTGTATAGCACATATTTATCTATTCAGCACCATTGCCAGTATCTATATAAGAATTTCTCCACTTCTTCCACAAAGAGGGAGGAAGAGTCAAAGAAGGCAGAGAGACAAAAGAAAAAGAAAAAAGAAAGAGAGAGGAAAACAACAACAAAAAACATGACAGCTAGAAAGCAACAAAAGGAAAGAAAGCATTAAGCTAAAGTAGAATAAAGAGTCACACAACATCACCAATGCTAGGAGTCCCATACTCTTATCGTATCCCCACATATGTATTTAACTTTGGTATAATGCCTTTGTTATATTAGAGGAAACATAATACAATGTTTCTGTTAATTATAGTCTCTAGTTTGCATTGATTGTATTTTCCCCCAATCCCACCCTATTTTTAACACCTTGCAATGTTGACATTCATTTGTTCTACCTCATGTAAAAACATATTTGTACATTTTATTACAATCATTGATCACCCTAGGTTTTCCTGAGTAATACCGTCCCAGTCTTTATCTTTCATCCTTTGTTCTGGTGTCCCACATGCTCCCAACCTTCCACTTTCAACCATACTCACAGTCATCTTTGTACTGTAGTTACATTGCTGTGCTACTATCTCTGAAAACTATTTCCAAAACCTCTCACTCCTGTCTTTTCCTTTCTGTCTGCAGTGCTTCCTTTAGTGTTTCCTGTAGAGCGGGTATCTTGTTCACAAACTGTCATTGTTTGTTAGAGAATATTTTAAGCTCTTCCTCATATTTGAAGGACAGTTTTGCTGGATATAGGATTCTTGGTTGGCAGTTTTTCTCTTTCAGTATCTCAAATATATCACCCCACTTCCTTCTTGCCTCCATGGTTTCTATTGAGAAATCTGCAGTCTTATGACACTCCCTTTGTAAGTGATGGATTGCTTTTCTCTTGCTGCTTTCAGGATTCTGTCTTTTTCTTTGCTTTTGATAATCTGATTATTAAGTGCCTTGATGTAGGCCTATTCAGATCTATTCTGTTTGGGGTGCACTGTGCTTCTTGGATCTGTAATTTTATGTCTTTCATAAGAGATGGGAAATTTGCACTGATTATTTCCTCTATTGTTACTTCTGCCCCTTTTCCCTTCTCTTCTCCTTCTGGGACACCAATAACACATACATTCCTGCTTTTTGTTTTGTCCTTAAGTCCCCGAAGACGTTGCTCATATCTTTCCATTCTTTTCTGGATCTGTTCTTTTGTGTGCAGGCTTTCAGGTGCCTTTTTCTCCAGTTCCTGAGTGTTTTCTTCTGCCTCTTGAGATCTGCTGTCGTATGCTTTCATTGTGCCTTTTATCTCTCATGTTGTGCCTTTCATTTCCATAGATTCTGCCAGTTGGTTTTTCAAACTGTCAATTTCTACCTTATGTACACCCAGTGTTTTCATTATATGGTTCATGTCTTTTGCCATATCATCCCTAAACTTTTTGAAACCATTTAGTATTAGTTGTATCAATTCCTGTATCACAGTTGAAGTGTAAGTTTGTTCCTTTGACTGGGCCATAACTTCATTTTTCTTAGTATAGGTTGTAGTTTTCTGTTTTCCAGGCATCTGGTTTCCTTGGTTACCCCAATCAGGTTTTCCCAGACCAGAAGGGGCTCATGTCCCAGAAGGAAGAATTATTCAGTATCCTGTTTCCCTGAGGGTGTGTCTTAGAAAATTTGTACACCCTGTGAGGCCTCAAGTCACTGTGTTTTTTGCCCAGCTGGTGGCACTTGTCACTCTGTAACTCCAGACTGTTGTAAGAAGGTGTGGCCTGTGGCTGTTTTCCCCCTGGCTCTGGGATCTGGCTCTGAATGAAAGGTGGGTAGTAGAGCTGGTCCCACCTCTTTCCTCTTAGGGAAGATTGACCCCCTAGGAAGGGTCATTAGCATTTGAATGGGCTCTCTCTGCCTATGTTATCTCCAGTCTTGTGTGGGTCTCAGCACTGGGAACTGAAATGTCTGAGACTTTCTCCACTGAGCTGAAACAGGGACAGAAAGCCCCCTTCAGGACCAGTCTATGGTCCCCCTCTGGCTCTCCACCAAAAGCCTTTGTCTTCTTGTTGGGGATTCATAGCTTGTATTGAGTGGTCCATGTTTGTTAAAACCTCAGTTGAAGCTCAGCTGTGCTATATTCACTTGCTCAGAGAGTGCTGCTCTCTAACTCACTGAAGCTTTGCAGCTTGGGCTGTTGGCGGGGTGCTCCCAGCTTGGATCTGCAGTTTTTACTTACAGATTTTATGCTGCAATCTTGGTCATTCCTCCTGATTCAGGCTGGTGTGTGTTGATTGGACAGTCACATTTGTCCCCCTGCAGTTATTCCAAATTATTTACTAGTTGTTCCTGGTTGTTTATTAGTTTTCCCAGGGGGACAAACTAACTTTGACTCCTCTCTGTGCAACCATCTTCTTTAATCTCCATATATTTCTGAAAGTTCTGGTTCTTTGGTGGTTATTGATTTCTAGTTGCATTCCATTATGCTGAGAGAATGTGCTTGAATAATTTCATTTTCAATTTTGTTAAAGACTAGTTTTGTGCCCAAGTATATGATGTGTCCTGGAGAACATTCCACAAGCACTAGAGAAGAATGTATATCTAGCTAATTTTAGATGTAAAGATCTATATATGTCTGTTAAGTCTAATTCATTTACCACATAGTTTAGAATCTCAGTTTCCTTCTAGGTCATCTGTCTAGTTGTTCTACCTATAGAAAAGAGTCAATTTTTGAAGTCTCCCTCTATTATTGTAGAAATGTCTACTGCTCCCTTTAGATTTGCCAATCTTTGTCTCATGTAGTTTGGCACCCCTTGATTGGGTGCATACACATTTATTATTGTTATTTCTTTTTGGTGAGTTGTCCCTTTTATTAATATATTGTGTCCTTCTTTGTCTCTTATGACATCTTTGCATTTAAAGTATATTTTGTCTGACATAAGTAGAGCTACTCTTGCTCTCTTTTCATTGCAGCTCTCATGGAAAATTTTTTCCATCCTTTCACTTTCAAACTCTCTGTGTCACTGGGTCTAAGATGAGTCTCTTGTAAACAGCATACAAATGTATCATACTGTTTAATCCACTTAGACAGTCTGTATCTTTTAATTGGGGAGTTTAATCTATTCACATTCAAATTTGTTACTGTGAAGTCAGTTCTTTAATCAAACTTCTTATCCTTTGGTTTGTATTTGCCAGATCTATTTATCCCCCTCTTTTTTTCCTTTAAGTTATCCTTATTAATACAGACTGATCTGTGCCCTTCTCCAGACCTCTCTCTCCTTTGTTTTTTTTTTTTTTTCTCAGCCAGTAGAACTCCCTTTAGTATTTCTTGTAGGGCAGGTCTTTTGCTAATGATTTCTCTCAGCATTTGTTTGTGAAAATTTTAAACCCACCCTCAATTTGGAAGGAAAACTTTGCTGGATAAAAAATCATTGGTGGCAAGTTTTCTCTTTCAGAATCTTAAATATGTCATACCACTGCCTTCTGATGTCCATTTTTCCCACTGCATAGTCAGTACTTAGTCTTATGTGGTTTCCCTTGTGTGTGGTGAATCACTTTCTTTTGCTGCTTTCAGGACTGTCTCCTTATCTTCATCATTTAACAATCTAACTAACATATGCCTCAGAGTTGGCCTATTTGGATTTATTGTATTTGGAGTTAGCTGGTCTTCTTTGATTTGCATATTTATGTCACTACAAAGAGTTGGGATGTTTTCCCCATTTATGTCTTCAAACAGTCTTCATAGAATTTTACTCTACTACTTCTGGAACAATGATTCTTATAATTTTTCACTTCATGTTGTTCCTCATTTCCTTCAGATCCATTTCAAATTTTTTCTCACCGTTTTTTCTTTTGTGCATTTGCCTTCAATTTCTGTTTCTTATAGTTCATTTATTCATTCTCTGCATCTTCAGATCTGCTGTTGTGTGTCTCTAGTCTATTTTTAATTTGATCTACAGTACCTTTTTTCCACAAGTTCTATTATTTTTAAATTTACTCTTTCAAATTCTTCTTTATGCTATTATAGAGTCTTCTTAATGTCCTTTATATGTTTAGCCAACTGTTCCAGTTTCCTAATGCTGTCATCCTGCAAAACACCAGAAATGGATTGGCTTTCCTTTTGTTGTGATTGTTCTCATACCATACAATTATCCAAAGATCCAAAGTGTACAATCAGTTGCCCATGGTACCATCATACAGCTGTGCATCCATCACCACAATTAATTTTTTTCAATTTTTAGAGCATTTTCTTTACTCCAGAAAAGAAATAAGACAAAAAAAAGGAAACTCAAATCCTCCCATATCCCTAACCACCCCCCTCCATTGTTGACTCATAGTATTGGTATAGTATATTCGTTACTGTTGATGAAGGAATGTTAAAAAAACTACTAACTGTAGTATATAATTTGAACTAGGTATATTTTTTCCCTATTTGCTCCTCTATTATTAACTTCTAGTTATAGTGTCACACATTTGTTCTGGTTCATGAAAGAGATTTCTAACATTTGTACAGTTAATCACAGACATTGCCCACCACAAGCTTCACTGTTTATACATTCCCATCTTTTAACCTCCAACTTTCCTTCTGGTGACATACATGACTCTGAGCTTCCCCTTTCCACCCCATTCATGTATCATTCAGCACTGTTAGTTATTCTCACAATGTGCTACCATCACCTCTGTTCATTTCCAAACATTTAAGTTCAACCTAGTTGAACACTCTGCTCATAATAAGCAACCACCCCCCATTCTTTAGCCTCATCCTATATGCTGGTAACATATATTTCATGTCTATGAGTTTACATACTAAAATTAGCTTATATCTGTTTTCCCCCAGGCTCTGGGTTCTGGTTCTTAATTGAAGGAATTGAAGGCAGGTAGTAGATCTGGGAACCACCTCTTTCTTCTTAGGGAGTTTTCAGTTGTGCATAAATAGGTTCTTTGTCTCTCTGACTCTGCTATCTGCACCCTTGTCTGAGTCAGAGTTCTGTGAACTGAAAATGGCTGAGGGTTTCTCCACTGCAGAGCACTGTGAGCTGAAAATGGCTGAGGCTTTCTCCACTGAGCCACTCAGGTTGAGAGAGAGAAAAGGGAACAGAAAACCCCCTTTCAGGGTCAGTCCATGGCCCCATTTCACCTGTCTGCCAGGGATAACACCCCATCCTCTGGGCTCCCCCTCCCAAGACAGAGAAGTCCCCTGGTCCTTCAAGGTGAATTGTCACTAAAAGCCTCTGTCTCCTTGTTGGGGATTTGCAGCTTGCATTGAGCAGTCCATGTTTGCCAATTAAAACACCAGTTGGAGCTGGACTGAGGTATATTCACTTGTTCAGAGAATGCTGCTCTCTTTCACAGCAAGGCTTTGCCATTTGGGCTGCTGTGGGGGAGGGGGCTCCCAGGTCAGATATGTAGTTTCTACTCACAGATTCAATGCTGCAATTTCAGGCATTCCTCCCAATCCAGGTTGGTGCTCAATGTGTGGACAGTCATGTTTGTCCCCCAGCAGTTATTCCAGATCATTTACTAGTTCCCGGTTGTTTGTTAGTTGCTCCAGAGGGGGCACTTACTAACTTCCACTCCTCTCTATGCCACCATCTTCTTCTGTCTCCTAGATTGGCTTTTATAAAGTGGGTTTATTTGGTTACAAAGTTATAGTCTTAAGGCCTATAGGTAAGTGTCCAAGGTAAGGCATTAACAATAGGGTGCCTTCACTGAAGGGTGGCCACTGACATCCAGAAAACCTCTGTTAGCTTGGAAGGCATTTGGCTGGTGTCCACTTGCTCCCAGGTTGCATTTCAAAATGGGGTTCTCCAAAAATGTTGCTCTTGGGGCATTTTGTCCTCTATTTCCTTCACCTCCTCTTCAAAATGTCACTCTCAGTTGCTCTGAGGCCCCTCTCTTTTTGAGCTCTTTTTAAAAGACTCCAGTGAACTAATTAAGCCCCACCCTGAATAGGGGGGACATATTTCCATGGGAATGTTCAATCAAGAGGTCACACCCTAATCAAAGGCATCTCTCACATTTGGGAGAGTCACATCTCCATGGAAATGCTCAATCAGAAGTTTCCAACCTAATCAACACTAATATGTCTGCCTCCACAAGATTGCATTAAACAATATGGTTTTTTTCTGGGGGACATACTATATACAAACCAGGACTCCAACCCACTGAAGTTGTTTTGGAGCTCTGTATGTCCTTCTTCAATTAATTGCTCCAGATTCTGTGTCTTCTCCCATTTTTTAACTTGGTCATTTGGCTTGTCCTTATCTTCTTGGGTGTGCTTTGTGATTTTCTGTTGGCTTTGTGGCATTTGCTTTTCTTGATAAGGTTATTTTTGTAGATGCAAGATTTCCTGAACATTTGTTTAAAATGTGGCAGAGCCACAGCTTGCAGGCATGCAATTTCCCTGTCTTCCCATCAAATCACACTCTGGAGCCACCTCTTACCCTCAAGCCAGATTTTCCCCAACTGGTCCTGCTTGCTGAGTGGAATCTCCAATCTGCACACCAATTCTCCTTTTGCACCAGGGACTGCCAACTCTGAGGGTTTTGGCGCAGGCAATGTGCAGTTTAGCAGGAAGTTTGCTTAAGGGCACAGTGGGTCTAGTGATTACTTGGCCTCTGAGTGGATCACTCATGGGCTGTGGGGCTGTGTGTCTCATCCTCCAGTGCTAATGCATCCTGGTCCCTGCCTCCCATGCAACCCCGAGTCTCTCAGGTGGAGGAGGGTCTCCTAGTGCTTCTGTGTTGCCCAGACCCTGCCTACTGTGTACCCATGAGCCTCTGGGGTGTAGGAGAGGCTCCTGCTGCTTCCATGTGGCCTGGTCCCTGCCCACCATGTGCACATGAGCCTCTGGGTTAGAGTATGCACTCCTGGTGTTTCTTGCTACCCTCACCTTTCCCTTCTTATCACCCATGCACACTGTTGGCTTCAGTGAAGGAAGAATAAATGCAGTCCACAAAGGCCCACTGAATCCTGAGTTCAGTCATGGGAGCTACTGGCCATGGAGCTGTGGATGGTTATCTCCCCATCTAATTACTGAGATGGGTGCACAGGAGTGGAGAGCCACTACATACCCTGCTTGGCAGCTGGACCAGCTGCCAGCCCTGATCGTTGTCCTGATCACATAAATGGACCTCATCCTTTCAGATGTAATTTGTCTGCTTTTTCATCTAAGTCTGCACTATGCATTGTAGAGGTCCCCCTCTGGCTCACACCCTGGAACCACTGTCTTGGGTGCTTTCTGCCTTTTCTCTAGTTTTCTCATGGAGAAGAAGTTTGCTCTACTATCCTATTCCACCATCTTCATGGGGGTCCCAGCCGCATGTGTTGAGGAGCAAATGACATCACAGATCACAGAGCCTAGTAGAGCGAGTGCCTGGCATGTCATGGGCTCTTGGAAACATTGGTTTCCTCTTCTTCTTGAGGCAGACCCTTCCCTTCACAGGGCCAAGGGAAGGTGAGGCTTTCATTTGCATTGTTTTTTTTTTTTCCATTTTTTATTGTGAAATATAACATATAAAAAGAAAAGTGATAACCTTCAAAGTACAACTTAACAAGGAGTTGGCAAATTTCAAAGAATATTATGGATTACAGTTCCAAAATTTCAGTTATTTACTTATTGTGAAATATAACATATATGCAGAAATGTGATAACTTTCAATGTATAATTTGACAACTAGCTATAGAGCAAATTTTGAAGCATGTTACATGTTACAGTTCCACCATGTCAGTTATATCCTTCTAACTATTCTTGTACCCTAGAAACAACAAAAAGTATTTATATAAAGATTCAGTACTCTTAATCCTTTGCTAAATCCTATTTTGTCACTTGCTACCCCTCTCGCTTGTTTGATCACGGTCTCACTCTTCAGGGATATCTGGGCAGTGACCAAACTAACTTGCTTATGTTGAAAAGGAGTGTCAACATTATGGGGAAGGGGGATGCACCTGACTGATAGTCACGGAGAGGCTATTGCCTTTGGGTTTAGGGATTTATCTGTTATAGGAACAGTGGGGGATTTAAGTTTCTGAAAAGTATACTTAGTAATTGAAACTTTTATAAAGTCTCACATAAGGACTTATGTTTCTTTAGTATTTTGGGGACTATTGTTGGTTAGGACTTGGCATACTGTGGGCATTTGGAATATCTAGCTGGAGCTTGCATGAAAGTAACCTCCATGATAGCCTCTTAACTCTATTTGAAAACTCTTAGCCACTGAAACCGTATTTTGTTATCTTTATTCCCCCTTTTGGTCAAAAAGTCATTCTCAATCCCTTGACACCAGGGCCAGGCTCATTCCTGGGAGTCATGTCCCACATCACCAGGGAGACTCATTCCCTGGGAGTCATGTCCCACATAGGGGTGAGGGAAATGAATTTATTTGCAGAGTTAGATGTAGAGACAAAGGCCAAATCTGAGAAGCAAAATAAGTTCTCTGGAGGGGACTCCTAGGCATAATTGTAGGTAGGTTTAGCCTCCTATTTATAGCCATAAGTTTCACTAGAGCACGCTTCATGTTCAAGGACTCAACTTATTAAGTAGGGAGTTTCTAATTTCATATAACATATATATTCTGTCCAAGATAAACAATGTCTCACGTTATCTTCACTAAGTTGTACAAATATCATCACTCTCAAATTTTAAACAATTATAACCCAAAACACACCAAAGCTCTTATTATCCCCTAGTTATTTATCCCTGGTATTAGTGCAGTACTGGTAAGGTATTCCAATTAACATAGTCTACAATATGTCATATGTAGTTTTTCCCCATATACCATTCTGTTGTTAACTCTTTGTGCCAGTGTCATACCATAGAAATATATCATGCAAACACTTGTGGGATACATACCTTTACACAAACACTTTCAATCATTTTTGCCTTCAATGCAGCACTGATACTTATTGTACTTAAAAACCCATTAACAAAATATCATCACACTGTCCATTCCAATACCTTTAACTTCACCGTCATTAACATGACTGCACATATTAGTAATAATTTCCCCTTCACTATGTGCTTACTATCTCTAGGTTCCCTATATTCTACATTAAAAGACCCTGATTTTACATTGTTCAGGGAGATCATATTCTACATCATGGCACTGAATTTACATTGTTCAGGGAGTTTCCATTAGTGATAATATAAAATATCTCTCCTTTTGTGTCTGACTTATTTCACTCAGCATTATGTCTTCAAGGTTCATCCATGTTGACATATGTTTTATGACCTCACTCTTTTTACTGCTTCATAGTATTCTATCATATGTATATAATGCATTTTGTTTATCCACTTGTCTGTTGAAGGACACTTTGGGTTGTTTCCATCTCTTAGCAATTGTGAACAATGCAGCTATGAACATCAGTGTGCAAATGTCTGTTCATGTCACTGCTTCCAGAACTTCTGGGTATATACAGAGCAGTGAAATAGCTGGATTGTGGGGTAACTCAACATCCAGTTTTCTGAGGAACTGCAAAACTGTCTTCCAGAGTGGATGTAGCATTGTACATTCCCACAGCAATGAATAAGAGTTCCAATTTCACCACATCCTCTTCAGCATTTGTAGGTTCCTGTTTGTTTAATGGCAGCAATTCTTATTGGTGTGAGATGATGTCTCATTGTTTTGATTTCCCTAATAGCTAGTGAAGATGAGCATTTTTTTTCATGTGTTTTTTAGCCATTTGTATTTCCTCTTTGGGAAAACGTCTTTTCATATCTTTTGCCCATTTTATAATTGGGCTGTTTGTATTATTGTCATTGAGTCATAGGATTTCTTTATATATGCTGGATATTAGTCTCTTATCAGATATATGGTTTCCAAATATTATCCCTGGTTGAGTTGGCTGCCTCTTCACCTTTCTGACAAATTCTTTTGAAGTACAGAAATTTTTGATTTGGGGGAGTTCCCATTTATTTATTTATTTTTCTCTCATTGCTTCTTTGTGTGTAAGGTCTACGAAGCTATCTCATAATACTAGGTCATGAAGATTTTCTCTACACTATCTTATAGGAGTTTTACAGTACTGTCTCTTATATTGAGGTTTTTGATCCACTTTGAGTTAATATTTGTATAGGGTGTGATGTGGTGTTCCTCTTTCATTCTTTTGGATATGAAACATCCAGCCCCATTGTTGGAGAAACTGTTCTCTCTGAGTTCAGTGGATTTGGGGACTTATAAAAAATCAGTTGCCCATAGATTTGAGGGTCTATTTCCAATCTCTCAATTCAATTCCATTGAGTAATATATCTAACTCTGTTGTGGTACCATGCTGTTTTGATCACTGTGGCTTTATAGTAGGTTTTTAAGTCCTGAAGTGTAAGTCCTCCCACTTTGTTCTCCATTTTTAGAATATTTTTGGCAAATCAAGGCCCTTTCACTTCCAAATAAATTTATTATTTAGCTTTTCCAAGTCTGCAAAGTAGGTTGTTGGAATTTTGATTGGCATTGCATTGAATCTGTAGAACAGCTTGGGTAGAATTGACATATTCACAATGCTTAGCCATCCTATCCATGGAATATCTTTCCACCTATATAATTCCTTTTTGATTTCTTTTAGTAATGGTTTGTAATTTTCTGTGTAGAGGTCTTTTGCATCCTTGGTTAAGTTTATTCTTAGGTACTTTTTTTTAGTTGCTTTTGTGAATGGAGTTTTTTCCTTGAGTGTCTCTTCAGTTAAGTCATTTCTAGTGTTTAGAAACTTTACTGGATTTTGCATATTAATATTGAATCTCATCATTCTTGTGAATTTGCTAATTAGCTCAATTAGCTTTGTCATTGATTTCACAGGATTTTCCAAATATAAGATCATATCATCTGCAAATAATTACAGTTTTACTTCTTTCCACTTTGGATGCCTTTAATTTCTTTGTCTTGCTGAATTACTCTGGTTAGAACTTCTAACACAATATTGAATCCTAGTGGTGATAGTGGCATCCTTGTCTCATTCCTGATCTTAGGGGTGAGGCTTTCAGTCACTCACTGTTAGTACTATGCTGGCTGTGGGTTTTTCACATATGCACTTTATCATATTGAGGAAGTTTCCTTCAATTCCTATCTTTTGAAGTCATTTTACCAAAAAAGAATGCTGAACGTTGTTGAATGCTTCTTTAGCATCTATTGAGATGATCATTTGATTTTTCCCTTTTGATTTGTTAATGTGTTTTATTACATTGATTGATTTTTCTATGTTGAACCACCCTTGCATGTCTGGAATTAATTTTATTTGGTCGTGGTGTATGATTCTTCTAATGTGTCTTTGGATTCGATTTGCAAGTATTTTGTTGAGAATTTTTGTATCTATATTCATTAAGGAGATTAACATGCAGTTTACCTTTCTTGTAGCACCTTCATCTGGTTTTGGTATTAGAGTGATGTTAGCTTCATAAAATGAGTTAGATAGTGTTCCCTTTTCTTCAATTTTTGAAAGAGTTTTAGCAGGAGTGGTGTCAGTTCTTTTTTCCAAAAGTCTGTAAAATTCCCCTGTAAAGCCATCTGGCTCTGGGTTTTTATTTAGGAAGCTTTTTGATGACTGATTGGATCTCTTTACTTGTGATTGGTTTTTTGAGGTTTTCTATTTCTTCTTGGGTCAGTCTAGGATGTTCATGTGTTTCCAGAAATTACTCATTTCCTCTAAATTGTCTAATTTGTTGTTGTAAGTTGTTCATAGTATCCTTTTAAGATTTTTAAATTTCTTTGGGATATACACTAATATCCCCCCCCATTTCATTTCTGATTTAGTTTATTTGGGTATCTTCTCTTTTTGACTTTGTCAGTCTAGGTAAGGGTTTATCAATCTTGGTGATCATTTCAAAGAATGACCTTTTAGTTTTATTTATTCTCTCTATTGTTTTATTTTGTTCACCATATCATTTATTTCTGCTTTAATACTTGTGATTTCATTTCTTCTACTTGTTTAAGGGTTAGTTTGCTAATCATTCTCTTGCTTCTTCACCTGTTCAGTTTGGTCTTTGGTTTTACCTCTTTCTTCCTTTTTAATGTATGCATTTAGAGCTATTAATTTCCCTCTCATCATCACCTTTGCTGCATCCCATAGGTTTTTACTTTTTAAACTTTTAATGCAAGCTTATGGAGATATAGTCACTTACCAGATACTCATACAAAGTGTACAATCAGTGGTTCACAGTATCATCATCCATTGTGTGTTCATCACCATGATCAATTTTTGAACATTTTCATTACTCCAAAAAAATAAAAATAAGAAAAAAAATAAAAAGAACACCTGAAAACATCCCATGCTCCTAATCCCACCCTATTGTTTGTTTATTTTTCTTCATTTCCATTCTCATCTGTCCATACACTGGATAAAGGGAGTGTTAGTTGCAAGGTTTTCACAATTACACAGGCACACCCCAAGAACCAAATAATTATACAATCATATTCAAAAATCAAGACTAGTGGATCACAGTTCAACATTTTCAGGCAATTCCTTCTAGCTATTCCAATATAATACAAAAACTAAAAGGGATATCTATATAATGCATAAGAATAACCTCCAGAATGACCTCTCAACTCTATTTGAAATCTCTCAGCCTCTGAAAGTCTATTGTGTTTCACTTCTCTTCCCCCTTTTGGTCCAAGAAGGCTTTCTCAATCCCATAATCCCAGAGCCAGCTTCATCCCGAGGAGTCATATCCCATATTGCTGGGGAGAATTACACCCCTGGGAGTTATGTCCCACATAGTAGGGAGGGCAGTGAGTTTACCAGTAGAGTTGGCCTAGAGAGAGAGACCATATCTGAGCAACAAAAGAAATGCTCTCATGGTGACTCAGGCAAAATTATAAGCAGGTTTAGCTTCTCCTTTGCAGGAATACTTTTCACAGGGACAAGCCACAGTTCACACATTTCACCACAGTTCACAACTCTGTTCACCAATTATGTACCCTTAGGCCACCTCCATCCATTGCAAAGCATGACCTGTGGTATATGCATACAGTGGGATATTGAGCAGCTGCAAGAATGAATGAAGTAGTTAGGCATGCAACTAGAGGAATGAACTTTGAGGACACCATGTTGAGTGAAATAAGCCAGAAATGAAAAGACTAATATAATGCCTCACTAATATGGACTCAATATAGTGTGCAAATTCTGAGAATTGAGTTTCAGAGCATAGGTTACCAGGGGAAGTCTCATCCCATAGTGATATGTTGTTTTCTTGTTTTCATTCATCTCTAGACATTTACTGATTTCTCTGGCAGTTTCTTTTTTGACCCACTGATTTTTTATCAGTGTGTTGTTCAACTTCCATATATTTGTGAATATTCTGGTTCTTTGGAGGTTATTGATTAATAGTTGCTTTCCATTATGGTCAGAGAATGTACATGGAATAACTTCAATCTTTTAAGATTTATTGAGACCTGCTTTGTGCCCCACAGTAGATCTATCCTGGAGAATGTTCCATGAATGCTAGAGAAAGATGTATATCTTGATAATTTGAGATGTAATGATCTACATATGTCTGTTAAATTTAATTCATTTTAGCATTGTTTAGGTTCTCAGTTTCCTCATTTGTACTCTATCTAGTTGTTCTATCTATAGAATGGAGTGATGTATTGAAGACTTTCACTATTATTGTAGAAATATTTATTGCTCCCCCAAGTTTTGCCAATGTTTGTCTCATGTACTTAGGAGCTATTTGATTTGATGCATAAAGACTTATGATTGTTATTTCTTCTTGGTGAAGTGCCCCTTTTATTAATATATAGTGTCCTTCTTTGTCTCATCACATCTTCACATTTAAAGTCCACTTTGTATGATATAAGTATAGCTACCCCTGCTTTCTTTTGGCTGCAGCTAGCATGGAATACTTTTTTCCAATTCATTCAATTTCAAGCTCTTTGTGTCACCGGGATGATTATCTTGTAAACAGAATATTGATGGGTCATACTTTCAATCCATTTAGACAAACTGTATCTTTTAATTGGGGAGTTTAATCCATTCACATTCAAAGTTATTACTGTGAAAGTAATTCTTGAACCAACCATCTTATCCTTTGTATTTATTTGTCAGATGTATTTTGCCCCCCACTCTTTTTTTCCTTTAAGTTACCATTACTAACACTCTTCAGTTCTGTGCCCTTCTCCAGACCTCTCTCTCCTTTCTTGTTTCTCAGTCTGTAGAACTCCTTTTAGTATATCTTGCAGGGCAGGTCTCTTGTTAACAAATTCTCTCAGCATTTGTTTGCCTATGATAATTTTAAACTCACCCTAAAATTTGAAGGAGAGCTTTGATGGATAAAGAATTCTTGGGTGGCAATTTTTCTCTTTCAGAATCTTAAATATGTCATACCACTGCCTTTGCACCTCCATGGTACCCACTGAGTAATCAGTACTGTCTTATGTGGTTTCCTTTGTATGTGTTGACACACTTCTCTCTTGCTGCTCTCAGGATTTTCTCCTTCTCTTAAACATTAGACAATCTTATTAGTATATGCCCCAGAGTGAGTCTATTTGGATTTATTCTATTTGGAATTCACTGGTCTTCTTTGATTTATATACTAATGTCATTTAGAAGTGTTGGGAAGTTTTCCACAACTATGTCTTCAAATACTCTTCCTAGCCCTTTACTCTTCTCTTTTCCTTCTAGGACACCAATATTTCTTGTATTTGTGTATTTCATGTTGTCCATCATTTCCCTGAGATCCATTTCAAATTCTTTGATTTTTCACCATTTGTTCTTTTGTGCATTCACATTCAATTGCCATGTCCTCTTTTTCATTCATTATTTCTTCTACCTCTTCAAATCTACTGTTGTGTGTCTCTAGTATATTTTTAATTTGACCTACAGAACCTTTAATTTCCGTAAGTTCTGCTAAATTTTTACTCTTTCAAATTCTTCTCTATGCTCTTCTAGAGTCTTCTTCATGTCCTTTATGTCTTTAGCCAACCCACTGAAGCTGTTTAGGATATTTGTATTGCTTCTATGATTAATTGCTCCAAGTTCAAATTCTCCTCTGTCTTTTTTATTTCACTGTTCGACTTATCCATATCCTCTTGAGTCTTCATGTGCTTTGCTATTTTATGTTGACTTCAGGGCATTTCCTTTGTCATTTTTGGAAATGCAAGAATACCTGGACATTTATTTATATTTGGCAAAACCGCAGCTTTCTTGAGTGCACTTTCCCTGTCTTCCCAGCAGATAGTTTGCTTGAGCCAACTGTTACCCTCAAGGTAGCTTTTCCCCAACTTGCCTTTGTACTGGGCAGGTTCCAACAAGGTGAAAATCCAATCAGCACACCTGCTCTCCATGTGCACTGGGGACAGCAAGTCCTGGGGATGGGTGGTGGGCCCTATGCTATTTGGCAGGGAATCTGCTTAAAGGCACAGTGGCTCTGGTGATTCCTGGGTCTCCAAGTGGATCACTCTCAGGCTGTGGGTTTGTGCATCACATCCTCTAGTTCAAATGTGCCTAGGTCCCTACCTGCCATGTGCCCATGAGCCTCTCATGTTGGAGAAGAGTTCCTTGTGCTTCTTTGTGGCATCCTCACTTATACCTGCCTCTTGCCTGTGCACACCATGGGCTTCTGTGGAGGAAAGTAAATGGGGTCAACACAAGTCCTCCTGAGTTCCCTCAAGGGAGCTCCCAGCTTCAGGGTTGAGGAGGATTATCTCCCCAGCTAATTGCTAAGATGTGTGCATGGGAGTAGAGAAATACCCCCTGGTCTGCTCAGTGGCTGGCTTCCTGCTGCCAGCCCCTAATGGCAGTCCCAATTGAATAAACACACCCATCTTTTCAGATGTAATTTTTCCACTTTTTCATCCTAACCCCTGCTTTGAATTGTAGAGGTCATTTCTGGCTGCTTGTACCCTGGAACCACTGTCCCAATTATTTTCTGCCTTTTCTCTTTTTTTTCCATGGAGGAGAAATTTCCTCTGCCTCTCCTATTCTGCCATCTTCCTGGAACAGGGCTGCCCTTTTTAAAGTCACTTCTGGTCATTCTATGGGAGATGCAAATCTCAGTGGCAGTGCCCTGGGAGTGGTCAGCAGGGTTCAGGTGACAGATAATGGAGGAATTTGTATAAATTCAGAACCTACTTTTCAGAACCTACTTAATGCAGTGGATGAAATTATGAGTCTTTTGCCTCCTTGTCCCCTCTCTACAGGCAAATTCCAAGCTCCCAGGGTTTTTGGTGGTGACTGCACCCATGCAAGGAGTAGCAAAAACAGAGCTTGAGTAGATATACTAAAAAGACAAAAAGACTTATAGGCAAAATTTGTTAAAAGACACAAATAAGGACATCATACAATGATAAAAGGGTCTATCCATCAAGAAGATATAACAATTATAAACATATATATATATATATGCATGTAAAAATTGAGCACTTGGGGTTTAATATCCAGAATTTATAAAGAAATCCTAAAATTCGACAAAAATACAATTTAAAAAATGGGCAAAAGATTTGAATAGACATTTCTGCAAACATGAAGTAATGGCCAGGAAGAACATGAAAAGATGCTAAATATCATTAGTCATTAGAGAAATGCAAATCAAAACCACAATGAGATGCCACTTCACATCCACCAGGATGGCTATTATTTAAATAGAAAATTGGAAAATGAGTGTTGGTGGAGTTGTGGAGAAATTGGGACTCTTGTGGTATTGCTAATAGAAATGTAAAATGGCACAGCCACTGTGGAAAACTATTTGGCAATTCCTGTAAAAAGTAAACATAGAATTATCATATGACCAAGAAATACCATGCTTTGAGATATAACTGAAAGAATTGAAAAAGGACTCAAACAGATACTGTACACCAATGTTAATAGCAGCATTATACACAATAGTGAAAAGGTGGAAACAATCCAACTGTCCATCAACACATGAATGGATAAAAAATATATGGTATATCCACACAATGGACTATTATTGAGCCATGAAAGGAATGAAATTCTGATACATGATACAACGTGGATGAACCTTGAAAATATTATGCTTAGTGAAATAAGCCAGAAACAAAAGTACAAATACTATATTAGGACATACATGAAATATCTAGAATAAGCAAATTCCTAGAGACTGAAAGTAAATAAGTTACTAGGAGCTAGGAGGAGGGGGAAATGGGGAGTTATTGGTCAAAGGTACAATTTCTGTTTGAGGTGCTGAAAAATTTTGGTAATGGATGTTGTTGACAGTAGCAAAACAGTGTAAATGTAATAAAGGCCACTAAATTATAAACTTAAAAATGGTAAATGGTAAAAAAAATGGTAAAATGGCAAATTTTGTTATATATACTACTACAATAAAAATGGACTTTAAAATTTATGAAGCAAAAATGGATATTGAAGGGAGAAATAGACAATACAACAATAATAATGAGATGTTTGCACCTCACTTTCAGTAATGGAAAGGACTAGGGAAAAAATAAACAAGGAAATACAAGACTTGAACAGTACTATAAATCAACTAGCCCTAACAGACAGATGTGTGTGTGTGTGTGTGTGTGTGTGTATATATATATATAAACAATTCACCTAAAATAGCAGAATACAGTCTTCTCAATAGCACATGGGACATTCCCCAGGATAGACCATATTTCAGTCCAAAAAAAGTCTCAATAAATTTTTAATGCAATTTTATTGAGATATACTCACACACAATATAACCCATCCAAAGTACACAATCAGTGGCTCACAATATCATCATATAGTTGTGCAATCATTGCCACAATCAATTTTAGAACATTTTCATTACAGCACAATAAAATATAAATATATATAAAGAATTAAAAAAGAAATAAAAAGAGCACCCAAGTCATCCCATACCCCTTATATCCCCCTATTATTTATATATTTTTGTCATTTTATTACTCATCTGCCCATACAATGGTTAAAGGAGTGTCAGTCACTAGGCTTTCACTATCACAAAGTCACACAATAAAAGCTATATAGTTTGTACAGTTACCATCGAGAATCAAGTCTACTGGATTAGCATTCAACAGATTCAGTTATTTCCTTCTAGCTATTCTAATACACTAGAAACTAAAAAGGAATATCTATATAATGCATAAGAATAACCTCCAGATTGAACTCTCAACTCTATTTGATATCTCTCAGCCACCAAAGCTTTATTTTGTTTCATTTATTTTTGCCCTTTTCATCAAGATGGCATTATCAATCCCACAATGCCAGGGCCAGGCTCATCCCTGGGAGTCTGGTCCCTCATTTCCAGGGAGCATTACACTGCTGAGAGTCATATCCCATGTAGGGGGGAAGGTAGTGAGGTTATTTGCAGAGTTGGCTGAGAGAAAGAGGCCACATCTGAGCAACAAAAGTGATTCTCTGGGGGTTACTCTTAGGTATAATTATTGGTAGGCTTAGCATCTCCTTTGCAGGAATAAGTTTCATAAGGGCAAGGGCCAAGATCAAGAGCCCCACTGATTATATTGGGATTTCCTAATGTTTGCAGAAATATCAAGAATTCCTCATATGAGAAAGTTTAATATTTCCACATTTTTCCAGAGTCCCTTAAGGGGACTTTGCAAATACTTTTTTTATTTTCTGCCCAAAGTACTCTGGGGTGCATCAGAGTATCATATTAATCTGTACAGAATAACAAGATCTCATTCCCCTTTCCAGGTTCCATGCATCCATGTTGTTTAAATAAACTGACCATACAGGTTATATGAGAAAGCATGCTACAAAGAATATAAATTTTTACTGAATAAACATCCCTTAAATAACTGTCAAAACCCAGGAATAGATGTGACTGCCATAAGCACTTACAATCTATGAACTGTTAAAACAAGCCTCACTGACACTCCACACTCCTGCACCGCTGAGTGTCCAATCTCTGTCCACATCCTATCCCCTGGTACCTATGTTCTTGAGTTCAATTCTCAGCATTTTCTCATTATAGTTAGTTTATATTTGTGAGGCCTTACAATATTTATCATTTCATTTCTGACTTATTTCACTCGACATAATTTCCTCAAGATTCATTCACCCAGTTGCATGCTGTGCTGGTTTGGATGTATTCTGTCCCCCCAAATGCCATGTTCTTTAATAAAATCTTGTTGGGGGGCAGATGTCCTAGTGTTGATTATGTTGGGATCTTTGGATAAGGTTGTTTCCATGGCGATGTGACACACCCAACTCTAGGTAATACCTTTGATTATATTATTTTCATGGAGGTGTGGCCATGCCCATTTCGCTGTGGGCTTTGATTAGTATACTGGAGTACTTTAAAAGAGCTACACAGGAGAGGAGCTAAGATGGCGGCATAGAGAGGAGTTGAAGACTGTTAGTTCCCCCCTGGAACAATTCATAAATGAAAAAAAAACTAGTAAATAACCTGGAATAACTGCAGAGAGACAAACATGACTGACCACTCATCATCCACTAACCTGCATTAGGATGAATGCCTGAGATTGCAGCATAAAATCTGTAAGTAAAAACTGCAGACCTGCACTGAGAGCCAAGAGCCAAGAGCCCCTCCCTTACAGAAGCCACACAGTGCTAGAGAACAGCACTCTCCATACAAGCAAGTGGACCTCAGCCCAGCCCCAACTGGGGTTTTAATATTAACTGCTCAATACAAACAGTGAATCCCCAGCAAGCAGACAGAGGCTTTTGGTGACAACTGACCTTAGGAGAGTTGGGGGACATATCTGTCTCAGGAAAGGGAGCCCAGAGGATTGGATGCTATCTCTGGCTGATGGGGAAACTTGGGAGCTTTCTGTCCCTTTTTTTTTTCTGTGGAGAAAAACTCAGCTGCTTTCAGCCTGCAGCAATTTGCAGTAAAGAAAGCCTCAGCCATTTTAAAATCAAAACACTTTGATCAGCAGAGTCAGAGAAACAAAGAACTTATTGATATGCAGATGACCTCTCTGGAGGGGGCATAGCTTCCCAAGAGGAAAGGGAGGGGCCCAGCTCTACTGCCTGCCTTACTGGAAACAGACCCCAAAGTCTGGGGGAGGAGAGCCACAGGCCACACACTCTTTCACCAGCCAGTGACAGGCTGCCAGGCAGAAAAGCACAGGTGTGTCAGCCCTCTAAGAAAAACCATCAGGGAAACTGGATACTGAATATTTCCTCCTTCTGAGACGTGAGCCTGTTCTCATCTGGGAAAATCTGATTGAGGTGGCCTGGGAGGTCAGATGCCTAGACAACAGAAAACTACAACCTACACTAAGAAAAATGAAGTTATGGCCCAGTCAAAGGGGCAAACATACACTTCAACTGAGATACAGGAATTTAAACAACTAATGCTAAATCAATTCTAAAAGTTTAGAGAATATTTTGCAAAAGAGATAGAGGCTGTAAAGAAAACACTAGGCATACATAAGGCAGAAATCGAAAGTTAAAAATAACAACTAGCAGAATCTATGGAAATGAAAGGCACAACACAAGAGATGAAAGACACAATGGAAACATACAACAGCAGATCTCAAGAGGCAGAAGAAAACACTCAGGAACTGGAGAACAAAACACCTGAAGCCTACATGCAAAGGAGCAGATGGAGAAAAGAATGAAAAAATATGAGCAACATTTCTGGGAACTTAAGGATGAAACAAAGTACAGGAATGTACGTATCATTGGTGTCCCAGAAGGAGAAGAGAATGGAAAAGGGGCAAAAGCAATAATAGATGAAATAATCAATGAAAATTTCCCATCTCTTATGAAAGACATAAAATTACAGATCCATGAAGTGCAGTGTACTCCAAACAGAATAGATCTGAATAGGCCTATGCCAAGACACTTAATAATCAGATTATCAAATGTCAAAGACAAAGAGAGAATCCTGAAAGCAGCAAGAGAAAAGCAATTCATCACATACAAAGGAAGCTTCATGTGTGGATCTCTCAGCAGAAACCATGGAGGCAAGAAGGAAGTGGTGTGATATATTTAAGATACTGAGAGAGAAAAACCGCCAACCAAGAATCCTATATCCAGCAAAGCTGTCCTTCAAATATGAGGGAGAGCTCAAAATATTTTCTGACAAACACACAATGAGGGACTTTGTGAACAAGACACCCACCCTACAGGAAATACTAAAGGGAGCACTACAGAGTGATAGGAGAAGGCAGGAGTGTGTGGTTTGGAACATAATTTTGGGAGATGGTAGCACAGCAATGTAAGTACACTGAACAAAGATAACTATGAATATGGTTGAGAGAGGAAGGTTGAGAGCATGTGAGACACCAGAAGAAAGGAGGAAAGATAAAGACTGGGACTGTGTAAACTGGTGAAATCTAGAGTGTTCAACAATTGTGATAAAATGTACAAATATGTTCTTTTATGAGGGAGAACAAGCAAATGTCAGCCTTGCAAGGTGTTAAAAATGGGGAGACATTGGGGGAGGGATGCAATCAACATAAACTAGAGGCTGTAACTAACAGAATCATTGTATTATGCTTCCTTTGATGTAACAAAGGTGATATACCAAGGTAAATGCAGATAAGAGGGGGGGATAGGGGAGGCATGTTAGACACTTGACATTGGTGGTGTTGTCTGACTCTTTACCCTACTTTGATTTAAGGTTATTTTTCCTTTTGCTAGTTCCTAGCTGTCATTTTTTTTTCCTCTTTCTTTTGCTTCTCTACCTTCTTCGATGCTCCCTCCTCCCTTGTGGAAGAAATGTAGATGCCCATATATAGATATTGGTGAAGGTGGTGAACACATAAATATGTGACCATACAGAGAACCATCGATTGTTTACTTAGGATGGAATGTGTGGTGTGTGAACAAAACCATCTTAAAAAAAATGGGTTGATGACAAAACCTCGAGGGCAATATACTGAGTGAAATGAGCGAGACACACAAGGACAAATATTGCAGGGTCTCACTGATAGGAACTAATTATAGTATGTAAACTCATAAACATGAAATATAAGGTACCAAGATATAGGATGAGGCTTAAGAATGTGGAACAGTTGCTTAGTATGAGCAGAATGTTCAACTAGGATGAACTTAAAAGTTTTGAAATGAACAGAGGTGTTGGTAGCAAGATGTGAGAATAACTAACAGTGCCAAATGGTGCATGACTGAGGTGGAAAGGAGAAGCTCAGAGTCATATATGTCACCAGAAGGAAAGTTGGAGGTCAAAAGACGGGAATGTATAAAACTGAATCCTATAGTGGGCAATGTCCATGATTAATTGTACAAATATTAGAAATCTCTTCCATGAGCCAGAACAAATGTATGACAATACAATTAGAAGTTAATAATATAGGGGCATATAGGGAAGAAATATATACCTATTGCAAACTATATACTACAGTTAGTAGTATTTCAACATTCTTTCATAAACAGTAACAAATGTACTATACCAACACTATGAGTCAACAATTGAGGGGGGTTGGTTAGGGATATGGGAGGATTCGAGTTTCCTTTTCTTTTTTCTTTTTTTTTCTTTTTTTCTTTTTTTTCATCTTTCACTTTATTTCTTGTCTGGAGTAATGAAAAGGTTCTAAAAATTGAACAAAAATTAATTGCAGTGATGGATGCACAGCTGTATGAGGGTACCGGGGGCAACTGATTGTACACTTTGGATCTTTGGATAATTATATGGTATCTGAACAATCCCAATAAAAATTAAAAAGGAAAAAATAATAATAATTTGAAGTAAAAAAAAAAAAAAAAAACAGCTACACAGGCCCAGATGCTTGCTGCATCTAAGAGAGACATTTTGGAGATAGCCTTTAAAACCAGAACTTTGCTGACACTTTGCTCTGGAGAAGCTAAGAGAGGACAAATGCCCCAAGAGCAAAATTTTGAAGAATGTGCAGGAGCTGAGAGAGGAGCTGGAACACAACTTGGGATCCGCTGACACCAGCCACATTCCTTCCCAGTGAAAAGAGGTTTAGGGTTAGGGGTGCCATTGGCCTTCCTTTAGGGTTCCGGATGCCATTGGCCTTCCTTTGGTGAAGGTACCCTATTGATGATGCCTTCCTTTAGGGTTCTGGATGCCATTGGCCTTCCTTTGGTGAAGGTACCCTATTGATGACCCCTTTGTTTGGACACTTTCATGGCCTTCAGACTGTAATTTGTAACTAAATAAACCCCCTTTATAAAAGCCAATCCATTTCTGGTATTTTGCATAATGGCAGCATTAGCAAACTGGAACACATGCCTCACAACTTCATTCCTTTTTGTAGCCATTCAATATTCCATTGTATGTATACACCACAGGTTGCACTTCTGTTCACCCATCAATGTACCCTTAGACCGCCTCCATTCATTGAAAATCATGAATACTGATGCCCTAAGGACCAATGTGTAAATGTCTATTCATGTCCCTACTTTCAGTTCTTCCAAGCATATAACAAATAACAGGGTTGCTGGACCATATGTCAACCCTATACTTAGAATCCTGTGGAACCACAACACTGCCTCCAGAGGATCTGCATGCTTCTATTTCCTTATGAACAGTGAATAGGTATATCTCTCTCTCCACATCTTCTCCAGCACTATTATCTTTCTGTTTATTTTTTAAACAGTTTTATTCACATGCCATGCAATCCATCCTGTGTGACTTATAAGTAGCTCCTGATATAATCCAATAATTATGCTTTCCCCACTACAAGCTATATGAGAACAATTCCATTTTTCCACACAAAAGAAAAGAGAAAAAAGATAAAATAATAAAGAAAAAATAAAATAAAAAAGGAGAAACAACAAGAATCCTGTACCCCTCCCCTATATCCCCCTCTGCTGACATTAGCTTTGGTGTATTGCCCTTATTACAGTTAATGGAAGAATATTACAGTGTAATTGTTAACTATAGACCTTAGTTTTCATTGATTGTATTTTTCCCATATACCATCACAATTTCAACACCTTGCAATGTTGACATTCACATTTGCCCTCATGTAAAAACTGTCTTATATTTCTGTTTAATAACCATCATTGTCCACTCAAGACTTGCTAAGTTATACAGCCCCAGTTTTATCATCTATCTTTCCATCCAGTGTCATACATGCCCCTAGCCTTCCTCTTTCAACCATACTCAGACTCAGCTTTGTTCAATATATTACAACATTGTGATATATCAGATAGTATTGTGCTATCCATTTCTGGATCTTTATGATCAATCCTTTTGAACATTCTGTACTCCTTCATCATCAAATGTCCAATCTCTACCTCTTTCTACCTCCTGATAACCTATGTTCTTAATTTGGACTTTCCAAGTTTGCTCATTACAGTTAATTCATCTTAGTGAGACCATTCAGTAGTTGTCCTTTTGTTTCTGGCTAATTTCACTCAACATAATGCCCTCAAGATTCATCTACATTATTACACACATCACAATTTTTTTTTGTCTTACAGCCATGTACTATTCCACCATATGAATATAACACAGTTTTTTTATCCACTTGTCCATTGATGGACCTTTGGGCTGTTTTCATCTTTTGGCAATTGTGAATAATAATACCACTATAAACATTGGTTTACAAATGTCCATTCACATCCTACCCTTTAATTCCTCTGAGTATATACCTATAATGGTATTGCTGGATCATATGGCAATTCTATACTTAGCTTCCTGAGAAACAACCAAACTACCTTCCAGGGTGGTAGCAACACTCTGCATTCCCAACAGTGAATAAGTGTACCTGTCTTTTCACATCCTCTCTACCACTTGTAGTTTTCAGTGTTTTTTTTTTTTATTGCTGCCATTCTAGTAGGTGTGAGATGATATCTCATTGTGGTTTTGATTTGCATTTCCCTAATAGCCAGTGAAGTTGAGCATCTCTTTATGTTTTTTAAAAAATTTTACCGAGATTTTTCACATACCACACAATCATCCAAAGATCCAAAGTGCACAATCAATTGTCCACAGTACCATCATGGAGCTGCGCATCCAACACAACTATTTTTTTCAATTTTTAGAATATTTTCATTACTCCAGAAAATAAAGACAAAAGAGAAAACTCAAATCCTCCCATAACCCTAATCACCCCCCCTCCATTATTGACTCATATAGTATAGGTCTAATACATTTTTTACTGTTGATGAAGGAATGTTAAAATACTACTAACTGTAGTATGCAGTTTGCAATAGGTATATTTTCCCCCTACATTGCCTATATGCCTATTATTAACTTCTAGCTATAGTGTCATACATTTGTTCTAAATCATGAAAGAGACTTCTAGTATTTTTTAATCACAGACATTGTCCACCACACAATTCACTGTTTTATACATTCCCATATTTTAACCTCCAACTTTCTGGTGACAAATGTGATTCTGACCTTCCCCTTTCAACCACACTCATACACCATTCAGCACTGTTAGTTATTCTCACAATAATGTGCTAGCATCACCTCTGTCCATTTCCAAACACTTAAGTTCAACCTAGTGAAACATCTTGCTCACAATAAGCAACCACTCCCCATTCTTCAGCCTTGTTCTATATCCTGGTAACATATTCCATGTCTATGAGTTTACATATTATAAATAGTTCATATCAGTGAGACCACCCAATACTTGTCCTTATGTGTCTGACTTATTTCACTCAATATAGTGCCTTCAAGATTTCTTCATCAACCTGTTTATTTTAAGATGGTTATGGTCACCCACCATACATTCTGTCCTAAGTAAACAATCAAAGGTTCCCTGTATATTCACATATTTATGCATTCACCACCATCACAACTATCTATATAAAGACATCTCCAATTCTTCCACAAAGAAAGAGGAAGAGTCAAAGAAGGTAGAGAGACAAAAGAAAAACAAAAAGAAAGGAAAAAATGACAGCTAAAAATCAAAAAAAGGAAAGATAAAATTAAACTAAAGTACAATAAAAGAGACAGACAACATCACCAATGTGGTACCCATACCCCTCCCATATGTCCCCCTCTTACAGGCATCTAGCTTTGGTATATTGCCTTTGTTACATTAAAGGAAGCATAATACAATGTTTCTGCTAATTATAGTCTCTCTAGTTTGCATTGATTGTATTTTCCAACCAATCCCACCCTATTTTTAACACCTTCAAATGTTGACATTCATTTGTTCTTCCTCATGTAAAAACATATTTGTACATTTAATCACACTTATTGCCCACTCTAGGTTTCACTAAGTTATACAGTTCCAGTCTTTATCTTCTATCTTTCCTTCTGGTGTCCTACATGCCCCTAACCATCCTCTTACAACCACACTCACAGTCATCTTTTTTCAGTGTACTTATACTGTTGTGCTACCACCACTCAAAATTGTATTCCAAACCTCTCACTCTTGTCTTTTCCTACCTGTCTGTAGTGGTCCCTTTAGTGTTCCCTGTAGAGCAGGTGTCTTGTTCACAAACTCTCTCATTATCTGTTTGTCAGGGAGTATTTTAAACTCTCCCTTGTATTTGAAGGACACTCTTGCTGGATATAAGGATTCTTGGTTAGCAGTTTTTCTCTTTCAGTACCTTAAATATATCACACCAATTCCTTCTTGCCTCCATGGCTTCTACTGAGAAATCCACACACAATCTTATCAAGCTTCCTTTGTATGTGATGGATGACTTTTCTCTTGCTGCTTTCAGGATTCTTTCTTTGTCTTTGATGTCTGATAGTCTGATTATTAAGTGTCTTGGCATATGTGCCAGTTTGAATGTATTATGTCCCCCAAAATGCCATTATCATTGAGGCAATCTTTTGTGGACAGACATATTAGTGTTGATTAAATTGTAATTCTTTGATGGTTTCCATGGAGATGCAATCCACCCAACTATAGGTGATAACTCTGGATAATTTCCGTGGAGGTGTGGCCCTGCCCATTCAGCATAGGCCTTGATTAGTTCACTAGAGCACTATATAAGCTCAGACAAAAGAAGCAAGCTTGCTATAGCTAAGAGGGACACTTTGAAGAATGCACAGGAGCTGAGAGAGGAGCTGCAACTTACAGAGACATTTTGGAGATGGCCTTTGAAAACAGACTTTTACTCTGGAGAAGCTAGGAGAGGACAAATGCCCCAAGAGCAACTAAGAGTTACATTTTTGAGGAACTGCAGCCTAGAGAGCAATGTCCTGGGAGAAAGCCATTTTGAATCCAGAACTATGGAGCAGGTACCAGCCACTATGGGGCATGCCCTCCCAGCTAAACAGAGGTTTTCTGGATACCATTGGCTATCCTCCACTGAAGTGACCTGATTGTTGATGCATTACCTTGGACAGATTATGGCCTTAAGACTGTAACTGTGTAGCCAAATAAACCACCTTTTATAAAAGCCAGTCCATTTCTGGTGTTTTCATCCTGGCAGCATTAGGAAACTGGAACAGTGTAGGCCTATTCAGATCTATTCTGTTTGGGGTACACTGCACCTCTTGGATCTGTAATTTTATGTCTTTCATAAGAGATGGAAAATTTTCATTGATTAATTCCTCTATTATTGCTTCTGCCCCTCTTCCCTTCTCTTCTCCTTCAGGGACACCAATGACGTACATTCCTGCATGTCATTTTGTCCTTAAGTTCCTGGAGACATTGCTCATATTTTTCCATTCTTTTCTCTATCTGTCCTTTTGTGTGTAGGATTTCAGGTGCCTTGTTCTCCAGATCCTGAGTGTTTTCTTCTGCCTCTTGAGATCTGCTGTTGTATGTCTCCATTGTGTTTTTCATCTCTTGTGTTGTGCTTTTCATTTCCATAGATTCTGCCAGTTGTTTTTTCAAACTTTCAATTTCTACCTTATGTTCACCCAGTGTTTTCTTTATATCAATTCATCTCTTTTGCTGTATCATCCCTTAACTTGGTGAATGGTTTTTTAGTTGATTTAGCATATTTCTTTGAAAATCTTTAATTGGTTGTTTCATTAAAGTGCAACAATATCCCAACTCTATCTTAATTGAGGTGTAAGTGTGTTCCTTTGACTGGGCCATATATTCATTTTTCCTAACATAACTTATAGTTTTCTGTTGTCTAGGCATGTGTTTTCCTTGGTTACCCCAATCAGATTTTCCCAGAGCAGAACTGGTGCATGTCTCAGAATGGCATTATATTCAGTTTTGAGTTTCCCTGAGGGTGTCTCTTAGAAGAATGACAGATTTTCCTTAAGGCCTCTAGCTGCTGTGCTTTCCCTAATCTGCCCAGCAGGTGGTGCCTGTCAACCTGTTGCTCCTGACAAGTGTAAGGAGGTGTGGCACCTTTAGTTTCTGTTTTTGCTGTTTCCTCCAAGGCTCTGGGGTCTGAGTTCTGAAGAGAAGGTCGGCACTAGGACTGGGCCCAACCTCCTTCCTCTTAGGGAAGATACACCCTTTAGGGAGTTATCTGCTGCATTTGAATTGCCCCATTGTCTCTCTGACTGTTTTCTCCACCCCTGTCTGGGTCTGAGTGCTGCAAACTGAAAATGGCTAAGGCTCTCTCCACTGAGCCACTCAAGTTGAGAGAGAGAAAGGGAAAGAAAGTCCCCTTTCAGAGCCAGTCCACAGCCCCCAAGTTTTGCCCACTGGTCAGAGAGAGCAACTGGTCTTGTAGGCTCCCTTTCCCAGGGCACAGGAGTTTTCTGTCTCTTTAAGGTCATTCATCTCTAAAAGTCTCTGTCTGTTAGGGGGTTGTGTGTGTTGGTAGCTTGTATTCAGAAGTCCACATTTGTTAATTAAAACCCCAGGTGGAGCTTGGCTGAGCTATATTTGCTGGTTCTGGGACTGCTGCTTTCTCCTACAGTGAGGTCTTGTACCTCAGCCTGCCATGGGGGAAGTGGGCTCCCAGTATGCTTCCATACTTTTTACTTACAGATTTTATGCTGAAATCTCAGCCATTCCACCTGATCCAGGTTGGTATATGACGTGGACAGTCACAGTTCTCCCCCAGCAGTTGTCCCAGATTATTTACTAGTTGTTCCTGGTTGTTTATTAGTTGCTCCAGGGGACTAACTAAATTCCACTCCTCTCTATGCCACCATATTGCATCTCCTCTTATATGTTTTTAAGCCATTTGTATTTCCTCATCATAAAATTGTCTGTCTATGTCTTTTGCCCATTTTTAAATTTGGTTGTTTATCATTTTGTTGTTGAGTTGTAGGATCTCTTTGTATATTCTGGCTATTAAACCCTTATCCAATATGTGGTTTCCAAATACTATCTCCCATTGTGTAGGCTGCCTTTTTACTTTCCTGACAAAGTCAATTTATGCACAAAAATTTTCAAGTTTGAGGATGCCTCATTTATCTATTTTTTCTTTCATTGCTTATGCTTTGTGTGTATGGCCTAAGAAAACACCTCCTGTCACAAGATCCTTAAGATATTTCCCTACATTTCCTCCTAAGAGTTTTATGATCTTAACTCTAACGTTTAGGTCTTTGAACCATTTTGAGTTAATTTTTGCGTGTGCTATGAGTTAGGGGTTCTCTTTCATTCTTCAGGATGTGAGTATCCAGTTCTCCAAGCACAATTTGTTAAAGAGGCTGCTCTGTCCCTGTTGAGTCAACTTGACTGCCTTATTGAAGATCAATTGTGCATAGATGAGAGGGTCTATTTCTGAACACTCAATTCCATTTCATTAGTCAGTGTACCTATCTTTATGCCTGGACCATGTGGTTTTGACCACTGTAGCTTTGTAATATGCTTTAAAGTCAGGTAGTGTGAGATCTCCCACTTCATTTTTCTTTCTCAAGATATTTTTAGCTATTTCAGGCACCATGCCCTTCCAAATAAATTTGATAAATTGTTTTTCTATTTCTGCAAAGTAAGCTGTTGGGATTTTAATTGGTATTGCACTGATTCTATAAACCAATTTGTGAGGTATTGACATCTTAACTATATTTAGTCTTCTAATCCATGTACAAGGTGTGTCCTTCCATTTATTTTGGTCTCCCTTGATTTATTTTAGCAATTTCTCTAGTTTTCTGTGTATAGATCTTTTATGTCCCTGGTTAAATATATTCCTACATATTTGATAATTTTTGTTGCTATTTTAAATCAAAGTTTTTTCTTTCTTTCCTCCTCAGATTGCTCCTTACTAGTGTATAGAAGCACTGTGATTTTTTTTACCTTGATCTTGTATCCTGCCACATTGCTGCACTCATTTATTACCTCTAGTAGCTTTACTGTACATTTCCAGCATTTTCTACACATACAATTGTGTCATCTGCAAACAGTGAAAGTTTTGCTTCTTCCTTTACAACTTGGATGAATTTTATTTCTTTTTCTTGCCTAATTGCCCTAGGTAAAACTTCCAGCACAGTGTTGAATAACAATGAATACAGTGTGCATCCTTGTCTTGTTCCTGATTGTAGAGGCAAAGCTTTGAGTCTTTCCCTATTGAGCATGATGTTAGCTGTGGGTTTTTCATATATTACACTTATCATGTTGAGGAAATTCCCTTCCATTCTTATCCTTTGAAGTGTTTTCATCAAGAAAGGATGTTGAATTTTGTCAAATGACTTTCCTGCATCAAATGATCATCATGTGGTTTTCCTCTTTAATTTATTGATGTGGTGTATTATGTTGATTGATTTTCTTGTGATGAACCACCCTTGCATAACTGGAATAAAACCCACTTGGTCATGGTGTATAATTCTTTTTTTTTTATTTTGAAATAAATTCAAACTTACAGGAACAGTTGCAAAAACAATACAAAATACATACACAGAACTCCAGCATACCCTGACACCCCTCCCCTGATACCCTGATCCACCAACTTTAATATCCTGTCACACCACCATTTCTTTCTTTCCCTCCCTTCCTCCCTCCCTCTCATCCATCATCTATTGCTCTGTCTTCTGAACATATGAGAGCAAGCTGCACACATCCTGGAACAAACAATATAATTCACATATACATTTCCCATGAACAAGAGCATTCTTTTATGCAATCCCATTAAGCACAGCTAAGAAGTTCAAGAAATTCAACATTGATAAAAGCTTATATTCTATATTTCCCTTTTCTTTTCCTTATGTCCCCACTGTGTCCCTTTGAGTCTCCTCTCCTCCATCCTCAAATCCCATCCAGGCTCATCCTTGGCATTTAATTGTCATTGCCTATTTAGACTGTCTTTTTCTTTTTTCTTTTTTCTTTTTCAATTGTGGAAACATATATATGGCCTAAATCTTCCCATTCCACCCCCTCCCTAGCATTCCATTAGTGGGATTAATCACATTTAGAATGTTGTAATGCTATCACCTTCCCACCATCCATTACTAGAAATTTCCCTTCACCCCAAACAGAAACCTTACACTCATTTCTTAACTCTGCATTGTCCCTTCCCCCACTTCTCATAATCCATACTCTACTTTTCATCTCTATGGTCATTTTCTCTGGTAATTTCTTTGTGTTTACTGTGGGGCTTAAATTTAATGTCTTAAATCCATAACAATCTTGTTTTTCTTTGATATCAACTTAACTTCAATAGGACACATAAACTATGTTCCTGTACTCCTCCATTCCCCCACCTTTATGTAGTTCTTGTTAAAAATTACATATTTTACATTGAGTCCAAAACCACTGATTTGTCATTAGAGTTTATGTATTTTATATCCTGTAGAAGTAAATAGTGGAGTTATAAATAAAAAATTATTGACTTCTGCTGTATTCCATTGTGGTTAGAGAATGTGCTTTGAATATATTCAGGTGTTTTTTTTTAATTTATTGAGGCTTGTTTTATGTCCCAGCATATGGTCTATTCTGGAGAAAGATCCATGATCACTAGAGAAAAATGTGTGTCCTGGTTATTTGGGATGTAATGTTCTATATATGTCTGTTAAATTTATCTATCTCTCTCTCTCCTTTCTTTGCTTCTCTGTCAGTAGGGTTCACTTTAGTATCTGAAGTAGGGCAGATCTTTTATTAGCAAAATCTCTCAGCATTTGTTTGTCTCTGAAAAATTCAAGCTCTCCCTCAAATTTGAAGGAGAGTTTCATTGGATTAAGTATTCTTGGTTGGAAATTTTTCTCTCTCAGAATTTTAAATATGTCATGCCATCGCCTTCTCACCTCCATGGTGGCCACTGAGTAGTCACTACTTAGTCTTATGTTGTTTCCTTTGTATGTGGTGAATTGCTTTTCTCTTGCTGCTTTCAGAACTTGCTCCTTCTCTTCAGTATTTGACAGTCTGATCAGAATATGTCTTGGAGTGGGTTTATTTGGATTTATTCTATTTGGAGTTCACTGGGCATTTATGCTTTGTGTATTTATATTGTGTAGAAGGTTTGGGAAGTTTTCCCCAACAATTTCCTTGAATACTCTTTCTAAACCTTTACCCTTCCCTTCCCCTTCTGGGAAACCAATGAGTCTTAAGTTTGGACATTTTATTTTATCTATTGTATCACTGAGATCCATATTGATTCTTTCAATTGTTTCCCCATTCTTTCTTTTGTTCTTTCATATTCCATTCTGTGGCCATCGAGGATGCTGAGTCATTGTTCAACTTCCTCTAATCTTGTATTATGAGTATCCAGAGTCTTTTTAATTTGGCCAACAGTTGCTTTTATTTCCATAAGATCTTCCATTTATTTTATTTACTCTTGTAATTTCTTCTTTATGCTCTTCTAGGGTCTTCTTTATGTCCTTTATATCCTGTGCCATGCTCTTCTTCATGTCCTTTATGTCCTATGCCATGCACTCATTGTGGGATTTTATGTCTTTGATTAATTGTGCCAAGTACTGTGTCTCTTCTGATCTTTTGATTTGGGTGTTTGGATTTGGGTTCTCCATATCATCTGGTTTTATCATATGCTTTAAGATTATCTGTTGTTTTGAGCCTCTAGGTATTTGCTTTACTTGATATGGCTCTTTCTGGATATAAAAAAATACCAATCTCTAAACTTTCTCTAAATCGCCAGCAGATGGTATCCACAAGTCACCTCTTCCCCTCAAGTCAGTTCTCCCCAACTTTGTCTTTGTGGTGTGTGGGGACCTGATTCTTGTGGGGTTCAATTGGTGCACTAAGTTTGGGTGTGTTTTTGGTGCTGTCCGCCTTGAATGTGGGGCATGTGTCTGGGTGGTTAGGCAGGCAGGGCAGCTTTAATAATCAAACCTCCCAGGTGTTCCTGGAGATTTAAGGCTGTTACATGAGTCTAAGCCTTCATTTCAGTCTCACCACAGATTGTCTCTGCTGCTGACCCACAAGTCCTTGGTATTGGTGTAGGGACCCTGGGTTTTCTGAGCAGATCCCCATCCCTGCTGTGCTCTTGCAGGACCTCTGCTGAGGGAAGACTGTGCCACATCACAAGTGTGTGCTGGCCTCCAGGGAAGCCCTGGGCCACCAGCCATGCATGGGCTTTCCCAGCCTGCTTTAAAGATAGTTGAATGGGGCATGTTAATTTCCCTTTTTTTGCACAACTCTGCCTTCCCAGCTGCGGGACAATTAGCTGAGTGCGCACTAAAGGTATCCACGGCCGATAGTGTGGCATGTGCATGGTGCTGCAGGAAAGACTCCCTGTCACACTGGGTTTCTTGGTGTGGCTCTGGGCTGTGGGTCCAGCCTAGGGTGGGAGCGTCTCCAGGCCACAGGGGAGATGTCTGCAAGAGGTGCAGTTTCTTTCTCCTTTTGGCTCCCCTCTGTCCCACTGTCCCTGAGACAATCAGTAGTAGGTGTGGGGAGGGCTATCCTCCATGCCAGACACCGAGGCATTGGCTACAGACCACTCTTGCAGTGCTTCACTGCACAGTTCTCACTGCCATATCCGCAGCCTCTCCCAGGTTTCCTTTTTTTTTTAAAAAAAAGAACTAGTCCATCTCCAAATGCCAACCTGCAGTTTCCCCACACCACAGCATGGCCATGGGACTTTCAGCCAGCTTACTCACTCATTTCAGAATGCAGACTCTCAGTTTCACCAAATGCATGCTCCCTGTGGATTTAGCAAATTTTGTCCAACTGATGCATCACTGGAGCTGGTGTTCTGGGTCACTTTCTGGATTTTATCTAGTATTTTTCACGGAGGTGTTTTTTTTGCCCTGTCTCACCTAGCCGCCATCTTAGGTTCTCCTCCTGTATAATTCTTTTAATGTGCTGCAGGATTTTATTTGCAAGTATTTTGTTCAGAATTTTTCCATATATATTAATTAAAGAGATTGGTCTGTAATTTTCTTTTCTTGTAATATCTCCATCTGGCTTTGGTATTAGGCTTCATAGAATAAGTTAGGTAACTTTCTCTCTGATTTTCTTGAGGAGTTTGAGCGTGATAGATACTAATTCTTTCTTTAATGCTTGGTAGAATTCACATGTGAAACCATCTGTTCTTGCACTTTTCTTTTCTGGGAGTTTTTTGAATATTGACTCAATCATTTTACTTGTGATTCGTTTGTTGAAGTCTTCTATTTCTTCTCAAGAACATGTTGGCTATTCATGCTTTTCTAGGAAGTTGTCCATTTCATCAGAGTTGTGTTATTTGTTAACATATATCTTCTCATTGTCTGTTCCTTTTGGTGGGGTCAGTAGTAATGACCCCCTTCCATTTCTTTTGTGTGTATGAATTCGAATGACCTGTCTTCCAGTTCACTGATCCTTTCTTCTGCCTGTTCAAATCTACTGTTGTGTCCCTCCATTGTGTTTTTCATCTCCTCCATTGTGGCCTTCATTCCCATGAGTTCTGCCATTTGTTTTTTTAAGTTTATGAATTCTTCTTTATGGTCATCCAGTATCTTCTTTATATCCTTCAGCTCTTTTGCTATGTCTTCCTTCATTTCATCGAATTTATTTAGCATTAGTTGCCTCCAATCCTGTATCTCAGCTGAGCTATTAGTTTGTTCCTTTGGCTGGTCCATGTTTTCGTGTTTCCTGGTATGGCTTGTTATCTTAAGTTGTCTAGGCATCTGATTTTCTTGATTAGTTTATTTTGGAGCTTGTTTTCTATCTTTTACCTAGTGGTTTTCTTGTTGGTTGGCTTTGTTCTCTGGCCTCTGTTAATCAGTTCAACTTATTCTAGACCTCTAAGTTAGGTTCTATTTAGTTGATCAGAATTTTTCCCCTCTTGTTTTTTCTGTTTCTTACTCTGCCTCTATGTAACCTTTTTGTGAGTGGGTCTCCTCAGATATGGTCGACCCTAGTCAGATTTTCCCAGTCTAGTGAGGCCCAGGTCTCATTGGGAGGGTATGGAGTTTTCCTGAGAATGAGACCCTCCTATGAGGCCTTTAGAATTGGTGCTTTTCCTCTCCTGTCCAGCAGGTAGCGCTTGCCAGCCTGCAGCTCCTCAACCAGTGTAGGGAGGTATGTAGACTTTAGTCCTCCTGGTGACTCTGATCCTGTCAGGGGCGTGGCTGACTGAAGCTGGAGTCTGAATTCCAGCCCCTGGGGTCTGAGTTCCCAAAAGGAGGACTGCCAGTTGAGCTGGACCTCCCTCCACTCTCCCAATCCTCAGAACTGCAGTTATCTCTCAGGGGCACTATTCCCTTCTCCCCTCTCCTCTTTGGGGCCTCTCCAGGTAGATTCCTTGGTCAGCCTGAGTTGCCAATTAAAGACAGGGGTGGAGACCTTCAGTAGTGAATACAGAACTCAAAGACACTGTGGGTACTCTGTCTCCCCCCAAGCCCAGCCTAGTCCCTCAACCTGGGCTTTCCAATAGAAAATAACCACATATATTACTTTTAGATTAAAAAAAATAGAAAAGAAAAACAAGAAAAAGAAAAAAGAAAAAAAAAAAGAGTCTCTTTTAAAAGTCTTTCCCCAGCCTGGAAGTTTTGTCAGTGTCAGAATAGAGCATTTAAAGATATGCTTTGGGCTATTGTCTGATAATTACTCTCCAACAGCTTCAGTTCCACTCCTGCAGGGGGCTATTGAAATGCAAAAAGATAAGGGATCAGTGAGAAGCCAGAAGGGGCAAAATGTAGGGAAAAAATGGCTTTTTTGGAGTCTGGGAATGGGTGCCCGCTTTTACGTGCCCCCACTTCTCAGAGCCCAGCCCTTCTTTAGCACCCCAGCTCCCAAAATTAGTTAATTAATTTGTTAATTAATTCTGCAGTTGAGGCTGGGTTGAGCCTCCCTTCTTGCCCTCAGCAGATTGCTGTTTTTTGGGGGTTTTTCCCCCCTTTCAGGGAGCCGGCAGCAAGACTGTCTGTGAGGTCTGGGTGGGGAGGGGCGCCAGACCCCTGGTCAGGGGAACTTACTATGTTTGCTGTGATCTCAGCTTTTCCTCCAATTCCAAACTTGCGTCTGATGTGTGACTGGTTACTGGAGACCCCAAAAACACTGTTTCGTATAGTTCTTGGGTAATTGCCAGCTGCTCTAGGGGAGAGATGAAATTCTGCTCCTCACCACTCCACCATCTTGCCCCACCCTCTCCCCCCCTTCCATTTCTGATTTTATTTATTTGCTTCCTCTCTTTTTTTCTTTGTCAGCCTGGGAAAGGGTCCAAATTTTAAAGATTTTCTCACAGAACCAACTACTGGTTTTGTTGAATTTCTCTATTGTTTTCATGTTCTCAACTTCATTTATTTCTGCTACAATTTTTGTGATTTATTTCATTCTGTTTGTTTGGATTTAGTTTACTGTTCTTTCTCAAGTTCCTCCAGGTGAGCTGTTAAGTCCTCAATTTTTGCTCTTTCTTCTCTCTCATTTAGGCATTTAGGGTGATAAATTTCTCTCTCAGCACTGCCTTTGCTGCACCCCATGAGTTTTGAAATGTTGTGTTCTCACTTTCATTTGCCTCTAGATATTTACTGATTTCTTTTATAACCTCTTCCATGACCCAAGAGTTGTTTAAAATGGTGTTGTTAAACCTCCATATATTTGTGTTTTTTTTCCTGCCTTCCACCTGTTATTGATTTCTAACTTCATTTCATTATGATCTGAGAAAGTGTTGTGCATAATTTTGAACTTTTTAAATTTATTGAGATTTGCTTTGTGACACAACATGTGGTCTATCCCGGAGAATGATCCATGAGCACTTGAGAAAAATATATACCCTGCTTTTGTTGGATTCAATGTTTTGTAAATGTCCAAGTTTAGTTCATTTATCATTTTATTCAATATTTGTGTTTCCTTATAGATCTTCTATGTAGATGTTCTATCTGTTAATAAGCATGGGTTATTAATGTTGTCAACTAATAATGTAGAAGTGTCTATTTCTCCCTTGAATATTGTCAGTGTTTGCCTCATGTACTTTGAAGAACTCTGGCTCAATGCATAGATAATTATGATTGCTATGTCTTTTTCATGGATTGTCCCTTCTGTTAATACATAGTGTCCTTCTTTGTCTCTTTTAACTGTTCTACATTTGTCTGATATTTATAGCTACCCCCACTATTTTTGGTTGATGTTTGCATGAATATCTTTTCCAAACCTTTCACTTTCAACCTGTTTTTGTCCTTGGGTCTTAAGTGAGTCTCTTATAGACAGCATATAGATGAATTCTGTTTTTTATTCACTCTGCCAATGTATTTCTTCTCATTGGCTAGTTTAATCCATTAACATTTAATGTGATTGTTGCAAAGGCATTACTTTCTTCAGTGATTTTTCCTTTTGGATTTTATATGTCATATCTAATTTTTCCCTTGTTTTTACCTTTTACTTACCCTTAGTGCTAATTTCATTTCTAAACCCTTCTCCAAACCTCTCTCTCCTGTCTTTTCCTATCTGCCTGTAGTGCTTCCTTTATATTTCTTGTAGTACAGATCTCCTGTTCACAAACCCTCTCAGTGCCTATTTGTCTGTAAATATTTTTAAATCTCCCTCATTATTTGAAGGACAGTTTTGCCAGATAGAGGTTTCTTGCTTGGCAGTTTTTCTCTTTCAGTATCCATAATATATCATACCTCTGCCTTCTCACCTCCATGGTTTCTGTTGAGAGCTCCGCACTAAGTTTTATTGAGCTTCCCTTGTCTCCTTTTCTAATTAAATTCATTTTACTGAAATATATTCACATACCATACAATCATCCATTGTGTACAATCAACTGTTCAGAGTGCCATCATATAGTTGTGCATTCATCACCCCAATCTATTTTTGAACATTTTCCTTATATCAGAATCAGAAAAAGAATAAAAATAGAAGTATAAAAGAACACCCAAATCATCCCCCCTTCCTGCCCTATTTTTCATTCAGTTTTTGTCTCCATTTTTCTACTCATCCATCCATACTCTAGATAAAGGGAGTACGATCTACAAGATTTTCACAGCCACACTGTCACCCCTTGTAAGCTATATTGTTATGCAATCATCTTCAAGAGTCCAGACTACTGGGTTGGAGTTTGAAAGTTTCAGGAATTTACTTCTAGCTATTCCAATATATTAAAACCTAATGTATTATCTAGTGCATAAGAATGTCCACCAGAGTGACCTCTTGACTCCATTTGAAAACTCTCAGCCACTGAAAATTTATTTCATTTTATTTCACACCCCCCTTTTAGTAAAGAAGATATTCTCAATCCCATGACGCAGAGTCTAGATTCATTCCTGGGAGTCATAACCTGCATTGCCAGGGAGATTTACACCCCTGGGAATCAGTTCCCATGTGGGGGGGGCAGTGAGTTCACCTGCAGATGTGGCCTAGCTAGAGAGAGAGTGCCACATCTGAGTAACAAAGAAGTACTCAGGGGGAGACACTTAGGCACAATTATATGAGAGTCTAGCCTCTCCCTTGCAGTAATGAGCTTCATAAGGGCGAGTCCCATGATAGAGGGCTCAGCACATCAAACCACCAGTCCTCGATGTCTGTGACAACATCAGCATCAGTCCAGGTGAGGAAGTCCAACTCTTTTGCATTTTCCCCCAGTTCCTCAGGGGGGCCCTGCAAATATATTTTTATTCTCTTCCCAAATTACTTTGGGATGTGTCACTGTTTCACTCTAACCTCTACAAACCTACCATATCTCACTTCCTATTCAAAGTTCCACATAATTGTGGTGTTTGAACAAACTGACTGTACAGTTATACTGTTTAGAAAATATAAATCCTGCACCAAATAGACATCTCTTCCTTTGGTCTCACGTGGAATTGAAGTTTTAAAATACAGTTAGATTCAACCTTTACCCTTTGGCCTGTTTTGCCCTAGTCTTAACCATATCTGCTTCATTCATATCACTAATTGAAGTCTGGGCTTTTTTTCAGCTTCTTTTTTTTCTTTAACAGTTGCTGTATGCACTACTACTGACATTCATATCTGCCAAGCTCTAGCTCTGAGTTTCAGGTGTCACAGATACCCAATGGTCCAGAGACCAATCAGGTTATACACTAAGGGATTAGCATCTCAAAGTTTGGAGATAGCCATTACAATTCAGAAATAGGTTTCACTGCTGAGGGAGCTTACAATCTAGGGCCCATTACAATAATCATTCCCCTCTTAGGCTGTATCACTTGTCTCTTCATGCTTTCAGAATTCTCACTTTGTCTTTGATATTTGACTATCTGATTAGTAAGTATCTTGTTTTAGGTCTATTTGGATCAATTCTCTTTGGGATACGCTGTGCTTATTGGACATCCAATTTTATGTGTTTCAAAAGAGTTGGTAAATTTTCATTATTATTTCCTCTATTATTCTTTCTGCCCAATTTCCCTCCTCTTCTTCTTCTGGAACACCTACAGCATACATATATATAAATTCATTTCATGTAGTCATTCAATTCCCTGAGACCCTGATCATATTTTTCCATTCTTTTCACTATCTGTTCTTTTTTGTGTAGGATTTCAGATGTTGTGTCCTCCAGTTCACTAATCCTTTCTTTTGTGTTTTGAATTCTGCTGTTGGATTTCTACACTGTGTTTTTCATCTCTTCTATTTTACCTTTCATTCCCATAAATTCTGTCATTTGTTTTTTCAAGCTTTTGTGTTCTTCTATATGGTCACATAGTGTCTTCTCTGTATCCTTCAGTACTTTTCCCACATTTTCTTTCTACTCATTGTTTTGATTTAGAAAATTTGGGTGAACATCTTTAATTAGATGTTTCAACTACTGAATCTCAGTAGAGGTATTAGTTATTTCCTTTGACTAGGCCATATCTTCATGTTTCCTGCTGTGACTTGTGATGTTTTCCTGTCTAGGCATCTGATTTTCTTGGATAATTTATTATGGAAGACATTTTCTCTCATTTGCCTAGGTTTTCTTGTAGGTTGTCTTTGATCTCCAGCGTCCTTTGTTTCTCTCACAGCTCAGTTGTCATATTGACTCTGTCCTCCCATCTCTCTCCAAAAATCAGGGGCTCAGAGCAGCCTGCCACCAAGATGGGGGCTAGGTTCTGGGCAACCCAGCAAATTCAGTGTGAGGTAAAACAAATATTTTGGCTTCCAGTGGTGTTGTTTAATACTGGCTAGCAAGACCTGGGTTTCTTTTAGAGCCCTGCTTTAACATTTGGGTTGCCCATATTTCTAAGCCAAAACATTGCTGGGTTTCCATTCAGGGTGCATAGACCAAATCCTGTAGTCATATGAAAGAGTCTGGAGAATCTTTTTTTCTACAGTTCAACAGACTCGGGTATTTCATTCTAGCTAAACTTGGGAAGACGGTTGCTGTAAAGGAGAGGCTAGGCCTCCCTATAATTGTGCCTAAGAGCCTCCTCCCAAATGCCTCTTTGTTGCTCAGATGTGGCCCTCTCTCTCTAGCTAAGCCAACTTGAAAGGTGAAATCACTGCCCTCCCCTCTACGTGGGATCAGACACCCAGGGGAGTGAATCTCCCTGGCAATGTGGAATATGACTCCTGGGGAGGAATGTGGACCTGGCATCGTGGGACAGAGAACATCTTCTTGACCAAAAGGGGGATGTGAAAGGAAATGATATAAGCTTCAGTGGCTGAGAGATTCCAAAAGGAGCCAAGAGGTCACTCTGGTGGGCACTCTTACACACAATTTAGACAACCCTTTTTAGGTTCTAAAGAATTGGGGTAGTTGGTGGTGGATATCTGAAACTATCAAACTACAACCCAGAACCCATGAATCTCGAAGACAATTGTATAAAAATGTAGCTCATGAGGGGTGACAATGGGATTGGGAAAGCCATAAGGACCACACTCCACTTTGTCTAGTTTATGGATGGATGAGTAGAAAAATAGGGGAAGGAAACAAACAAACAGACAAAGGTACCCAGTGTTCTTTTTTACTTCAATTGATCTTTTTCACTTTAATTATTATTCTTGTTATTTTTGTGTGTGTGCTAATGAAGGTGTCAGGGATTGATTTAGGTGATGAATGTACAACTATGTAATGGTACTGTGAACAATCAAATGTACGATTTGTTTTGTATGACTGCGTGGTATGTGAATATATCTCAATAAAATGAAGATTAAAAAAAAAAAGAAATAATATGGACTGTTGATGCCAGCCAGATAGACATTTTTTATAAAAACCCAATGCAGATACCACATCGGCAAGCATCTGGTTGAGGCAGATTGGCACCAGGTCACTCTGACTCCTGGCTTCAATGCCCGTGCCGTGTTGTGAACAAGCTCGCTGCTTCTCTCTCTGCAGCACTGTGACCATTTCTCCCACTGTTGGCTTTGGATCCTCCACTGAATCTGCATCAGACCTGGCTCCTGAGATCACTAAAGTATCTGCCTGAATCCTATAAAAGGCAAATTGTAAGAAGTGTAGTGCCCTGTTGGGACTGACAAAGTTAAGCATCTATTTGCAATGTGACGATGCCCCAGGGCTGATCACTAGGAGAATGGCTTCTCTTGAAAGCACCAGTTTAAAGCATTTCAGTAAATAAAAAAAAGAAAGAAATTAAAAAGGAGTTTCTGTATAATGCATAAGAATAACACTCAGAAAATCCTTTTGAAAAATAGTTGAAATCTCTTAGGCACTGAAACTTTTTTTCATTTATTTTCCATTATGTTTAAGAAAGATTTCTCAATCCCCTGAAGTTAGGGGCAGGCACATCCTGAAAGTCATGTCTGACATTGTGAGGGATACTTACACCCCTTTGGGCAATTGTTTGTTTGCTTGTTTTTTTACTTTATTTATCAAAAAATTAAAAAAAACTGCTCAAAACAAAACAAAGGAATAAGAAAAATGAATAACCTAAATAAATACATTGCTTCCAACATATCCCTACCATACAACAAGAAAATTAAGAAACCAAAAAAACACACAAAGGAATAATAAAAATAACCTAAAATAACTACTGTTATAGTTGGCTAATGCTGCCAGAATGCAAAACACCAGAAATGGATTGGCTTTTATAAAAGGGGGCTTATTTGGTTACACAGTTACAGTCTAAGGCATAAAGTGTCCAAGGCAACACATCAACAATCAGGTACCTTCATGGCAGGAAGGTCAATGTCATCCAGAAAACCTCTGTTAGCTCAGGAGGCACATGGCTGATGTCTGCTCTGGAGTTCTGGTTTTAAAATGTCTTTCTCCCAGGATGTTCCTCCCTAGGCTTCAGCTCTTCAAAAATGTCACTCTTAGTTGCTCTTGGGGCATTTGCCCTCTCTTAGCTTCTCCAGAGCAAAAGTCTGCTTTCAAAAGCCATCTCCAAAATGTCTCTGTAAGCTGAAGGTCCTCTCTCATCTCCTCTGCATTCTTCAAAGTGTCCCTCTTGGCTGTAGCAAGCTCACTCCTGTCTGAGCTTATATAGTGCTCTGGTAAACTAATCAAGGCCCATGCAGAATGGGTGGGGCCACAACTCCATGGAAACTATCCAATGAGAGTTATCATCCACAGTTGGGTGGGTCACATCTCCATGGAAACACTCAAAGAATTACATTCTAATCAACACCAATATGTCTGCCCACACAAGATTGCATGGAAGATAATGGCATTTTGGGGGACATAATACATTCAAACTGGCACAACCACATTGCTTCCAATACATTCCTATCATACCCAAAAATTTACAAACCATAATCATTCCTGAACATTCCCATAACATTGAGATTACCCACAAGAGCTTATCTGTTCTTAGATTACCATTTCATCTTCACTAGTTGCTGTCCATCTCTAGGTCTCCTACATTCTACAGTATAAAACATTTATTTTACATTTTTCATGGAGTTCACATTAGTGGTAACATACAATATCTCTCTTTTATGTGCCTGGCTTATTTCACTCAGCATTATGTCTTCAAGGTTCATCCATATTATCACATGTTTCATGACCTCATTCCTTCTTACTGCCACATAGTATTCTATTGTGGTATACACCACATTTTGTTTGTCCACTCATCAGTTGAAGGACATTTGGATTGTTTCCACTTCTTGGCAATTGTGAATAATGCCCCTATGAACACCAGTGTGCAAATATCTGTTCATGTCACTGCTTTCAGTTCTGGGTATATACGGAGAAGTGAAATTGCTGGATTGAAGGGAAACTCAATATCTAGTTTTCTAAGGAACCACCAGACTGCCTTCCAGAGTGGCTGTACCATTATACAGTCCCACCAGCAATAAATAAGAGTTCCAATTACCCCACATCCACTCCAGCATTTGTAGTTTCCTGTTTGTTTAATGGCAGCCATTCTAATTGATGTGAGATGATATCTCATTGTGGTCTTAATTTGCATCTCCCTCAAAGCTAGTTAAGATGAATATTTTTTCATGTTTTTTAGCCTCTTTTATTTCCTCTTCAGAGAAATGTCTTTTCATCTTTTGTCCATTTTATACCTGGGCTGTTTGTACTATCGTCATTGAGTTGTAGCATTTCTTTATATATGCAAGATATGTCTTTTCAGATACATGGTTTCCAAATATTTTTTCCCATTGAGTTGTTGGCTGCCTCTTCACCTTTTTGACAAATTCCTTTGAGGTACAGAAGCTTTTAATTTTGAGGAGTTCCCATTTATCTATTTTTTTTTTTGTTGCTTGTGCTTTGGGTGTAAGGTTTAAGATGCCACCTCCTAATACAAGGTCTTGAAGATGTTTCCCTACATTATCTTCTAGGAGTTTTATGGTTCTGTCTCTTATATTGAGGTCTTTAATCCACTTTGGGTTAATGTTGTGTAGGTGTGAGGTAGGAGTCCTCTTTCATTCTTTTGAATATGGATAGCCAGCTCTCTCATTTGTTAAAGAGAATGTTATGTACCGGTTTAGTGGCTTTGGGGGCCTTATCAAAGATCAGTCAATTGTAGATCTGAGGTCTATCTCTGAATTCTCAATTCAATTCCATTGATCAATATGTATATCTTTTTGTCAGTACCATGCTGTTTTTACTACTGTGGCTTCATAGTAAGTTTCAAAGTCAGCAAGTGTAAGTCCTCCCACTTCGTGTTTCTTTTTTAGAATGTTTTTAGCAATTTGAGACATCTTTCCTTTCCAAATAAATTTGATAACTAGATTTTCCAAGTCTGCAAAGTAGGTTGTTGGAAATTTGATTGGAGTTGCATTGAATCTGTAGATGAGTTTGGGTAGAATTGACATCTTAATGACATTTAGCCTTCCTATCCATGAACATGGAATATTTTTCCCTCTTTTTAGGTCCCCTTCTGTTTCTTTTATTAAAGTTATGTAATTTTCTATTTATAGGTCATCTGCATCCTTGGTTAAGTTTCTTCCTAGGTACTTGATTTTTTTAGTTGCTATTGAAAATGGAACATTTTTCTTGAGTGTCTCTTCAGTTGGTTATTTCTAGTGTTTAGGAAATCACTGACTTATGTGCATTAATCTTGTATTGTGCTACTTTGCTAAGTTCGTTTATTAGCTCTAGTAGCTGTGTCATCAATTTCTCAGAGTTTTCCAAATATAAGGTCATACCACCTGCAAATAATGAGTTTTACTTCTCTCTTTCTAATTTGGATGGATTTTATTTCTTTGCCTTGCCAGATTGCTCTGCTTAGCATTTCTAGCACGATGTTGTATAACAGTCATGACATTGGGCATCCTTGTCTTGTTCCTCATCTTAGGGAGAAGGCTTTCAGTCTCTTGCCATTGAGTACTACGTTGGCTGTGTGTTTTCCATATATGAAAACACACAGCCAACATTATCATATTGAGGATGTTTCCTTCAATTCATACCTTTTGAAGTGTTTTTAACAAAAACGGATGCTGGATTTTTTTCAAATGCTTTTTCACCATCTATTGAGATGATCATTTGATTTTTCCCTTTTGATTTGCTAATGTGTTGTATTATATTGACTGATTTTCCTATGTTGAACCATCCTGGCATGCCTGGAATGAACCTCACTTGGTCCAGGTGTATGATTTTTTCAATTTGATATTGGATTCAATTTGCAAGTAATTGGTTGAGAATTTTTGTGTCTATATTCATGAAGGAGATTGGCCTGTAGTTTCACTTTTTTGTAGCATCTTTACCTGGTTTTCATATTAGGGTGATGCTAGTGTCATAAAATGACTTGGGTAGTATTACATATTCTTCAATTCTTGGAAAGAGCTTAAGTAACATTGGTGTCAGTTCTTTTTGGAAAGTTTGGTAGATTTCCCCTTTGAAGCCATCTGGCCCTGGGCATTTATTTGTGGTAAGCTTTTTTATGACTGATTGGATCCCTTTTCTTGTGATGGGTTTGTTGAGGTCTTCTATTTCTTCAATGGACAGTCTATGTTTTTCATGTGATTCCAGGAAATTGTCCATTTCCTCTACATTATCTAGTTTGTTGGTGTACAGTTGTTCATAGGATCCTTATGATTTTTTTAATTCATTCAAGATCTTCAGTAAAGTCCCCTCTCTCATTTATTATTTTGTTTATTTGGGTCTTTTCTCTTTTTTATTTTGTCTGTCTAGCTAAGGGCTTGTCAATCTTGTTGATCTCAAAGAACAAACTTTTGGTTTTATTTATTCTTTGTATTGTTTTTTTTTTTCTTTTTTCTTCTCTATATCATTCATTTCTACTTTAATCCTTATTTCTTTTCTTCTACTTAGTTTAGGATTAGTTTGCTGTTAATTTTCTAGCTTCTTCAGCTGTTCCATTGGTTCTTTGGTTTTAGCTCTTTCTTCCTTTTTAATATATGCATTTAGAAGTATAAATTTCCCTCTCAATACCACCTTCACTGAATCCTGTAAGTATTGATATGTTATACTCCCATTTTCATTCATCTCTAGATATTTAGTGATTTCTCTTGCTATTTCTTTTTTAACCTACTTATTGTTTAGGAGTGTGTTGTTTAACCTTTAGGTATTTTTGAATACTCTAAATCTTTGATGATTTTGACCTCTAGTTGTATTCCATTGCAATCAGTGAATGTGCTTTAAATAATTTCAATCTTTTTAAATTTATTGAGGCTTGTTTTATGGCCCAGCATATGATCAATTCTTGAGAAAGTTCCATGGGCACTAGAGAAGAATGTGTATCCTGGTGATTTGAGATGAAATGCTCTCTATGTATTTATTAAGTCAAATTCACTTATCATACTGTTTAGGTTTTCAGTTTCATTATTGGTCCTCTGTCTGTCTGATCTATCTATAGGAGAGAGTGATGTATTGAAGTCTCCCACAATTACTGTGGAAACATCTATTGCTTCCTTCAGTTTTACCAATGTCTGTCTTATGTACTTTGGGGCACCTTGATTGGTTGCATAGACATTTATTATTGTTATTTCTTCTCATTGAATTATCCTTTTTATTAAGATATAATGTCCTTCTTTGTTGTTTATGACATCCTTGCAATTCAAGAATATTTTATCTGAAATTAATATTGCTACTCCTGCTTCCTTCAGCTGTAGCTTGCCTGGAATTTTTTTTATCCTTTCATTTTCAATTTCTTTGTGTCTCTGGGCCTAAGATGAGTCTCTTGTAAGCAACATACTGATGGTTCCTATTTTTTAATCAATTCTGCCAACCTATATCTTTTAATTGGGGAGTTTAATCCATTCACATTCAATGTTATTACTGTGAAGGCAGTTCTTGAATCAGCTATCATATCCTTTGGTTTTTATTTGCCAGATATCTTTTTCTCTGTCTCTGTTTATTTCCTTTAATGTACCCTTACTAAAACTCTTTAGTTTTGTGCCTTTTGCCAAATCTCTCTCTCCCTTCTTTTTTTCTCAGCCATTATGGTTCCCTTTAGTATTTCTTGTAGGGCAGGTCTCTTGTTAGCAAATCCTCTCAGCATTTGTTTGTCTGTGAAAATTTTAAGCTGTCCCTCAAATTTGAAGGAGAGCTTTGCTGGATAAAGAATTGTTGTTGGCAATTTTTCTCTTTCAGTATTTTAAATATGTCATACCACTGCCTTATCACCTCCGTGGTGGCCACTGAGTAGTCACTACTTAGTCTTATGTCGTTTCCCTTGTATGTGGTGAATTGCTTCTCTCTTGCTGCTTTCAGAACTTGCTCCTTCTCTTCAGTATTTGAGAGTCTGATCAGAATACGTCTCGGAGTGGGTTTATTTGGATTTATTCTGTGGGAGTTCATTGGGCATCTATGATTTGTGTATTTATGTCATTTGGAAGGGTTGGTAGTTAGTTCTTAGCAACATCTTTGAATACTCCTCCTAGTCCTTTACCCTTCTCTTCCCCTTCTGGAACACCAGTGATACTTACAATTGCATGCTTCATGTTGTCCATCATATCCCTGGAATCCATTTCAAATTTTCCATTCATTTCACCATTTGTTCTTTTGTGTTTTCACTTTCAAACACTCTTTCTTCAAGTTTTGTTATTCATTCCTCTACTTCCTCTAATCTGGTGCTATGTATATCAAGAATCTTTTAAATCTGATCAACAGTTCTTTTTATTTTTGAAAGATCCTCTATTTATTTACTCTTGCAAATTCTTCTTTATGCTCCTCTATAATATTCTTGCTGTCCATTTTATCCTGAGACATGGTAATGGTGTTTGTGATTATTTCTTTGATTAATTTCTCCAAGTTCTGTGTCTCCTCTGGTTTTTTAAATTGGGCATTTGGTTCATCCATATCTTCTGGTTTCTTCATATGTTTTATAATTTTCTGTTGTTTTTGGCCTCTTGGCATTTGCTTATCTTGATAGGATTCTTTTATGATATGCAGGCTTATTTAAACAATTGTGCATAATTTTACAGAGCTATAGCTTGGTGCAGTGCACTTTCCCTGACCTACTAGAAGATGACAGCCCTGAGCCATCTCTTACCCTCTAGCCAGTTCTCCCCAACTTTGTTTATGCACCACGTGGTGGTCCAAACCATATGAATATCCAATCAGTGCACTAATTTTCCATGTCCATTGGGGACTGCCAGCCCTCTTGTTGGGGGGCATGCCCTGTGTGGTTTGGCAGGGAAGACAGCTTTAAGATCCAGTACTCCCAGCCATTCCCAGAGCTATGGCTGGAATACCCAGGGGCTGCAGCATGCATCTAACACTTTAGCTCAGATTCCCCACATTCCTTCTCTGCCATGGGCCCAGAAGTCCCTGGGATTGGTGTAGGTCTCCTGGCACTTCCATGCAGCACCCCATGGGCTTCAGCAGAGGAAGAGAGTACTCTGTGACAAGCCAGCTAAATTCCAAATTTGATTAAGGAAGCTCTTGGCTGCAGTGCTGCAAAGTGGTGTCTCCCAGCCAGCTGCAAATATGGCTGCATGGGGTGTGGAAACTACTCACTTCCATGATCATACACCTGCTGCAGTGGCTCATCTCTGGCTCAGAGGCTCCTAGCTGTGTGTATGCAAAGGGCTATCTTCCATACCAGGGCATGGAAGGCACTCCCTACTGTGCTCAACTGTGGCTCCCACTGCCACTCTCCAGCCACTTTCCGTGTCTTACTCTAACCCACCTCTGAACAGTCTCTCAGTTTCTCTCCACCATGGCATGACTTCAGCTGCCATTTCCCCAGCAGCTCTCCAGATAAAACACTCACATGACTCCAAATGCTGTCTCTCAGTTTCTCCAACTGCACAATCAGTATGGATGTAGAAGTCTTTGCCCAGCCAGTGGAACCCTGGAATCACTATTCTGGAGCACTTTCTATCTTTTATCTAGTGTTTTTCATGGAGGAGAACTGTGCTCTGTCTCTCCTTAATCTGCTATCTTGGATCCTGAAGCATCTTTTAAAAAGTGTTTCAATAACCTTTCACCTTCTGGTTTGTTCTAATTGTCCTCAGAAGTTTCTTTGCCTCTGAGCACAGGCTGCATCTGCACAGGTGAGCTGAAACAGCAGGATTCCCATGCCTTCAATTTACCAGCCAAAATCTGGCTTTATGTGGGGCTCCACCTGTGGCAGAGGACTTCCCCAGTTGACCCAGTCCTCCAGCCACCCCCCCCCCCAGGGAAGGAAATGGCTGCTCACAGCAGTTTACTTCAAGGGTGGGGGGATGGCTTTTGGACTGGAAACACAGTCTCTGTCTACATTTTCTCAGATTCTTTGTCCCTCACTTACCTGGGCCTTGAAATGTCTTCCCCTGCCCCTGGGTCTTCAAACAGTGGGGGCATGTCTCACTGTTGTGAGAGATTTTATAGTCTGTTTCCCTGGTGGGAGGGTTCCCATCTGCTGTTTCTCTGCCTTTCCCATGCTGAGACTGAGTGAGGGAGTGGGGAGAGGATGGGCTGGTCCAGAACAGAATATTTCTACCTGATATTTCTTCTTTTTCTTTAAGTTGGCATTTGTAGGGTCCTCCTCTGGTCTACATCCTCCTCTAGAGTTCCAAACAATTCAGAATTGTCCTTTTTTCTGCTGAATCACTCGAGAGAAACTTTTAGTAGCTGTTTATGTTGACATGTGGATGATGTCACATCAGTAGATTTTAAATGATTAAATCATATAAAGCATCTTCTCCAACCTCAACGGAATGAAATTAGTATTCAATAACAAGAGGAAATCTAGAAAATTCACAAATATGTGGAAATTAAACAATACGTTCTTAGTAACTGCATCAAAGAAGAAATCACAAGGAAAATTAGAAAATATTTTGAGAAGAAGGAAAATCAAAACACAACATACCAAAACTTATGGGATTCAGTGAAAGGAGTACTCAGAGGGAAATTTATAACTGTAAATGCCTATGTTAAAAAAGAAGAAAGATCTCAAATCAATAATGTAACCTTCCACCTCAGAAAACTAGAAAAAAAGTAAAGTAAACTTCAAGCAGAAGAAATAATGAAGATTAGAGCAGATATAAATGAAAAAGAATAGAAAAACCATAGAATCAATGAAACCTAAAGTTGGTTTTTGAAAAGATCAACCAAATGAAAAACCTATAGCTAGACTGACAATAAAAAGATGCATGTTCTTTTTTTCTCTTGTTCTTTCTTTTTAAATGTATAGATACAAAAGAGGAACTAATGTAATGAGAAGAGAAAGATTTAAGGCAGCTGCCAATTTTGTTAATCTTCAAACACACCCAGACTGTTACTTGATTTCTTTGAGATTTATGTGAAAATTGAGTCTATGTATAAAATCAAGAGAATGAAACCTGTAGCATCTTCCTAAAGATTAAATTAGTCAAGAATATTAAATACAAGATTAAGCATTTGTTTAGAACTTAATAATAAGCACCTGGTACTAAATAGGGACAAATATTCACATATTAAGTATTCATGTATTAAAGATATGCACTGTGGCCTTTACAAGAGAAAAATATTGTAAATAACCCAAATAATATGAGAGATTTTTAAGTAAATTATAGTTCCCATATGATGGCATTGTTTCACAGTATTTGAAGAATTCATGTGTCAAAGAGAAAATAATATTGTAATAGGAAACAATTTTTCTTTCATGGTATTGGCCTCTTTACTGAAAAGACCTTTGCCCATCCCAAAGTTATATTTTAAAAATATTTTTATAGCTTCATGTTTTTAATACATCTTAATTTTACTTTGCTAAGGTAGGATCTACCTAAAATCCCCTCTCCCCCAGTAGGCTTCCCATATGTTCCAACACCATCAGTTACTGCTTATCCAAAATTCCATCCTTACTATAAATTCATTTCTTACATGCAATTGGACCTGCTTCTGAACCATATTTATTGGTCAATTCTACCGTTATTACTACACTATTTTAATGACCATAGCTTCATAAAAAGGTTTAATACTTAATAGGATAAATACTTCCTCTTTACATTTCCAAGATTTTCTTGGCTATTCCCAGGACCTCCAAGGAAGAAACATGGAATTTGCTATAAACCATTTTAAAAAGGCTTGATGCTACACAGAAGATGGGTAAGTCAAACTAAGGATCTGTCTTTGCAAGGCAGAATGAGCTTGAAAAGTTGTACATCTGCAAAATTACTTTGTTTTTGTTTCCTCTATCATTCAACTAATCATTTTAGAATATTTCTACTTTTTCCCATGTCATGCTGAAATCTTTCTTGCCAAATTTTTGTGATCTAAGAAAAACCAAGTAGTTCTGATTTGTAAAGTTTTAGTTAGCTGGAATACATAAGAAAACAGGCAAAACCAAATTTGATTCATGGAAGTCTATGATGGGTGTTAAATTTGTGTACTACAACTGCATCAAAAGTACAAAGATGTATTTCTTACAAGATTATGTAAAACTTAATATGGAAAAACACTATTAAGTAATTAAAGACAGAATTAAAATTATAAATAAATATATATTTTATATACATTTATTTTTATTTTATATATATAAACTTATATATGCCATGTGCTTAGCTATGCATAAAATAAAGACTAAGAAAATGTACCCAAGTGATAAGAGTGAACACATGATGATAAATTTCCTTCTTTATGTTTCTAATTTTTTTATACTGAGCACATATCTTTATAATGGGGAAAAGTCTGTTTTGCAGTCAACAAGGCTAATGGATTTGGATTAATCTATGAATTGTTTGACATTCTAGGGTACTTATTATAGTTTGTGCCATTCAAAGTAATACTAGTTCTTTGCTGTTTCCATTATTATGCATATAATCCTGCCTTTTCAACTGTTAAGTGAGATTCTTAAAGAAAGAACATGTTTCTTACTACATCGAGCACAAGCCTTGCCATACACTTCTTGAATGTTACAACTGGAAGGTTTGTGTGTGGATTTAGGATTCAGAGTGACACTCAAGTATGGAATGAGAACCAGGCCCAAGCAACTCCAAACACCTAAGACAGGAACAGTAGATATTACATTTTATACTTTATCAGGGCTAAAATCCCATAGGGTTTTTTCAAAAAATAAAAACATTGCATATAACTTCTAACTCTCATTGTAATCATCTACCCAGTAGTGTTGTCAAATGATCCTGGTGCTTAAACAGATACCCAATTAATGGCTATTATATAAATCATACAGTCATATGGACATTGCCTCACTAGATGGGATTTGATAAGAAATGAATAAGTATCCAGACATCAGGAAAAAGGCCCAGCACTCTTTAATATGGAACTATAAGAATTTGGTAAGATTCTTATAACTTTACCCAATAGGGATGGACTTCTCAATCTGTGATCCCTGGACCAGCAGCATCAACATCACCTGGAAACTTGTTAGAAAGGCAAATTATCAGTCCCACCCTAGGACTACTGAGTCAGAAACTGTGGTGGCGGTGGTGGGGGTGGTGGTGTGAAGCAGGGGAGAGAGACCAATCTATATTTTAATAGTGATTCTGATGTATGTTCAAGTTTGAGAATCAATGTATGTTCACATAAACCAGCTGACTGGCTTTTAACTGATTCAACAAGCCTTCCTAAAGATCTTTCCCTAATTTTGCAACTCACTCATCAATGTTCACATTCACAACTGGCCCACATACTCACTGGATTATTAAAAAACTAACAGGAGAAAAGATATCATACAAGGTCATTTCTCATAAAGAAAAAAATGAGCCATGTATGAAAACACCATCTTAAAAAATGAACAAAGAAAACATAAAGACTTTGGGAAAGAATACTTGTAGCAGATGACAAAAGGCTGACGTATCCAATATGCTAATAAACAAAAGGATTTTTTATCATTGGAAAAACTAACATAAAGAAAATTTGGGATGCAAAAGTACATGTGTGGCCCTCCATTTGCAATTCAATGACAAAAATATCCCCCAACATATCAATATAATGGAAGATAAAGATACCTACAGAAGGATACATTTTAGATTCTATGGTGTTCTAGTTTGCTAATGCTGCCAGAAAACAAAACACCAAAAATGGATTGGCTTTTATAAAAGGGGGTTTATTTGGTTACAAAGTTACAGTCCTAAGGCCATAAAGTGTCCAAGGTAAGTCATCAACAATGGGGTACCTTCACTGGAGGATGGCCAATGGTGTCTGGAAAACCTCTGTTAACTGGGAAGGCACATGGATGGTATCTGCCTCAGAGTTCTGGTTTCAAAATGGCTTTCTCCCAGGATTTCCTCTCTAGGCTTCAGCTCCTCTCCAAAATGTCACTCTCAGTTGCTCTTGGGGTGTTTGTCCTCTCTTAGCTTCTCCAGAGCAAAAGTCTGCTTTCAAAGGCCATCTCCAAAATATCTCTGTGAACTGCAGTTCCTCTCTCAGCTCCTGTGCATTTTTCAAAGTGTCCCTCTTGGCTGTAGCAAGCTTGCTCCTTCATCTGAGTTTATATAGCGCTCTGGTAAACTAATCAAGGCCCATACAGAATGGATGGGGCCACAACTCCATGGAAACTATCCAATCAGAGTCATCACCCACAGTTGGGTGGGGCACATCACCATGGAAACACTCAAAGAATTACAATCTAGCCCACACTGATACCTCTTCCCACACAAGATTACTTCAAAGATAATGGTGCTTTGGTGGATATAATACACTTAAACTGGTGCATTCCACCCCCTGGACCCCAAAATGACATGATCTTTCCATGTACAAAATGCATTCATCCCACAACAATATCACAGAAACTTAAATCATTTCAGTAACAATAGTAAAGTACAAGATCCCATCAAAATCAGTTACAGGCATGTTCTGTCCAAAAGCATAATTCCCCTCTAGCTGTGGGCCTGTGAAATTTAGAACAAGTTATGTACTTCCAATATACAAAGGAGGGACAGTCATAGGGTAAACATTCCCATTGCCATAAGGAGAAACTGAAAGCAAAACAGGGTTAACGGGACCAAAACAGTTCCTAAAACCCACAGGACAAACTCCATTAGATTTCAAAGTCTGAGAGTCATTAACAGAAGACATTGTATCCTTGGGGCTTGAGAGAGCAGGAGTCTAACCCTCCCTAAGGGCCTTTTCAACAGCTCTTTTCTCTCCAAATGCTAGGGTGAGTACTCCAACATATCCACACATTGGGGAGGCCACCTTCTTGGCCCAACCCTCCTCAAACATTGGGGCAGCACCTGGATTCTCTTCCATCTTTGGGGCACATGCTCAACCCCTTCAGAACAGTGGAGTGGTGGCCAGGCTCTCCCCAGTCCCCTGAGAATGTGCTCCACCCTCTTTGAGGCCTGAGGTGCCAACACCTTTCCTGAACATTGAAGTGGAAGGCCCACCCTCAACCTCAGGGGCAAACACCCTTTCCATATGTGTGGGCTACTCCTCTCTCCCAGCCTGAGACCTCTTGACTCCAGACCTCAACCTCCATGGCTCTGTCTTTGAAGAAATTTTTCCTTCAGTTTGTTCCCTGTCTGTCTCCTCCAGTCCTGATCAGCAGCAGCTCTGTCTGTAAAGAGCTCATAAAAATTCTGTTGGCTTTGCATGAAGCACACAGTGGTCAAAGCCATCCGACAGTAGGGCTTTCCACAAATCCTTTCTGCTTAACTCCTTCTCCAATCTTGGCTTGTACTGAAATGGCAGCTGGGTTCCATGTTTGGTTACATCCTCACATTGGGCTCTAGCTTCTGGGGTTTCACCCCCTGGAAGCCCAGAGTTTTCATGCCATCAACTTCTGGTTTCTTTGAAACCAAGAGTTCATTTCTCATATTATCTCTGTCCTCTCACATTTTACTATAAGCTGCAAATAAAAGCCAGGCTGCTTCTTCTATATTTTGCTTGGAGATCTCATCAGCTAAATATTCCAGGTTGTTGCTTTCAAATTCTGCCTTCCATCCAACACCAGGGCTCAATTTTGCCAAATTCCCTGCCACTTTAAAACAAGGATCTCCTTCCTTCCAGTTTGCAACAACACATTCATCATTTCTGCTCAAGGCCTCGTCAGAAGTATCTTTAGTGTCCATAATTCTACAAACAGTCCCTTCAAAGCAGTTTAGGCCTTTTCTATCAAGCTCCTCACAATTCTTCCAGAATCTTCCCCTTATACATTCAAAAAGCTGTTCCCACATTTTGGTATTTGCAAACTCAGCAGCACCCCACTTCTCTGGTACCAAAATCTGTTCAAGTTTGCTAATGCTGCTGGAATGCAAAACACCAGAAGTGGATTGGCTTTTATAAAGGGGGTTTATTTGGTTACAAAGTTACAGTCTTAAGGCCATAAAATGTCCAAGGTAAGTCATCAACAATTGGGTACCTTCACTGGAGGATGGCCAGTAATGTCTGGGAAACCTCTGCTAAATGGGAAGGCACATGGCTGGTATCTGCCCCAGAGTTCTGGTTTCAAAATGGCTTTCTCCCAGGATTTCCTCTCTAGGCTGCAGTTCCTCAAAAATGTCACCCTCAGTTGCTCTTGGAGCATTTGTCCTCTCTTAGCTTCTCTGGAGCAAAAGTCTGCTTTCAAAGGCCATCTCCAAAATATCTCTGTGAACTGCAGTTCCTCTCTCAGCTCCTGTGCATTCTTCAAGGTGTCCCTCTTGGCTGTAGCAAGCTTGCTCCTTCTGTCTGAGCTTATATAGTGCTCTGGTAAACTAATCAAGGCCCATGTTGAATGGGTGGGGCCACACCTCCATGGAAACTATCTAATCAGAGTCATCACCCATAGTTGGGTGGGGCACATCACCATGGAAACACTCAAAGAATTACAATCTAATCAACACTTATATGTGTGCCCACACAAGGTAAACATCAAACATAATGGCATTTGGGGGGACATAATAATTCAAACTGGCACATACAGGTATGACCCAAAGGGAAAAAAGAATGCACTAAAAAATTGTAAATCATATAACAGTATGTATGCATTTATGTAAAATAGTGTGTGCTCATGCATAGTAAAACAATTTTAATAGGAAAGTAAACATAGGATAATGTCATGTAGTATATGCGTTCATAACCGTCTATTGAATATAGCTACCATTTATTAAGTACTTCTGACATGACAGGCATTAACCTTAGCAGTTTTATTTATGATTTAATTTAATTTAATCCTAACAACTGAGGTGGGTATCAAAACACCTAATTTACAGGTAAGGAAAGCAGCCCACATCAAGTTACATTTTTAGAGAAGTATGAAGTTTAAGTTTTCATGGGAGTTAATAGCAGTCCACTATTTACTAAGCACCTAGCATATACCTTGCACTCTAATGCTTACAAATATTATCTCCAAACCTCAAAACACTTTAATACAGCAGTCACATCTATTCCTGAGTTCTTAAGGGTATTTCTAAATTCTGAGATGCTGAGCTCTTTGTGTATAACCTTTCTGTTCCCTAGAAATTCAAGTATCTGTGTGGCACCTGAGACTCAGAGCTAAAGTTCTGAAGCTATGAAAGTCAGCATTACCCCACACAGCAACTGTATATAAAAATCTGAAAAACAGACAGACTTTAATTAAAAATATAAATAAAGCAGATCCAGTTAAGACTAAGGCAAATCAGACTAAAGAGTAAAGGATGATAATGACAGTGCTTTAAAACTTCAACTTCTGTCTGAGACCAAAGGAACAGATGTTTATTTAGTGCAAAATTTATATTTTCTGTAGCATACTATCTAATTTAGCTTGTATGGTCAGTTTATTTAAACACCATAATTACATGGAACCTTAAATAGGGAGTGAGAACTTTTCGGTTTGTACAGGTTAGTGTGATAACCTGATACACCCCAGAGCAATTTGGGCAGAGAATAAAAACATATTCTCAAACCCCCCTTGTGGAACTGGGGGGAAATGTGCAAATATTAAACTTCTTCACCTGAGGAATTCCTGATATTGTCACAAGCATTGGCTACTAACAATTTAATAGGCTGAGCCCTCAATCATGGGGCTTGCCCTTATGAAACTTATTCCTGCAAAGGTGAAACTAAGCCTACCTACAATTCTAAGAATCACCCCCAGAGAACCTCTTTTGTTGCTCATATGTGGCCTCTCTCTCTCTCTCTAAGCCACCTCTGTGGGTAAACTCACTGCCTTCTCCATTATGTTGGACATGACTCCCAGGGGTGTAAATCTCCTTAGTAATGTGGGACATGACTCCCAGGGATGAGCCTGACCTGGCATTGTGGGATTTAGAAAGCCTTCTTGGACCAAAAGGGGGAAGATAAATAAAACTAAATGAAGTTTCAGTGGCTGAGATATTTCAAATAGATTTGAGAGGTCATCCTGGAGGTTATTCTTATGTGTTATATAAATATCCCTTTTTAATTTTTAGGGTATTAGAATAGCTGGAAGGAAATACCTGAAGCTGTTGAACTATAATCCAGTAGCCTTGATTCTTGAAGATGATTTCATAACTATATAGCTCTTATGGTGTGACTGTGTGATTGTGAAAACCTTGCAAATGACACTCCCTTTATCCAGTGTATGGACAGATGAGTAAGAAAATAAAGACAATAAATAAATAAATATATAATGGGGGGATAAACCATATAGGATGGTTTGGGTGTTCTTTTATATTTTTATTTTTATTCTTATTTTTATTTTTTGGAATAATGAAAATGTTCAAAAATTAATTATGATGAATGCATAACTATATGATGATACCATGAAACACTGATACACTTTAGATGATTATCTGATATGTGAATATATCTCAACAAAATTGCATTGAAAAAAAGGTAAGGAAGTGTAAGTTCCTCCCACTTCATCCTTCTTTTTTAGGATTTTTTGCAATTCAAGGTCCCTTTCCCTTCCAAATAAATTTGATAACTAGCTTCTCCATGTCTGCAAAGTAGGTTGTTGGAATTTTGATTGGAATTGTGTTGAAACTGTAGATCAATTTGGGTAGAATTGAAATCTTAGTGACATTTAGCTTTCCTACCCATAGACATGGAATATATTTCCACCTATTTAGGTCCTCTTTGGTTTCTTTTAGCAAAGTTTTGTAGTTTTCTGTGTAGAGGTTCTTTAGATCCTTGGTTAAGTTTGTTGCTAGATACTTGATTCTTTTAGTTGCTATTGAGAATGGAATTTTTTTCTTGATTGCCTCTTCAGTTAGGTGATTACTAGTACATATAACCATTACTGGTTTTTGCACATTAATCTTGTATCCTGCCACTGTGCTGAATTGTATATTTGTTCAAGTAGCTTTATCATTGATTTCTCAGGATTTCCAAATAGGGGATCATACCATCTGCAAATAATGAAAGTTTTGCTTTTTCCAAAGTGATCTTTTAAATACCTAAAACAGATTATATCACTCAGCTCAAAATCTTCCAGTGACTTTTCATGGTATCTAGATAAAATTAAACACCTTTCCATGGGCAACACAGCCCTACACAATCTTGCCTCATAACATCCTTCTTCCCTCATCTAGTGCCAGTCTCCCCTCTTGCTCTCTCTGGTAAGATTTCTTTCCATATTTCATTGAAAACATCAAGCTCATTCCCTTTGTAGAGACTCTGCACCCATGTTTTACTTGTTGGGGATGCCATGCCTCTGGAGTTTCATTAAAATGTCTGACTTCTTGTCTTTAAATCTCACTTCAATGGTCATCTCCTCAGAGAGACCTTCCCTGACTACTCTACTTAATTTTGCTCCCCATCCTTACCCAGACATATTACATTTGTACTGCTTTTTTTCTCAGAGAACTGTGGACAATTTGATATTATCTTCCTCATGTATGTGTTTGTGCCTGCCATCCTTTCTCTAAAATTCAAGCTCCAGGAGAGCAAGGACCTTTCCTGACTTTTTCACCACTAAATCACCAGCACGTAGAAGAGTCCTGACACCTCACTCTGCTGTCAGAACTGAAAGCTGGTGGATAATGGAGGAAGAGAATAATTTTGGAACAAGGAAGTGGCAAGTGTCAGGATCAGGGAAGATGGAGTGGCAGGGAAAATAGGGACAGACTCTGGTTCATGTTTATGACATGTTTATCAGCCTGGAAGTCATTTTTGGAATGAATGAACTTGCAAACTTTTAGGGTTTCCTTCAGTCTATCCTTAAGTCCCAAGCAATTCTAGATTGTATCATGTTTCTACTACTTGGCTATGGTTGGGCAGATTCCTTACAGCAGTTTCCCACATGCTTTTCATTATCATCCCCTAAAGTCTTTTCAGACATTTCTGTACCAATCACCACTGCCATGAATTTTTTTTTTATTTTTATTGAGATTGTTCAGATAACATACAATTATCCAAAGATCCAAAGTGTACAATCACTTGCCCCTGGGTACCCTCATACAGCTGTGCATCCATCACACTTAATTTTTGTTCAATTTTTAGAAACTTTGCATTACTCCAGACAAGAAATAAAGTGAAAGATGAAAAAAGAAAAAAAGAAAAGGAAACTCGAATCCTCCCCTATCCCTAACCAACCCCCCTCAATTGTTGACTCGTAGTATTGATATAGTACTTTTGTTACTGTTTATGAAAAAATGTTGAAATACTACTAACTGTAGTATATAGTTTGTAATAGGTATATAGTTCTTCCCTATATGCCCCTCTATTATTAACTTCTAATTGTGTTGTCATACATTTGTTCTGGTTCATGGAAGCGATTTCTAGTATTTGTACAGTTGATCATGGACATTGCCCACCATAGGATTCAGTTTTATACATTCCCATCTTTTGACCTCCAACTTTCCTTCTGGTGACATATATGACTCTGAGCTTCCCCTTTCCACCTCATTCACACACCATTCGGCGCTGTTAGTTCTTCTCACATCTTGCTACCGACACCCCTGTTCATTTCCAAACATTTAAGTTCATCCTAATTGAACATTCTGCTCATACTAAGCAACCACTCCCCATTCTTAAGCCTCGTCCTATATCTTGGCACGTTATATTTCATGTCTATGAGTTTACATATTATAATTAGTTCCTATCAGTGAGACCCTGCAATAATTGTCCTTATGTGTCTGGCTTATGTCACTCAGTATATTGCCCTCGAGGTTTTGTCATCAACCCATTTTTTTTTAATATGGTTTCATTCACTCACCATACATTCCATCCCAAGTAAATAATCGATGGTTCTCTGCATGGTCATACATTTATGTGTTCACCACCTTCACCACTATCTATATAAGGGCATCTACATTTCTTCCACAAGGCAGGAGGGAGAGTCAAAGAAGGTAGAGAGGCAAAAGAAAGAGGAAAAAAAATGACAGCTAGGAAGCAGCAAAAGGAAAAATAATCTTAAATAAAAGTAGAATAAGGAATCAGACAATACCACCAATGTCAAGTGTCTAACATGCCTCCCCTATCCCCCCCTCTTATCTGCATTCACCTTGGTATATCACCTTTGTTACATTAAAGGAAGCATAATACAATGATTCTATTAGTTACAGTCTCTAGTTTATGCTGATTGCATCCCTCCCCCAATGCCTCCCCATTTTTAACACCTTTCAAGGTTGACATTTGCTTGTTCTCCCTCATAAAAGTACATATTTGTACATTTTATCACAATTGTTGAATACTCTAGATTTCACCAAGTTACACAGTCCCAGTCTTTATCTTTCCTCCTTTCTTCTGGTGTCTCACATGCTCCCCACCTTCCTCTCTCAACCGTATTCATAGTTATCTTTGTTCAGTGTACTTACATTGTTGTGCTACCATCTCCCAAAATCGTGTTCCAAACCACGCACTCCTGTCTTCTATCGCCCTGTAGTGCTCCCTTTACTGTTTCCTGTAGGGCAGGTGTCTTGTTCACAAAGTCTCTCATTGTCTGTTTGTCAGAAAATATTTTGAGCTCTCCCTCATATTTGAAGGACAGCTTTGCTGGATATAGGATTCTTGGTTGGCAGTTTTTCTCTTTCAGTATCTTAAATATATCACACCACTTCCTTCTTGCCTCCATGGTTTCTGCTCAGAGAGCCACACATAGTCTTATTAAGCTTCCTTTTTATGTAATGGATTGCTTTTCTCTTGCTGCTTTCAGGATTCTCTCTTTGTCTTTGACATTTGATAATCTGATTATTAAGTGTCTTGGCATAGGCCTCTTCATATCTCTTCTGTTTGGAGTATGCTGCGCTTCTTGGATCTGTAATTTTATGTCTTTCATAAGAGATGGGAAATTTTCATTAATTATTTCCTCTATTATTGCTTCTGCCCCTTTTCCCTTCTCTTCTCCTTCTGGGACACCAATGATACATACATTATTGTACTTTGTTTCATCCTTGAGTTCCTGGAGACGTTGCTCATATTTTTTCATTCTTTTCTCCATCTGCTCCTTTGCGTGTAGACTTTCAGGTGTTTTGTTCTCCAGTTCCTGAGTGCTTTCTTCTGCCTCTTGAGATCTGCTGTTGTATGTTTCCATTGTGTCTTTCATCTCTTGTGTTGTGCCTTTCGTTTCCATAGATTCTACTAGTTGTTTTTTTGAACTTTTGATTTCTGCCGTATATATGCCCAGTGTTTCCTTTACAGCCTCTATCTCTTTTGCAATATCTTCTCTAAACTTTTTGATTTGATTTAGCATTAGTTGTTTAAATTCCTGTATCTCAGTTGAAGTGTACGTTTGTTCCTTTGACTGGGCCATAACTTTGTTTTTCTTAGTGTAGGTTGTAATCCTCTGTTGTCTAGGCATGGTTTCCCTGGTTATCCAAATCAGGTTTTCCCAGACCAGAACAGGCTCAGGTCCCAGAGGGAAGAAATATTCAGTATCTGGTTTCCCTGCAGGTGTGTCTTAGAAAATTGCTCCACCCTTTGATGCCTCAGGTCACTGTGCTTTTCTGCCCAGCAGGTGATGCCTGTTAGCCTATAATTCTTGACTGGTGTGAGGAGGTATGGCTGTGTTCCCCCAGGCTCTGGGGTCTGGTTCTGAATGGAAAGGGCCCCACCCCTTTCCTCCTAGAGAAGACAGACCCCCAGGTGGAGGTCATTAGCATTTCAATGGTCTCTCTCTCTGCTTGTGCTGTCTCCACCCTTCCCCAAGTCACAGCCCTGGAAACTGAATATGACTGGGGCTTTCTCCACTGAGCCAAAAAAGAAACAGATAGTCCCCTTCAGACCCAGTCCAAGGTGACCCTCTGGCTCTCCAAGGTCAGCCGTCACCCAAAGCCTCCGTCTGTTTTTTGGGGATGTGTACCTGTAGTGAGCAGTTCACACTCGCTACTTAAAACCCCAGTTGGAGCTCAGCTGAGCTATATTTGCTTGCTGGGAGAGAGCTTCTCTCTGGCACCACGAGGCTTTGCAGCTTGGGCTATGGGGGAGGGGGTCTCATGACTTGGATCCGCAGGTTTTACTTACAGATTTTATGCTGTGATCTCAGGCATTCCTCCCAGTTCAGGTTGGTGTGTGATGAGTGGATGGTCTCATTTGTCCCCCCGCAGTTATTCTGGATTATTTACTAGTTGTTTCTGGTTTTTTGTAGTTGTTCCAGGGGGACTACTTAGCTTCCACTCCTCTCTATGCCGCCATCTTGCCCCGCCTCCTGCCATGAAATTTTACTATCACAGGTGAACCATATATGTGTTTAATAACTGTGTGTCTTTGTGCTTTGTACATAAAAAGAGGAAGCATAAAGGTCACTACTTTTATTCAATACAGGGTTAAGAATGACTAAACAAAATTTTAAGTTAAAGTTTAATTTTAAGGTCACATCCTTGATCAAGATGGCAGAGTGAGAAATTTTGGGGTCTTTCCCCCAACAGAAATTTTGAATAACTAACAAGAACTAGCAGAATTATCTTTCTCAGAGCTCCAGGAAGCAGTTAAATGTTTGCAGTAATAGGGTGAGCACCATCTCAAGGAAAAAGCAACTGAAAGCAGTACGGTTTCATGGCACCCTGACTGGACCCTCCCCCATTCTCTTACCAGCTTGGCATAGAGATATTCCACATCCCCAGTGAAGATCCCTGGTCCCAATTCCAAAGGAAGTAGAGTAACCCTCATGCACATACTGGCAGAATCTATGTCTGAATCACTCTGTCTGGTGGTGACATGCGGGATTGAACCAGGACACTTGTCACAGGCTCACCATCCCAGAACTTGCCATCCATGTAGAAAGCAGCTCATGTATCTCTCCTACAGAACACAGTGGGATACCAGTCAAGTCATGGCTGCCTGAGTCTAAGGATTTCTGGATGTAGAACATACATTTAAGTGTCCAGGCCCATGAGGAAACTGTTCTCTAGGGAAGAGGGGATGTTCCTATCTGTGTAAACAGGAGAATTCCTAGGGCAAGAGTGCATATCCAACATGACATATGTCCAGAAAGAATCAGGGATACATCTACATTTTGGCCTCAAGCTATTCTCTAAAATCTCTCAAGGAAGGCACTCACATTCACACAGATCAATCTGCAAAGACTGGGAAAGGTGTTTTCTTTTTTCCTTCTTTTTTTACTTGGTGTTAGCTGCTGACATTTAAGGCATGCTCTGTCACAACATTAGCTGGATATGTCCTAAGAACAAATACTCAGAGTCTAAATTGCAGTGATAACACATTAAAATATCAAAATGTCCAGGTTTCAATAAGAGATTACAAAACATTCAAAGAAACAAGAGTGATGTCCCAGGAAAGGAGAAAATCAAAGCATTATAAGCCATCAGTGAGGAGGATCAGACCTGAAACATACCAGAAAAAGATTTTTTTTAAAGTATGATCAATAGGCTAAAGGAAAATATGGACAAGTAAGTAAAGGAGATGAGGAAAACAAGTAGATGAAAACAAAAGACTATCAATATAGAGATGGAAATTATGAAAAGAAACCAAGCAGAGCTGAACATCACAGTATCAGATAAAAAATCACTAGGGGAGTTTAATTGGAGATGGTAGAAGAAATGGTGAAATTGAAGATAAAAAAATTGAAATAATTCAGTCTGAAGACCAGGAAGAAGAAAGAATGAAGAATGAAGAATGAAGAAAAGTTAACAAAGCCTGAGTAAGACACCAACAAAAATACTAATATACACATTGTGGAAGTCTCAGAAGGAGAAGAAAGATAAAGGAACAGAGAGGATATTTAAAGAAATAATAGCTGAAAACTTCCCAAATTGAATGAAAGGCATGAATATACACATCCAAGATTCTCAACAAACTCCACACAGGATAAATCCAAATAGACCCAGACTGCAACATATTATAATCAGGCTGTCAAATGTCACAGAAAAAGAGAATTCTAAAAGCTGCAAGAGAGAAGCAATGTGTCAATACAAGGGAGCCTCAATAAGATTAAGTGCTGGTTTCTTATTGGAAACTATGGATGCAAGAAGGAAGTGGGATGACATATTTAGTGTTGAAAGCAAAAAAATTACCAAACAAGAATTACATATCTGTCAAAACTATCATTTGAAAATGAAGGAGAGGAGGTGGGGCAAGATGGCAGCATAGAGTTGTGGAATTTATTCAGTCCTCTAGAGCAACTAGTAAATAGCCAGGAACAGCAAGTAAATAGTCTGAAACAACTGTTGGGGTACATCTGTGACTGCTCACACATTGTACATCAGCCTGGAATGGATAGAATGGCTGAGATAAGAGCAAAGAACTGCAAGTAAAACTGAAGAGCCAGTGATCCTACTCCTGACACGGCAGGATGAGAGGCAAAACTACTTTGCTGTGGGAGAAAGAAGCAGTCTGCCCAGAGCAAGGGAATGTAGCTCAAGCAAGCTCCAATTGCAGTTAATTTGGACTATAGAATATGAGCTACAGGCACAGATAAACCCAGAGCAAATAGGATAGGAAACAGATGTTCCTCCCAGCAGACAGGAGACAGGGCTGACAGAGAAAAAAATACTTATAAAGATAAACAGAGGGAGAAACTAAGATGGCAGCTAGGTGAGACAGGGCAAAAATACACCTCTGTGAAAAACACTAGATAAAAACCAGAAAATGACCCAGAATACCGATTACAGTGATGTGCCAACTGGATGAGGTCTTCTAGTTCCACAGAGGCTGTATACATGGTGAAACTGGGAATCTGCATTCTGAAATGAGTGCGTAAGCTGGCTGGAAGACCCACAGCTGCACAGCAGTCTGGGAAAGCCAGGGTTTGTCATTTGGAGACCGACGGGCTCTTTGAAAAAAAAAAGGGAAAAACCGAGGAGCAGCTGCAGTTGTGATAGTGGGAACCATGCAGTAAAACACAGCAAGAGGGGTCTGGGCTGGCCTCTCAGTGTCTGGCCTGGAAGATAGCCCGCTGCAGACACCCTTGGGGCTGGGGGACTGGAGGGGAGAGCTGGAAGCAGAAAGAAACCCTGTGGCTAGCAGCTGGCTCACTGGAGGGCTGGATAAACTCCTGCCTGGGGCCGTACCCACAGCCCAGAGCCCCGCCAGTTGTCCCAGAGCTGGGAAGGAGGAACTGTGTGAGGAGGGGGGTGTGGAGATGCCCCATTCAGCCATCTTTGCATCAGGCTGAAAGCCCCATGGCCTGGGGCTTCCCTTGAGGGATGGTGCGCACTGGTGATGTGCCATGGCATTCCCTCAGCAGAGGTCCTGGAGGATCATGGCTGGGCAGGGGGACCGTCTCGGAGAATCCAGGGACACTACACCAAGTCCAGTGGTTTGTGGGACAGTGAGAGAGAGGGTCTGGGGCTGAAATGAAATGAAGGCTTAGACTCTTGCAGTGTCCTTGAATCCCCGGGAACCTGGGGGATTTGAATATTAAAACTGTCCTTCCTCCCTGGCCACCCATACACATGCCCCACATTCAGGGCAGACAGCTCCAGCAACACACCCAAACTGAGATCTCCAACTGAACCCCACACACTGCAGAGACAAGGTGGAGAACTGACTTGAGGGGTATAGGTGACTCATAGACCCCATCTGCTAGTTAGTTAGAGAAAGTGTATGCCACCAAACTGTGTTTCTGAAAAATTAGATAGGTATTTTTTTTTAAAACTTGAAAGAACCCTATCAAGCAAAGCAAATGCCAAGAGGCCAAAAATAACAGAAAATCTTAATCCGTATGATAAAACCAGAAGATATGGAGAATCCAACTCCACACACACAGCAAGATATCAGAAGAGACAAAGTACCTCACACAATTAATTACAAAACTACAATCAAGGAATGAAAACATGGCAAAGGATTTAAAGGACATCAAGAAGACCATGGCCCAGGATATAAGTGACATAAAGAAGACCCTAGAAGAGCATAAAGAAGACATTGCAAGAGTAAGTAAAAAAATAGAAGATATTATGGAAATAAAAGAAACTGTTGGCCAAATTAAAAAGACTGTGGATATTCACAATACAAGACTAGAGGAAGCTGAACAACGTCTCAGTGTCCTAGAAGTCCACAGAACATAAAATGAAAGAACAAAAGAAAGAATGGAGAAAAAAATAAAAAAATTCAAAATGGATCTCAGGGATATGATAGATAAAATAAAATGTCCAAACTTAAGACTCATTGGTGTCCCAGAAGGGGAAGAGAAGGGTAAAGATCTAGAAAGAGTATTAAAATAAATTGTTGGGGAAAACTTCCTAAACCTTCTACACAATATAAATACACAAAGCACAAATGACCAGTGAACTCCAAATAGAATAAATCCAAATAAATCCACTCTGAGACATATTCTGATCAGACTGTCAAATACTGAAGAGAAGGAGCAAGTTCTGAAAGCAGCAAGAGAAAAGCAATTCACCACATACAAAGGAAACAACATAAGACTAAGTAGTGACTACTCAGAGGCCACCATGGAGGCAAGAAGGCAGTGGCATGACATATTTAAAATTCTGAGAGAGAAAAATTTCCAACCAAGAATACTTTATCCAGCAAAACTCTCCTTCAAATTTGAGGGAGAGGTGAAATTTTTCACAGACAAACAAATGCTGAGAGACTTTGCCAATAAAATACCTGCCCTGCTTCAGATTCTAAAGGGAGCCCTACCAACAGAGAAACAAAGAAAGGAGAAAGAGATATAATGAATTTTAAAAGACATATATAGTACCTTACATTCCAAATCACCAGGACACTCATTTTTCTCTAGTGATCACAGATCTTTCTCCAGAAAGGACCATAAGCTGGGACATAAAACAAGCCTCAAGAAATTTAAAAAAAAAAATTGAATACACTCAAAGCACATTCTCCAACCACAATGGAATACAAATAGAAGTCAATAATTTTTGAACTGTAACTCCACTATTTACTTCCTACATGATATAAAATACACAAACTCTAATGACAAATCAGTGGTTTTGAACTCAATGTAAAATATGTAATTTTAGACAACTATATAAAGGTGGGGGAATGGAGGAGTATAGGAACATAGTTTATGTGTCCTATTGTAGTGAAGGTGGTATCAAAGAAAAACAAGATTGACAAGGATTTAAGAGGTTAATTTTAGGCCCCACAGTAAACACAAAGAAATTATCAGAGAATGTAACCATAGAGATGAAAAGTAGAGTTTGGGTTAAGAGAAATGGGGGGGAGAGGCAGGGCAAGATGGCGGACTGGTGAGCTGTATGTTCTAGTTACTCCTCCCGGAAAGTAGGTAGAAAGCCAGGAACTGCGTGAACTGGACACCACAGAGCAATCTGACTTTGGGCATACTTCATACAACACTCATGAAAACGTGGAACTGCTGAGATCAGCGAAATCTGTAAGTTTTTGTGGCCAGGGAACCCGCAACCCTCCCTGCCAGGCTCAGTCCCGTGGGAGGAGGGGCTGTCAGCTCCGGGAAGGAGAAGGGAGAACTGCAGTGGCAGCCCTTATCGGAAACTCATTCTACTGATCCAAACCCCAACCACAGACAGACTGAGACCAGACACCAGAGAATCTGAGAGCGGCCAGCCCAGCAGAGAGGAGACATACAGAAAAAAACAGCACGAAAAACTCCGAAACAAAAGCGGAGGATTTTTGGAGTTCTGGTGAACATAGAAAGGGGAAGGGCAGAGCTCAGGCCCTGAGGCGCATATGCAAATCCCGAAGAAAATCTGATCTCTCTACCCTGTGGACCTTTCCTTAATGGCCCTAATTGCTTTGTCTCTTAGCATTTCAATAACCCATTAAATCTCTGAGGAGGGAACCCCCTTTTTTTTTAATCCTTTTTTCTTTTTCTAAAAAAATTACTCTAAGAAGCCCAATACAGAAAGCTTCAAAGACTTGCAATTTGGGCAGGTCAAGACAAGAGCAGAACTAAGAGAGCTCTGAGACAAAAGGCAATAATCCAGTGGCTGAGAAAATTCACTAAACACCACAACTTCCCAAGAAAAGGGGGGTGTCCGCTCACAGCCATCATCCTGGTGGACAGGAAACACTCCTGCCCATCGCCAGCCCCATAGCCCAGAGCTGCCCCAGACAACCCAGTGTGATGGAAGTGCTTCAAATAACATGCACACACCACAAAACTGGGCATGGACATTAGCCTTCCCTGCAACCTCAGCTGATTGTCCCAGAGTTGGGAAGGTGGAGCAGTGTGAATTAACAAAGCCCCATTCAGCCACCATTTCAGCAGACTGGGATCCTCCCTACACAGCCCAGCAGCCCAGAACCGCCCTGGGGGGACGGCACTCACCTGTGACATAGCACAGTCATCCCTCAACAGAGGACCAGGGGGTGCACGGCCTGGAAGAGGGACCCACTCGCAAGTCTCAGGAGCCATATGCCAATACCAAGGACTTGTGGGTCAGTGGCAGAGACAAACTGTGGCAGGACTGAACTGAAGGATTTGACTATTGCAGCAGCTTTAAAACTCCAGGATCACCAGGGAGATTTGATTGTTAGAGCCACCCCCCCTCCCTGACTGCCCAGAAACATGCCCCATATACAGGGCGGGCAACACCAACTACACACGCAAGCTTGGTACACCAATTGGACCCCACAAGACTCACTCCACCACTCACCACAAAGGCAAAGCAGGGGAGAACTGGCTTGTGGAGAACAGGTGGCTCGTGGACGCCACCTGCAGGTTAGTTAGAGAAAGTGTACTCCACAAAGCTGTAGATCTGATAAATTAGAGATAAGGACTTCAAATGGTCTACAAATCCTGTAAGAACACTATCAAGTTCAGCAAATGCCAAGAGGCCAAAAACAACAGAAAATTATAAAGCATATGAAACAAACTGACAATAAGGATAACCCAAGCCCAAGCACCCAAATCAAAAGATCAGAAGAGACACAGCACCTAGAGCAGCTACTCAAAGAACTAAAGATGAACAATGAGACCATAGTACGGGATACAAAGGATATCAAGAAGACCCTAGAAGAGCATAAAGAAGACATTGCAAGACTAAATAAAAAAATGGATGATCTTATGGAAATTAAAGAAACTGTTGACCAAATTAAAAAGATTCTGGGCACTCATAGTACAAGACTAGAGGAAGCTGAACAACGAATCAGTGACCTGGAAGATGACAGAATGGAAAATGAAAGCATAAAAGAAAGAATGGGGAAAAAATTGAAAAAATCGAAACGGACCTCAGGGATATGATAGATAATATAAAACGTCCTAATATAAGACTCGTTGGTGTTCCAGAAGGGGAAGAAAAGGGTAAAGGTCTAGGAAGAGTATTCAAAGAAATTGTTGGGGAAAACTTCCCAAATCTTCTAAACAACATAAATACACAAATCTTAAATGCTCAGCAAACTCCAAATAGAATAAATCCAAATAAACCCACTCTGAGACATTCTGATCACACTGTCAAACATGGAAGAGAAGGAGCAAGTTCTGAAAGCAGCAAGAGAAAAGCAATTCACCACATACAAAGGAAACAGCATAAGACTAAGTAGTGACTACTCAGCAGCCACCATGGAGGCAAGAAGGCAGTGGCATGACATATTTAAAATTCTGAGAGAGAAAAATTTCCAACCAAGAATACTTTATCCAGCAAAACTCTCCTTCAAATTTGAGGGAGAGCTTAAATTTTTCACAGACAAACAAATGCTGAGAGAATTTGCTAACAAGAGACCTGCCCTACTGGAGATACTAAAGCGAGCCCTACAGACAGGGAAACAAAGAAAGGACAGAGAGACTTGGAGAAAGGTTCAGTACTAAAGAGATTCGGTATGGATACAATAAAGGATATTAATAGAGAGAGGGGAAAAATATATATGACAAACATAAACCAAAGGATAAGATGGCTGATTCAAGAAATGCCTTCACGGTTATAAAGTTGAATGTAAATGGATTAAACTCCCCAATTAAAAGATATAGATTCGCAGAATGGATCAAAAAAAATGAACCATCAATATGTTGCATACAAGAGACTCATCGTAGACACAGGGACACAAAGAAATTGAAAGTGAAAGGATAGAAAAAATATTTCATGCAAGCTACAGCCAAAACAAAGCAGGTGTAGCAATATTATTCTCAGATAAAATAGACTTTAAATGCAGGGATGTTTTGAGAGACAAAGAAGGCCACTACATACTAATAAAAGGGGCAATTCAACAAGAAGAAATAACAATCATAAATGTCTATGCACCCAATCAAGGTGCCACAAAATACATGAGAGAAACACTGGCAAAACTAAAGGAAGCAATTGATGTTTCCACAATAATTGTGGGAGACTTCAACACATCACTCTCTCCTATAGATAGATCAACCAGACAGAAGACCAATAAGGAAATTGGAAACATAAACAATCTGATAAATGAATTAGATTTAACAGACATATACAGGACATTACATCCCAAATCACCAGGATACACATACTTTTCTAGTGCTCACGGAACTTTCTCCAGAATAGATCATATGCTGGGACATAAAACAAGCCGCAATAAATTTAAAAAGATTGAAATTATTCAAAGCACATTCTCTGACCACAATGGAATACAATTAGAAGTCAATAACCATCAGAGACTTAGAAAATTCACAAATACCTGGAGGTTAAACAACACACTCCTAAACAATCAGTGGGTTAAAGAAGAAATAGCTAGAGAAATTGCTAAATATATAGAGACAAATGAAAATGAGAACACAACATACCAAAACCTATGGGATGCAGCAAAAGCAGTGCTGAGGGGGAAATTTATAGCACTAAACGCATATATTAAAAAGGAAGAAAGAGCCAAAATCAAAGAACTAATGGATCAACTGAAGAAGCTAGAAAATGAACAGCAAACCAATCCTAAACCAAGTAGAAGAAAAGAAATAACAAGGATTAAAGCAGAAATAAATGACATAGAGAACAAAAAAACAATAGAGAGGATAAATATCACCAAAACGTGGTTCTTTGAGAAGATCAACAAGATTGACAAGCCCCTAGCTACACTGACAAAATCAAAAAGAGAGAAGACCCATATAAACAAAATAATGGATGAAAAAGGTGACATAACTGCAGATCCTGAAGAAATTTAAAAAAAATTATAAGAGGATACTATGAACAACTGTATGGCAACAAACTGGATAATGTAGAGGAAATGGACAATTTCCTGGAAACATATGAACAACCTAGACTGACCAGAGAAGAAATAGAAGACCTCAATCAACCCATCACAAGCAAAGAGATCCAATCAGTCATCAAAAATCTTCCCACAAATAAATGCCCAGGGCCAGATGGCTTCACAGGGGAATTCTACCAAACTTTCCAGAAAGAACTGACACCAATCTTACTCAAACTCTTTCAAAGCATTGAAGAATATGGAACACTACCTAACTCATTTTATGAAGCTAACATCAATCTGATACCAAAACCAGGCAAAGATGCTACAAAATGGGAGAACTACTGGCCAATCTCCCTAATGAATATAGATGCAAAAATCCTCAACAAAATACTTGCAAATCGAATCCAAAGACACATTAAAAAAATCATACACCATGACCAAGTGGGGTTCATTCCAGGCATGCAAGGATGGTTCAACATAAGAAAATCAATCAATGTATTACAACACATTAACAAGTCAAAAGGGAAAAATCAAATGATTATCTCAATAGATGCTGAAAAAGCATTTGACAAAATCCAACATCCCTTTTTGATAAAAACACTTCAAAAGGTAGGAATTGAAGGAAACTTCCTCAATATGATAAAGAGCATATAGGAAAAACCCACAGCCAGCATAGTACTCAATGGTGAGAGACTGAAAGCCTTCCCTCTAAGATCAGGAACAAGACAAGGATGCCCGCTGCCACCACTGTTATTCAACATTGTGCTGGAAGTGCTAGCCAGGGCAATCCAGGAAGACAAAGAAATAAAAGGCCTCCAAATTGGAAAAGAAGAAGTAAAACTGTCATTGTTTGCAGATGATATGATCTTATATCTGGAAAACCCTGAGAAATCGACGATACAGCTACTAGAGCTAATAAACAAATTTAGCAAAGTAGCGGGATACAAGATTAATGCACATAAGTCAGTAATGTTTCTGTATACTAGAAATGAACAAACTGAGGAGACACTCAGGAAAAAGATACCATTTTCAATAGCAACTAAAAAGATCAAGTACCTAAGAATAAACTTAACCAAAGATGTAAAAGACCTATATACAGAAAACTACATAACTCTACTAAAAGAAATAGAAGGGGACCTTAAAAGATGGAAAAATATTCCATGTTCATGGATAGGAAGGCTAAATGTCATTAAGATGTCAATTCTACCCAAACTCATCTACAGATTCAATGCAATCCCAATCAAAATTCCAACAACCTACTTTGCAGACTTGGAAAAGCTAGTTATCAAATTTATTTGGAAAGGGAAGATGCCACGAATTGCTAAAGACACTCTAAAAAAGAAAAAAGAAGTGGGAGAACTTACACTCCCTGACTTTGAAGCTTATTATAAAGCCACAGTTGCGAAAACAGCATGGTACTGGCACAAAGATAGACATATAGATCAATGGAATCGAATTGAGAATTCGGAGTTAGACCCTCAGATCTATGGCTGACTGATCTTTGATAACGGCCCCAAAGTCACTGAACTGGGTCATAATGGTCTTTTCAACAAATGGGGCTGGGAGAGTTGGATATCCATATCCAAAAGAATGAAAGAGGACCCCTACCTCACACCCTACACAAAAATTAACTCAAAATGGACCAAAGATCTCAATATAAAAGACAGTACCATAAAACTCCTAGAAGATAATGTAGGAAAACATCTTCAAGACCTTGTATTAGGCGGACACTTCCTAGACTTTACACCCAAAGTACAAGCAACAAAAGAGAAAATAGATAAATGGGAACTCCTCAAGCTTAGAAGTTTCTGTACCTCAAAGGAATTTGTCAAAAAGGTAAAGAGGTAGCCAACTCAATGGGAAAAAAATTTTGGAAACCATGTATCTGACAAAAGACTGATATCTTGCATATATAAAGAAATCCTACAACTCAATGACGATAGTACAGACAGCCCAATTAAAATGGGCAAAAGATATGAAAAGACAGTTCTCTGAAGAGGAAATACAAATGGCCAAGAAACACATGAGAAAATGTTCAGCTTCACTAGCTATTAGAGAGATGCAAATTAAGACCACAATGAGCTACCATCTCACACCAATTAGAATGGCTGCCATTAAACAAACAGGAAACTACAAATGCTGGAGGGGTTGTGGAGAAATTGGAGCTCTTATTCATTGTTGGTGGGACTGTATAATGGTTCAGCCACTCTGGAAGTCAGTCTGGCAGTTCCTTAGAAAACTAGATATAGAGATACGCTTCAATCCAGCAATTGCAGTTCTCGGTATATACCCGGAAGAGCAGAAAGCAGTGACATGAACAGATATCTGCATGCCAATGTTCATAGCAGCATTATTCACAATTGCCAAGAGATGGAAACAACCCAAATGTCCTTCAACAGATGAGTGGATAAAAAAAATGTGGTATATACACACGATGGAATACTACATGGCAGTAAGAAGGAACGATGTCGTGAAACATATGACAACATGGATGAACCTTGAAGACATAATGCTGAGCGAAATAAGCCAGGCACAAAAAGAGAAATATTATATGCTACCACTAATGTGAACTTTGAAAAATGTAAAACAAATGGTTTATAATGTAGAATGTAGGGGAACTAGTGATAGAGAGCAATTAAGGAAGGGGGAACAATAATCCAAGAAGAATAGATAAGCTATCATGGGTAAATTTAATGTTCTGGGAATGCCGAGGAATGACTATGGTCTGTTAATTTCTGATGGGTATAGTAGGAACAAGTTCACAGAAATGCTCCTATATTAGGTTACTTTCTTGGGGTAGAGTAGGAACATGTTGGAAGTAAAGTAGTTATCTTAGGTTAGTTGTCTTTTTCTTACTCCCTTGTTATGGTCTCTTTGAAATGTTCTTTTATTGTATGTTTTTATTTATTTTTTTAGTTTTCATACAGTTGATTTAGGAAAAAAAAAAGTTAAAAAAAAAAAACAAGGAAAAATGTATGCAGAGCCCCCTTGAGGAGCTGGTGGAGAATGCAGGGGTATTGGCCTGCCCTACCTCGATGGTTGCTAACATGCCCACAGACATAGGGGACTGGTGGTTTGATGGATTGAGACCTCTACCATGGAATATGCCCTTGGGAAGACTGTTGCTGCAAAGGAGAGGCTAGGCCTCCCTATAATTGTGCCTAAGAGCCTCCTCCTGAATGCCTCTTTGTTGCTCAGATGTGGCCCTCTCTCTCTACCTAAGCCAACTTGAAAGGTGAAATCACTGCCTTCCCCTCTACGTGGGATCAGACACCCAGGGGAGTGAATCTCCCTGGCAATGTGGAATATGACTCTTGGGGAGGAATGTAGACCCGGCATCATGGGATGGAGAACATCTTCTTGACCAAAAGGGGGATGTGAAAGGAAATGAAATAAGCTTCAGTGGCAGAGAGATTCCAAAAGGAGCTGAGAGCTCGCTCTGGTGGCACTCTTACGCACAATATAGACAGCCCTTTTTAGGTTCTAATGAATTGGGGTAACTGGTGGTGGATACCTGAAACTATCAAACTACAACCCAGAACCCATGAATCTTGAAGACAATTGTATAAAAATGTGGCTTATGAGGGGGGACAGTGGGATTGGGGGGGCCATAGGGATCACACTCCCATTTGTCTAGTTTATGGATGGATGAGTGGAAAGGTGGGGGAAGGAAACAAACAAACAAACAGACAAGGGCGCCCAGTGTTCTTTTTTACTTTAGTTGCTCCTTTTCACTTTAATTGTTATTCTGATTATTTTTGTATATGTGGTAATGAGGGTGTCAGGGATTGATTTTGGTAATGAATGTACAACTACGTAATGGTACTGTGAACAATCAAATGTACGATTTGTTTTTTATGACTGCGTGGTATGTGAATATATCTCAATAAAATGAATAATAATAAAAAAAAAGAGATTGTAGAAGAACTGGTGGGAAGAGATACACACACTCAACCCTCTGATTGCTGGATCACCCAAACGAAGAACATGAAACTGTCTCGATTGACTTCATTAGGCTCTCTGGGACAGGATAGACTAACAGTGAAGTAAGCAGAGGCAGAAAAGCCTCATGGGGGAAAATGGGGGAGAACTGAAGTGCTTCAAGACAGGACAGGTCCAAGAACTGGAAAGTGTAATAAAAAGGGGGTACTGAGTGAGGGAGGGAACTTAAACAAATCATAGGTGCTGGGAAAAAATTCTGCACGAAAACATCTGAACAGGGAGGATGGTGGGAAAACAGCAGAGTAGTGAGCTCCAGGACTCAGTCCTTCCACCAAAACACCTAGTAAACATGCAGGAAGTGCCTGAAACAAATATTTTGAAATTCTGGAGGCCAGAAGAATACTGTACAATATTGAGGGAAGAGCAGGAGGAAGAAGCTGATGAATTACATTAAAGAACAAGAAATTGTTCTCTATGCACAGTGGCCTACCATCATCCATATCCAACTCCTGTGGAAGGTGGCAGTGGGGTCCAGCTCCTAGCTAACTCACTGGTGACAAGAAGGGATGCATTCATCCTCTTCTCCAAGACAAAGGTTTGAAAGAGCTGATCACTGATCATGGCTGATAAGTGAATTTGGATCACTGGGGGCTTGGCTCCGAGTGCGACCATTGTTCCAACCTGTCCCAGACAGAGGCAGTAGCAGCAGTTGGTTCAGTCCACCCTGGACAGGCCTGATAGTGGTGGAGACATAAGGGCACTGAGCTTCCCCATGGCTGCAGGGTAGTTAGTTGAAGGGCAAGCCAGGAAAGTTCAGCTTTGGGGAACAGTAGGAGAAGCTCTTGACACCCTTCCAGATGCCCTCCTCAGTACACTTTGGAATTGATCAATGCCCCAATGGTGGGTAATCTGGGAACAAAGGAAGAAGACACCAGCCATGCACCTTCCCAGACAACAGAGGTGTTCCAGACTCCATTGGCCATTCTCCAGTGAAGGTATCCTATTGTTGATGCCTTACCTTATACACTTTATGACTTCAAGACTGTAACTTTGTAACCAAATAAACCCCCTTTATAAAAGCCAATCCATTTCTGGTATTTTGCTAACAGCAGCATTAGCAAAGTGTAACACTGGCCCAGTTTCAGTTGGGAAAGACTGACTTGGTAAAGTCCTTTCTGGCATGCCCATCCTGCCAGAATTTGCCCTCCAGAAGGAAAGCAGCTTGAGACAATGAAAGGAGTATAAGAAACTATAGAGGCAGACAAAGGCCAGCAAGCTTCAATCACATGAGAGAGGGAGCTCTTTCACGTGGAATAAAAGAGGGGACAACCAAATTCCTGTCAAAAGGGGAACTCCAAAAAAGCTAACAAACACAAGCACAGAACAAGACATAGGCACAGAAAGGCAGAGAAATCCTCTACAGTGCAATCACCTTGAGCAGACCTTCCTAATAGGAGGGCTAAAGCTCCAAGAAATCCTATCACCAGCTGGTTACAAAATCAAGAAACAGACATCTCAAGGAATAAACCCCAGAGTCAACATTTCAAAATATAAAATGAAAAGTGTGCAAAAAAATAGTACAAATCAAAGAAACAGGAAAAGATGGTCCATCCAAAGGAAGAGTATAAAAATACAGAAAATGCCTATGAAGAAGACCTGAATACAGATAACCAAACAAAGTGTTTAATAAAATGATCCAAAAATTCTTAAGGAGATGAAGGAAAATATGTAAAAAGAACTAAAAGTTATCAGGAAAACAATAAATGAGCAATACAAGAATGTTTGAAAGAGTTAGAAACTTTAAAAAGGAACAAAACGTACTATTTTAGTTGAAGATCACAAAACTGAAATGAAAAATGCCCTGGATGTTTTCAAGAGCACACTGGAGCAGACAGAAGAAAGAATCAGTGAACTCTAAGACAAAACACTTGAAATGAGTCAGACTGAGGGGCAGAAAGAATAAAGAATAATTAAAAGTGAAAACAGCTTATGACACCTCTGGGTAACCATCAAGTGTACAAACACACATATCATGTGTGTCCCAGAAGGAAAAGAAAGAGAGAAAAGGACAGAGAACTTCTGAAACTTATCAAAATACATAAATATGCATATCCAAGAAGCACAGAGAACAGCAAACAGGGTAAACATGAAGAAATACAGCCTGTCATGTATTAATCAAAGTATTGAATTCAAAAGACAAGGAGAGAGTTCTGAAAGCACTAAGAAAAAGCGATATGTTACATCCATGACCATCACAATTAGATTAAATGCTGATTTCCCATCAGAAACCATAAAGACAGGAAGACAGTGGGTTGAAATATTTAAAGGACTGAGAGAACAAAAGCTGCCAGTCAAAAAAAATTGTATCTAGCGACTTTCTTTCAAAAATGAGGGAGAGATTAAGACATTCTCAGGTAAACAAATACTGAAGGAGTTCATTACCACTATATCTTCCCTAAAAGAAATGCTAAAGAAAGTTCTTCAGACTGAAAGGAATGGACATTAGACAGTGGTTCAAATTGGCATAAGTAAACAAAGATCTGCAGTAAAATAAACCATTGACATATTATAAATGCTGGTATTATGATAGTGTATTTTTTGGTATGTAACATCACTTCTTACTTCTTAGATGTGTTAAAATGTAAATGCAGAAAAAGTAATGATAAATCTGTTTTTGGATATACAATGCACAAAGATATAAGTGGCAACAAGTACAATAGCAGCCAAAATCTCTAATATCTAGGAATAAATTTAACCAAGGATGTAAATACCCTATACACTGAAAGCTACAAAACATTGCTGAAAGAAATAAAGGAAGACATAAATAGATGTAAGGATATACCATGTTCATGGATTGGAAAACTAAACATTGTTAAGATGTCAATTCTACCCAAATTGACTCAATGCAATAACAATTGAAATCCCAGCAACTTACTTTGCAGAAATAGAAAAACCAATAATCAAATTTATATGGAAAGCTCTGGTGCCCTAAATAGCTAAAAACATCTTGAGAAAGAAAAATAAAGTTGGAGGTCTCATTCTTCTTGACTTTAAAGCATATTACAAAGCTACAGTGCTCAAACCACATGGTACTTGAATAAGGATAGACATACCAATCAAAGGGATTGAATTCAGAATTCAGAAATAGAGCCTCTCATCTATGACCAATTGATTTGCTGACAAGGTGGCCAGGTCCACTCAACTGGGATAAAAGAGTCTCTTCAACAAATCATGCTGGGAGAACTGGTTAACCATATCCAAAAGAATCAAAGAGGATCCCTATCTCACACCTTCTACAAAAACTAACTCAAAATGGATCAAAGACCTAAACATTAGAACTAAAAACATAAAATTCTTAGAAGAAAATGTAGGGAAATATCTTAAATATATCTTAAATATCTTGTGGTAGGAGGTGGTTTCCTGGATCTTACACCTAAAGGACAAGCAATAAAAGAAGAAATATATAAATGGGATCTCCTCAAATTTGAATACTTTTGCACATCAAAGGGTTTTGTCAAGAAATAAAATGTCAACCTTCTCAATAGGAGAAAATATTTGGAAACCACATATCTAATAAGGGTTTAATACCCAGAATGTCCAAAGAAATCCTACATCTCCACAACAAAAACATAAACAGCTAAATTTTTAAAATGAACAAAAGGCATGGATAGACATTTTTCCAAAGAGGAAATGCAAATGGCTAAAAAGCACATTAAAGGATGCTCAACTTCATTAGCTATAAGGGAAATGCAAATCAAAACCATGATGAGATACCATTTCATATCTATTAGAAAATCCAGAAAACAACAAGTGCTGGAAAGGATGTGGCAAAATAGTAACACTTATTCCCTGTTGGTAGGATAGTAGAATGGTGTAGCCACCCTGGAAGTCAGTTTGGTGGTTCCACAGGAAGCCAAGTATGATCTGGCAACCCTCTTACTAAGTGTATACTCAGAAGAATTGAAAGCAGGAACTTGAGTAGACATTTGCACACCAATGTTTATAGCAACATTATTCATGATAGTCAATAGAGGAAAACAGCCCAAATGTCCATCAACTGATGAGTGGATAAACAAGCTGTGGTATGCACATATGATGGAATATTATGCAGCTGTGAGAGGAATGAAATCATGATGCATGCAAAAATATGGATGAGCCTTGGGGACATTATGTTGAGCAAAATAAGCCAGAAACAAAAAGACAAATACTTTAAGGTCCTACTAATATGAGCTAAATATACTGAGCAATCTGAGGCTTAAATGTGAGAGCACAGGTTATCAGGAGACAGAAAGATAGTAGAGATTGGACAATTGATGCTTAAGGAATACAGGATATTTAAAAAGGTTGATTGCAAATGTTCAGAAATGGATAGCACAATACTGTGTGGTGATAGCACAGAACTGTAAGTGTAATTAACAGAGTGGAGTGTGAATATGGTTAAATGAGGAAGTCTAGGGTCTCTTGCATATCACCAGAAGGAAAGCTAGAGGATAAAAACTGGGACTGTATAACTTAGTGAAACCTAGAGTAGATGGTGAAGTTGGTTAATTGTACAAAAATAAGAACATTCTTACATGAACTAGAACAAATATGCATCTCTATTTCAAGGTGTTAATAGTAGCACGGTATATGGGAAAATACAATTAATGCAAACTAAGGTCTATAGTTAACAGTAACTTTGTAATATTCTTTCAGTAATTGTAACAAAGGCACTATACCAAATCTAAGTGTCAATAATACAGGGATATAAGGGGTATAGGATATTTTTCTGGAAGAAATAGGAATGTTCCCATATTGATTGTGGTGGTGAATTCATAACTATATGATTATATCCAGAGCCATTGATTGTACACTTAGGATGGATTGGATGGTGTGTGAATAAAACTGTTTTTTTTTTTAAAAAAAAATAGGCAAAAGATCTGAACAGACAACTCCCCAATGAAGATACACAAAGGGCCAAGGCACATTAAAAGGTGTTCAACCTCATTAACCATCAGGGAAATGCAAATCAAAACCACAATGAGATATCTTTTCACATCCACTAAGGGCTGCTATTTTAAAAACAGAAAAAACTGAGAGAATGTGTAGAAATAGGAACAGTCATCCATTTTGGTGGCATTGTGAAATGGTGCAAACACTGCAGATGATAGTTTGGGGGTTCCACAGAAAGCTAAGTATAGAACTGTGATATGAACTGACAATCCCTCTACTAGGTATACACAAAAGAATTGAAAGCAGGGATTCAAGCAGATATTTGCACACTGATGATCATAGCAGAATTATTCACAATTGCCAAAAGATGGAAATAATCCAAGTATCCATCAACTGATGAATGGATAAATACAATGTAGTATATACATACAATGAAATATTATCCAGCTGTAAAAGGAATGAAATGCTGATAAGAGTGAAAAAGGATAAGCCTTGAAGACATCATGTTGAGTGAAATTAGCCAGACACAAAAGGACAAATACTGTATGATCTCACTGATTTGAAACAATAAGAATCAGCTAACTCATGGAGTCATAATCCAAAATATAGATTATCAGGGGATAGGTGTGGGATAGGAAATGGGAAGGCAAGTCTTAAAATGTACAGGATTCCGGGGAGGCGGGGCAAGATGGCAGACTGGTGAGCTGTAAGTTTTAGTTACTCCTCCAGGAAAGTAGGTAAAAAGCCAGGAACTGCGTGGACTGGACACCACAGAGCAATCTGTCTTTGGGCATACTTCATACAACACTCATGAAAACGTGGAACTGCTGAGATCAGCGAAATCTGTAAGTTTTTGCGGCCAGGGGACCCGCGCCCCTCCCTACCAGGCTCAGTCCCGGGGGAGGAGGGGCTGTCAGCTCCGGGAAGGAGAAGGGAGAACTGCAGTGGCTGCTCTTATCGGAAACTCATTCTACTGATTCAAACTCCAACCATAGATAGACTGAGACCAGACACCAGAGACTCTGAGAGCAGCCAGCCCAGCAGAGAGGAGACAGGCATAGAAAAAAAACAACACGAAAAACTCCAAAATAAAAGCAGAGGATTTTTGGAGTTCTGGTGAACACAGAAAGGGGAAGGGTGGAGCTCAGGCCTTGAGGCGCATATGCAAATCCCGAAGCAAAGCTGATCTCTCTGCCCTGTGGACCTTTCCTTAATGGCCCTGGTTGCTTTGTCTATTAGCATTTCAATAACCCATTAGATCTCTGAGGAGGGCCGTTTTTTTTTTTTTTTTTTTAAATCCTTTTTTCTTTTTCTAAAACAATTACTCTAAGAAGCCCAATACAGAAAGCTTCAAAGAATTGCAATTTGGGCACGTCAAGTCAAGAGCAGAACTAAGAGAGCTCTGAGACAAAAGGCAATAATCCAGTCGCTGAGAAAATTCACTAAACACCACAACTTCCCAAGAAAAGGGGGGTGTCTGCTCACAGCCACCATCCTGGTGGACAGGAAACACTCCTGCCCATCGCCAGCCCCATAGCCCAGAGCTGCCCCAGACAACCCAGTGTGACGGAAGTGCTTCAAATAACAGGCACACACCACAAAACTGGGCGTGGACATTAGCCTTCCCTGCAACCTCAGCTGAATGTCCCAGAACTGGGAAGGTGGAGCAGTATGAATTAACAAAGCCCCATTCAGCCATCATTTGAGCAGACTGGGAGCCTCCCTACACAGCCCAGCAGCCCAGAACTGCCCTGGGGGGACGGCACTCACCTGTGACATAGCACAGTCATCCCTCAACAGAGGACCCGGGCTGCACAGCCTGGAAGAGGGGCCCACTTGCAAGTCTCAGGAGCCATACGCCAATACCAAAGACTTGTGAGTCAGTGGCAGAGACAAACTGTGGCAGGACTGAACTGAAGGATTAGACTATTGCAGCAGCTTTAAAACTCTAGGATCACCAGGCAGATTTGATTGTTAGGGCCACCCCCCGTCCCCGACTGCCCAGAAACACGCCCCACATACAGGGCAGGCAACACCAACTACACACGCAAGCTTGGTACACCAATTGGGCCCCACAAGACTCACTCCCCCACTCACCAAAAAGGCTAAGCAGGGGAGAACTGGCTTGTGGAGAACAGGTGGCTCGTGGACGCCACCTGCTGGTTAGTTAGAGAAAGTGTACTCCACGAAGCTGTAGATCTGATAAATTAGAGATAAGGACTTCAACTGGTCTACAAACCCTAAAAGAACCCTATCAAGTTCAGCAAATGCCACGAGGACAAAAACAACAGAAAATTATAAAGCATATGAAAAAACCAGACGATATGGATAACCCAAGCCCAAGCACCCAAATCAAAAGACCAGAAGAGACACAGCACCTAGAGCAGCTACTCAAAGAACTAAAGATGAACAATGAGACCATAGTACAGGATATGAAGGAAATCAAGAAGACCCTAGAAGAGCATAAAGAAGACATTGCAAGACTAAATAAAAAAATGGATGATCTTATGGAAATTAAAGAAACTGTTAACCAAATTAAAAAGATTCTGGACACTTATAGTACAAGACTAGAGGAAGTTGAACAACGAATCAGTGACCTGGAAGATGACAGAATGGAAAATGAAAGCATAAAAGAAAGAATGGGGAAAAAAATTGAAAAAATTGAAATGGACCTCAGGGATATGATAGATAATATGAAACGTCCAAATATAAGACTCATTGGTGTCCCAGAAGGGGAAGAAAAGGGTAAAGGTCTAGGAAGAGTATTCAAAGAAATTGTTGGGGAAAACTTCCCAAATCTTCTAAACAACATAAATACACAAATCATAAATGCTCAGCGAACTCCAAATAGAATAAATCCAAAAAAACCCACTCCGAGACATATACTGATCACACTGTCAAACATAGAAGAGAAGGAGCAAGTTCTGAAAGCAGCAAGAGAAAAGCAATTCACCACATACAAAGGAAACAGCATAAGACTAAGTAGTGACTACTCAGCAGCCACCATGGAGGCAAGAAGGCAGTGGCACGATATATTTAAAATTCTGAGTGAGAGGAATTTCCAGCCAAGAATACTTTATCCAGCAAAGCTCTCCTTCAAATTTGAGGGAGAGCTTAAATTTTTCACAGACAAAGAAATGCTGAGAGAATTTGCTAACAAGAGACCTGCCCTACTGGAGATACTAAAGGGAGCCCTACAGACAGAGAAACAAAGACAGGACAGAGAGACTTGGAGAAAGGTTCAGTACTAAAGAGATTCGGTATGGGTACAATAAAGGATATTAATAGAGAGAGGGAAAAATATGGCAAACATAAACCAAAGGATAAGATGGCCGATTCAAGAAATGCCTTCACGGTTTTAACGTTGAATGTAAATGGATTAAACTCCCCAATTAAAAGACATAGATTCGCAGAATGGATCAAAAAAAATGAACCATCAATATGTTGCATACAAGAGACTCATCTTAGACACAGGGACACAAAGAAACTGAAAGTGAAAGGATGGAAAAAAATATTTCATGCAAGCTACAGCCAAAAGAAAGCAGGTGTAGCAATATTAATCTCAGATAAAATAGACTTCAAATGCAGGGATGTTTTGAGAGACAAAGAAGGCCACTACATACTAATAAAAGGGGCAATTCAGCAAGAAGAAATAACAATCGTAAATGTCTATGCACCCAATCAAGGTGCCACAAAATATATGAGAGAAACACTGGCAAAACTAAAGGAAGCAATTGATGTTTCCACAATAATTGTGGGAGACTTCAACACATCACTCTCTCCTATAGATAGATCAACCAGACAGAAGACCAATAAGGAAACTGAAAACCTAAACAATCTGATAAATGAATTAGATTTAACAGACATCTACAGGACATTACATCCCAAATCACCAGGATACACATACTTTTCTAGTGCTCACGGAACTTTCTCCAGAATAGATCATATGCTGGGACATAAAACAAGCCTCAATAAATTTAAAAAGATTGAAATTATTCAAAGCACATTCTCTGACCACAATGGAATACAATTAGAAGTCAATAACCATCAGAGACTTAGAAAATTCACAAATACCTGGAGGTTAAACAACACACTCCTAAACAATCAGTGGGTTAAAGAAGAAATACCAAGAGAAATTGCTAAATATATAGAGACGAATGAAAATGAGAACACAACATACCAAAACCTATGGGATGCAGCAAAAGCAGTGCTGAGGGGGAAATTTATAGCACTAAACGCATATATTAAAAAGGAAGAAAGAGCCAAAATCAAAGAACTAATGGATCAACTGAAGAAGCTAGAAAATGAACAGCAAACCAATCCTAAACCAAGTACAAGGAAAGAAATAACAAGGATTAAAGCAGAAATAAATGACATAGAGAACAAAAAAACAATAGAGAGGATAAATATCACCAAAAGTTGGTTCTTTGAGAAGATCAACAAGATTGACAAGCCCCTAGCTAGACTGACAAAATCAAAAAGAGAGAAGACCCATATAAACAAAATAATGAATGAAAAAGGTGACATAACTACAGATCCTGAAGAAATTAAAAAAATTATAAGAGGATATTATGAACAACTGTATGGCAACAAACTGGATAATGTAGAAGAAATGGGCAATTTCCTGGAAACATATGAACAACCTAGACTGACCAGAGAAGAAATAGAAGACCTCAACCAACCCATCACAAGCAAAGAGATCCAATCAGTCATCAAAAATCTTCCCACAAATAAATGCCCAGGGCCAGATGGCTTCACAGGGGAATTCTACCAAACTTTCCAGAAAGAACTGACACCAATCTTACTCAAACTCTTTCAAAACATTGAAAAAAATGGAACACTACCTAACTCATTTTTTGAAGCTAACATCAATCTAATACCAAAACCAGGCAAAGATGCTACAAAAAAGGAAAACTACCGGCCAATCTCCCTAATGAATATAGATGCAAAAATCCTCAACAAAATACTTGCAAATCGAATCCAAAGACACATTAAAAGAATCATACACCATGACCAAGTGGGGTTCATTCCAGGCATGCAAGGATGGTTCAACATAAGAAAAACAATCAATGTATTACAACACATTAACAAGTCAAAAGGGAAAAATCAATTGATCATCTCAATAGATGCTGAAAAAGCATTTGACAAAATCCAACATCCCTTTTTGATAAAAACACTTCAAAAGGTAGGAATTGAAGGAAACTTCCTCAACATGATAAAGAGCATATATGAAAAACCCACAGCCAGCATAGTACTCAATGGTGAGAGACTGAAAGCCTTCCCTCTAAGATCAGGAACAAGACAAGGATGCCCGCTGTCACCACTGTTATTCAACATTGTGCTGGAAGTGCTAGCCAGGGCAATCCGGCAAGACAAAGAAATAAAAGGCATCCAAATTGGAAAAGAAGTAAAACTGTCATTGTTTGCAGATGATATGATCTTATATCTAGAAAACCCTGAGAAATCGACGATACACCTACTAGAGCTAATAAACAAATTTAGCAAAGTAGCGGGATACAAGATTAATGCACATAAGTCAGTAATGTTTCTATATGCTAGAAATGAACAAACTGAAGAGACACTCAAGAAAAAGATACCATTTTCAATAGCAAATAAAAAAATCAAGTACCTAGGAATAAACTTAACCAAAGATGTAAAAGACCTATACAAAGAAAACTACATAACTCTACTAAAAGAAATAGAAGGGGACCTTAAAAGATGGAAAAATATTCCATGTTCATGGATAGGAAGGCTAAATGTCATTAAGATGGCAATTCTACCCAAACCCATCTACAGATTCAATGCAATCCCAATCAAAATTCCAACAACCTACTTTGCAGACTTGGAAAAGCTAGTTATCAAATTTATTTGGAAAGGGAAGATGCCTCGAATTGCTAAAGACACTCTAAAAAAGAAAAACGAAGTGGGAGTACTTACACTCCCTGACTTTGAAGCTTATTATAAAGCCACAGTTGCCAAAACAGCATGGTACTGTCACAAAGATAGACATATAGATCAATGGAATCGAATTGAGAATTCAGAGATAGACCCTCAGATCTATGGCCGACTGATCTTTGATAAGGCCCCCAAAGTCACCGAACTGAGCCATAACGGTCTTTTCAACAAATGGGGCTGGGAGAGTTGGATATCCATATCCAAAAGAATGAAAGAGGACCCCTACCTCACACCCTACACAAAAATTAACTCAAAATGGACCAAAGATCTCAATATAAAAGAAAGTACCATAAAACTCCTAGAAGAAAATGTAGGAAAACATCTTCAAGACCTTGTATTAGGAGGCCACTTCCTAGACTTTACACCCAAAGCACAAGCAACAAAAGAGAAAATAGATAAATGGGAACTCCTCAAGCTTAGAAGTTTCTGCACCTCAAAGGAATTTCTCAAAAAGGTAAAGAGGCAGCCAACTCAATGGGAAAAAATTTTTGGAAACCATGTATCTGACAAAAGACTGATATCTTGCATATACAAAGAAATCCTACAACTCAATGACAATAGTACAGACAGCCCAATTATAAAATGGGCAAAAGATATGAAAAGACAGTTCTCTGAAGAGGAAATACAAATGGCCAAGAAACACATGAAAAAATGTTCAGCTTCACTAGCTATTAGAGAGATGCAAATTAAGACCACAATGAGATACCATCTAACACCGGTTAGAATGGCTGCCATTAAACAAACAGGAAACTACAAATGCTGGAGGGGATGTGGAGAAATTGGAACTCTTATTCATTGTTGGTGGGACTGTATAATGGTTCAGCCACTCTGGAAGTCAGTCTGACAGTTCCTTAGAAAACTAGATATAGAGCTACCATTCGATCCAGCGATTGCACTTCTCGGTATATACCCGGAAGATCGGAAAGCAGTGACACGAACAGATATCTGCACGCCAATGTTCATAGCAGCATTATTCACAATTGCCAAGAGATGGAAACAACCCAAATGTCCTTCAACAGATGAGTGGATAAATAAAATGTGGTATATACACACGATGGAATACTACGCAGCAGTAAGAAGGAACGATCTGGTGAAACATATGACAACATGGATGAACCTTGAAGACATAATGCTGAGCGAAATAAGCCAGGCACAAGAAGAGAAATATTATATGCTACCACTAATGTGAACTTTGAAAAATGTAAAACAAATGGTTTATAATGTAGAATGTAGGGGAACTAGCAATAGAGAGCAATTAAGGAAGGGGGAACAATAATCCAAGAAGAACAGATAAGCTATTTAACGTTCTGGGGATGCCCAGAAATGACTATGGTCTGTTAATTTCTGATGGATGTAGTAGGAACAAGTTCACTGAAATGTTGCTATATTATGTAACTTTCTTGGGGTAAAGTAGGAACATGTTGGAAGTCAAGCAGTTATCTTAGGTTAGTTGTCTTTTTCTTACTCCCTTGTTATGGTCTCTTTGAAATGTTCTTTTATTGTATGTTTGTTTTCTTTTTAACTTTTTTTTTCATACAGTTGATTTAAAAAAGAAGGGAAAGTTAAAAAAAAAAAAAAGAAAAGAAAAAAGACAAACAAGGAAAAAAAAAAAAAAGATGTAGTGCCCCCTTGGGGAGCCTGTGGAGAATGCAGGGGTATTCGCCTACCCCACCTCCAAGGTTGCTAACATGACCACAGACATAGGGGACTGGTGGTTTGATGGGTTGAGCCCTCTACCATAAGTTTTACCCTTGGGAAGACGGTTGCTGCAAAGGAGAGGCTAGGCCTCCCTGTATTTGTGCCTAAGAGTCTCCTCCTGAATGCCTCTTTGTTGCTCAGATGTGGCCCTCTCTCTCTGGCTAAGCCAACTTGAAAGGTGAAATCACTGCCCTCCCCCCTACGTGGGATCAGACACCCAGGGAAGTGAATCTCCCTGGCAACGTGGAATATGACTCCCGGGGAGGAATGTAGACCCGGCATCGTGGGATGGAGAACATCCTGTTGACCAAAAGGGGGATGTGAAAGGAAATGAAATAAGCTTCAGTGGCAGAGAGATTCCAAAACGAGCCGAGAGATCACTCTGGTGGGCACGCTTATGCACACTTTAGACAACCTTTTTTAGGTTCTAAAGAATTGGGGTAGCTGGTGGTGGATACCTGAAACTATTAAACTACAACCCAGAACCCATGAATCTCGAAGACAGTTGTATAAAAATGTAGCTTATGAGGGGTGACAATGGGATTGGGAATGCCATAAGGACCAAACTCCACTTTGTCTAGTTTATGGATGGATGTGTAGAAAAGTAGGGGAAGGAAACAAACAGACAAAGGTACCCAGTGTTCTTTTTTACTTCAATTGCTCTTTTTCACTCTAATTATTATTCTTGTTATTTTTTTGTGTGTGCTAATGAAGGTGTCAGGGATTGATTTAGGTGATGAATGTACAACTATGTAATGGTACTGTAAACAATCGAAAGTACAATTTGTTTTGTATGACTGCGTGGTATGTGAATATATCTCAATAAAATGATGATTAAAAAAAAAAACAGCATCATGCAAAGAGAGGTAGAAATAAAAGAAAATAAGCCTAAAAAAAAAAATGTGCAGGATTCCTATTTGGAATTATGGATGTGTTTGACAATGGATGTGGTGATGGAATCACAAGATTGTGAGCATAATCAACAGCACTGAAATATATATATCTTAATGTGATTAAAAGTGAAAATATCAGATCATACATATCATAACAATAAAAATTCTAACATAAAATACATGGAACTGCACTACACAATCAGTAAAACATAAGTTAAACTATGGACTATAGTTAGTACAAATATAAAAACAGGCTATCTTCAATTGTACGTGTTTGAACCAATACAATGTGTTTATGATGCTGTGGAATATGGAAATCTTATATTTTATGCATGCTTTTTCTGTTAACTCACAGCACCTTTAATAAAAGAATAAAAAAAGAACAAGCATAGATTCCAAGAGAACAGAAGAAGGGAAGCTTTCTGTGGGAGTTGAAACAATTGCACATAATAGGGAAAATTTATGGTTATTCCACATATCCAGTGCAAGTATAAGGGGCAGAAGACCTGAGAAATTCTTAACAGTTAAACACAGGCTACTGTAAATGGCCCAATATAAGTTGGGTCAAGTGTCAAAAAGAGCTTTAAAACACAGCCAATCTATAGTAAAATCCTAGGCAAGAGGGAGAAATTGACTTTCAGAGGTAGCACATAAAAAAATAAGATGCCAAGACATCAGTAAAAAATTACAAGCCATACTAAGAAACAGGAAGTTATGGTTCAATTGAGGGAACAAGTAAAAACTTCAGAGAATACACAGACTTTGGAACAACTAAATAAAAGCAGTTCCAACAAATATCAGAAATGAACTTAAGGAGATGAAAGAAAATATGGCAAAAAAGATAAAGGATATTAATAAGACAGTGGGTGGGCATGAAGAATCTGAAAACATGCAAAAAATATATAACATAGCTTGAGGGAATGAAAGGTACATAGCAAGATATTTAAAATAAACTAGAGCATACAACAGCAGATTTGAAAAGGCAGAATAAAGGAGAGGTGAACTAGAAGATAGAACATCCAAAATCTTACAGATAGCAGAACAGATAGTGAAAAGTGTAGAAGAAATTGAGCAAGGTCTCAAGAAATTGAATGACAACACAGGTGCATAAATATATGCATCATGGGTGTCCCAGAAGGAGAAGAGAATGGAAAGGGGGCAGAAAGAATGTTTGAGGAAATAATGGCCAAGAATTTCCCAACTCTTAAGAAAGACATGAATGTACACATCCAAGAATCACAATGTACTCCAAACAGAATAAATCCTAATAGACCTACTCCAAGTTACTTAATAGTCAGAATGTCAAATGCCAAAGACAAAGAGAGATTTCTAAAAGCAGCAAGCAAAAAGTAATTCATTACCTACAAGGGATGCTCAATAACACTAAGTCCCAATCTCTTATCAGAAACCATGGAGGTGAGAACGCAGTGGTATGATATATTTAAGATACTGAAAGAGAAAAACTGCAAGCAAAGAATTCTTTATCCAGCAAAACTGACTTTGAAAAATGAGTCTTTAAAATATTCACAGATAAACAGAAACTGAAAGAATCTGTCAACAAGAGACCTGCCCTACAAGTAATCCTAAAGGTATTTCTACAGGCTGAAAGGAAAAGACAGGAGAGAGAAGCATGAAGGAGACTGTAGAAATGAAGAATTTCAGTAACAGTAACTAAAAGGGTAAAAAAAGGGACAAAAATAAAATATGATATGTAAAATGGTTGAAGTAAGTATGGCTTTTACAGTAATAACATTGAATGTTAAGGATTGAAATCCCCAATCAAAAGACAAGATTTCAGAATGGACAAAAAATGTGATCAAATTATATGCTGTCAAGAGACTCACCTTAGACCCCAAAACAAAAATAGGTTGAAAATGAAAGACTAAAAAGACCTATCCCATGCAACAGTAACCAGAAAAGAGCTGGAGAAGCAATAATTATATTAGATGAAATAGACTTAAAATGCAAATCTGATAAAAGATACAAAGAAGGATGTTACATATTAATAAAAGGGGTAACACACTAAGAAGAAATAACAATCATAGATATTTATGTAGCTAATCAGGGTGCCACAAAACAGCTGAAGCAAACACTGGCACACTGAAGGAAGAAATAGACATCTCTACAATAATATTTGGAGAGGTCAATACACCACTTTCATCAATAGATAGAGCATATATAGAGAGGATCAATAAGGAAACAAAGAACCTGAAATATATGATAAATTAACTAGAACTAACAGATATTTAAATATAATTGCAACCCCAAAGAGCAGAATATACATTCTTCTCAAGGGTCATGTATCATTTTCCAGGATAGACATCAAGTTGAGACATGAAACAGGTCTCAATAAATATAAAAATATTGAAATTATGCAAAGCATAATAATGTGGATGTTAAACAACAATGAATCAAAGAAGAAATTGCAAGAGAAATCAGTAAATATTTCAAGATGAATGAAAAATGAGTACACAAAACATCAAAACAGGATGCAGTGAAGGCAGTGCCAAGAGGGAAATTTAGAGACCTAAATGCCTACATTAAAATGAAGAAAACTAAAATCAAAGACCTACCTGAACACCTGGAGAGACAAGAGAAAGATCAGCAAATTAATCCCAAAGCAAGCAGACGGAAAGAAATAACAAAGATTAGAGATGAAATTGAGAACAGCAACAACAACAACAACAAAAAATACAGAATCAAAAAAACTAAAAATTGGTTCTTTGACAAGATCAACAAAATTGACAAACCCTTAGCTAGAGTGACAAAGAAAAGAGAGAACCTGCAAATAAATAAAATCAGAAACAAGAAGGGGGTCATTACCATGGACCCTGTAAAAATAAAAAAAAAGATCATAAGAGATACAATGAACAACTGTATGCTAACAAACTAGAAAACTTACATGAAATGGACAATTTCCTAGAAACACAGGAACAATCTACATTGACTCTACACAAAATAGAAGACCTCAACAAATCAATCACAAGTAAAGAGATTGAATCAGTCATCAAAAGCTTCCCTACAAAGTAAATCCTAGGACCAGATGACTTCACAGGGAAATTATACCAACCATTCCAAGAAGAATTAATACAAATCATGCCCAATCTCCTTCAAGAAATTGAAGATGTAGGAGCACTACCTAACTCATGCTATGAAGCTAACATCACCCTAATACCACAGCCTGGTAAAGATACTACAAGAAAAGAAAACAATGGACCAAGCTTTCTAATGAAAATATATGCAAAAAAATGCACAAGAAAATGCTTCCAAATTAAATCGAACACCACATCAAAAATACACACCATGACCAACTGGGTTTTATTCCAGGTATGCAAGGATGGTTCAACACAGGAAAATCAATGTAATACACCACATCAACAATTAAAAGGGAAAAACCACGTGATCATCTTGATTGATGCAGAAAAAGCATTTCACAAAATCCAGTATCCTTTCTTCATAAATCACTTCAAGAGGTAGGAATCAAAGAAAACTTCCTCAACATGATAAAGGGCATACATGAAAAAACCACTGCTAAAATTGTATTCAGTGGTGAGAACTGAAAGTCTTCACCCCTAAGATCAGGAATGAGACAAGGAGGCCCACTGTCACCACTGTTATTCAACATTATGGTAGAATTCTAGCTAGAGCAATCAGGCAAGGAAAAGAAATTAAAGGCATCCAAATCAGAAAGGAAGAAGCAAAACTTTCAATATTTGCAGATGACATGATCTCATATTTAGAAAATCCTGAAAAAAGGACGCAAAGCTACTGGGGCTAATAAATAATAAAAAAGTTCAGTAGAGGGATGGGATATAAGATCAATACACAAATATCAGTGTTTCTATACACTTCTAATGAGTTATGGAAGAGGAAATCAAGAAAAGAATTCTATTTACGATAGCAAGTATAAGAAACAAATATCTAGTAATAAATTTAACCAAGGATGTAAAAGACCCGTACACAGAAAACTAAGAATACATTGCCAAAAGAAATCAAAGGAGACCTAAATAAATTGAAGGACACTATATGTTCATGGACTGGAAGGCAAAATGTCATTAAGATGTCAATTCTACCCAAACTGATCTTACATTTTAATGCAATGACAATCAAAATTCCAACAGCCTACTTTGCAGAAACGGAAAAGCTAATTATGCTTAATTTTAAGGATGCTCTTACCAAAAGTAGTCCCCAAATACCTAGGTATGTATCTGATATTCTATAAAAGATTGTTCTGGTTTGCTAATGCTGCCAGAATGCAAAATATCAGAAATTGATTGGCTTTCATAAAGGGGGTTTATTTGGTTACAAAGCTACAGTCTTAAGGCCATTAAGTGTCCAAGGTAAGGCATCAACCATAGGATACCTTCACTGAAGGATGGCCAATGGTGTCCAGAAAACCTCTGTTAGCTGGGAAAGCACATGACTGGCATCTGTTCCAGAGTTCTGGTTTCAAAATGGCTTTCTCCCAGGATGTTTCTCCCTAGGCATCAGGGGGTGTTCTTTTAGTTTCTCCCAGGCAAACTCTGGACTAGCAAAATTCTACATTCAATGGCCTTTTCCAAAATGTGTCTCTTGGCTGTAGCAGTGAGCTCCTTCTATCTGAGCCCTTATATAGGACTCCAATGATTAAATCAAGACCCACCTGAATGGGCAGTGCCTCACCTCCGTGGAAATAATCTATTCAAATGTATTACCCACAGTTGGGTGGGTCACATCTCCATGGAAACAACCTAATCCAAAGATTCCAACCTAATAAAAAATAATACATGTGCTCCCACAAGATTTCATTAGAGAACATGGCATTTTGGGGGACATAATACATCCAAACTGGCTCAAAGTTTCACTGACTGAGTTTTTTTGTTTGTTTGTTTTTTAATTCAGTTTTATTGAAATATATTCACATACCATACAATTATCCATCGTGTACAAACAACTGTTCACAATATCATCATATGGCTGTGCATTCATCACCCCAATCTATTTTTGAACATTTTCCTTACACCAGAAAGAATCAGAATAAGAATAAAAAATAAAAAGAACACCCAAATCATCCCCCCATCCCACCCTATTTCTCATTTAGTTTTTGTCTCCATTTTTCTTCTCATCCATCCATACACTGGATAAAGGGAGTGTGATCCACAAGGCTTTCCCAATCACACTGTCACCCTTGTAATCTATGTTGTTATACAATCATCTTCAAGAGTCAAGGCTACTGGGTTGGAGTTTGGTAGTCTCAGGTATTTACTTCTAGCTATTCCAGTAATAGCTAAAAAGTGTTATCTATATAGAGTGACAAAGAAAATCCCATGATGTTGGGTCCAGATTCATCCCTGGGAGTCATATCCTGCATTGCCAGGGAGATTTACACCCCTGGGAGTCAGGTCCCATGTAGGGGGAGCAGCGAGATCACCTGCCAAGGTGGCTTAGCTAGAGAGAGGGCAACATCTGAGTAACAAAGAGGCACTCAGAGGGAGACTCTTAGACACAATTATAAGCAGGTTTAGCCTCTCCCTTCCATCAACAACCTTCTTAGGGGCGAGCCTCAAGACAGAGGGCTCAGCATGTCAAGCCATCAGTCCCCAATGTTTGCACCCAGTGAGTTTTATCTTTCAGAAACTTAAAACCACTGAAGTGTTCCTATGCCAGACATGTCCTAAATCCCAGAGGCAACAGCCCTTTAAGATCAGCAATTAGATGCAGCCCCCTCTCCCATACTGTTGACACCCCTCTTAATATGAACAAGTTAGTGTGCTCACTGCCGACACCCCTGAAGATGAAGAAAGAAATTAAGTGAGAGGAAGGGGTAGCAACAGACAAGATAAGATTTAACAAAGATCTATGAAAGCTGAAACTTTATATAATTGTGTGTGTATATATATATAGGATGCTGGGGTGTTGGAAGAGCTGGAAGGAGGTAAATGACTTGGGGGAACTGTCGCCTATAGGATCCTTTGGGATTTGCTCTATAGCTGCCCATTTAATTGTGCCTTGAAGGTCTTCACCTTTCTGTATATGCCTTGTATTGCTTAATAAGGAAGTGACTGAAACTGTGGAACAGTAATTTCAATTTTTGAAATTACCTAAATAACTATTCATTGAGCTGTACATCAAGAGTTGACACCTTTCTGTATATATGTTATATTTTACAATAATGTAAATGGCTGAAGTTGTGACTCATGCTATTATTTGAAATTTGCTCTCTAACAACTTGTGAAATCATACTTTGAAACTTATCACTGTTATGTATATAAGTAAAAGTTCACAATAAAAATATATGCAACCATTATTTTAAAAATTTAAGGTTGAGGGGCCTTGAATAGCCAAAAACATATTGAAGAAGAAGAAGGAAGGGGTGGGACTCATGCTTCTTGACTTTAAAGTATATTATAAAGCTTGGAGTTTGGTAGTTTCAGGTATTTACTTCTAGCACTGACATAAAGATGGCACTGACATAAAGATAGACATATTGATCAATGGAATCAAATTTAGAATTCAGAAATAGACCCTCACGTTTATGGTCAATTGATTTTTGACAAGGCAGCAAAATCCACTTAACTTGGAAAGAACAGTGCTTTCAACAAAAGGTGCAAAGATATACAGACCCAAAAGAATGAAAGAGTACAGTATCTCACAACTTATACAAAAATTTACTCAAAATGGATCAAACACCTGAATATAAGAGCAAGGACCATAAAACTCCTAGAAGGAAATGTAGGGAAGCATCTTCAAGCTCTTGTGGTAGGTGGTGGTTTCTTAGATTTTACACCCAAAGCAAAAGCAACAAAAGAAAAAATAAGTAAATGGGACCTCCTCAAAATTAAAAGACTTTGCCAAGAAGGTGAAGAGGCAGCTTAATCAATGGGAGAAAATATTTGGAAACTACATATCTGACAAGGGCTTAACATCCAGAATATATAAAGAATATGTAAAGAATCTGACAATTCAACAATAAAAAAGGAAACAACCCAATTTAAAAATGGGCAAATGACTTTTGATTATATTGACAGCTGTAGATGGCATACTTCAGATTGAGTGTATGATGTGTGCTTTTAAAATTATACAGTCATTATTTAAAAAATTATTTTTTAATTATACAAAATAATAGAAAATATTGAGCCATATATAAGGGACTTGAGCAACAGCATGAAATGTACCAACATTTGCTTCCTGGGATTCCAAGATGGAGAAGAGAATGTAAATAAGGAAGAAAGAATAGTTGAGGAAATAATGGGTGAAAATTTCCCAACTCTTATGAAAGACATAAATATACATCTCCAAGAAGCACAACATACTCAAAGCAGAATAAGCCCTAAAAGATGGCTCTAAGACACATACTAATCAGAATGTCAAATGCCAAAGATAAAGAGAGAATTCTGAAAACAGCAAGGGAAAAGCAATTTGTCAGATACAAGGGATCCTCCATAATGTTAAGTCCTGATTTCTCATCACAAACCTTGGAGTGGAGAAGGCAGAAGTATGATATATTTATGGCATTACAAGAGAAAAACTGCCAGCCAAAAATTCTTTATCCATAAAAACTTTCCTTCAAAAATGAGGGAAGTTTTTTAACATTTACAGAAAAAAAACCAGAAACTGAGAGTGCTAATGTGCCAGTTTGAATGTATTGTGTCCCCCAGAAAAAACCATATTCTTTGATGGAATCTTGTGGGGCAGACATTTTAGTGCTGATTAGATTGGAATTCTTTGAGTGTTTCCATGGAGATGTGCCCCACCCAACTGTGGGTGATGACTCTGATGAGATATTTCCATGGAGGCGTGACCCCACCCATTAAGGGTGGGCCTTGATCAGTGGAGCTATATAAATGAGCTGATGGGCAGAGGAAACTCAGTGCAGCTGTAAGTGGCATTTTGAAGAGGAGCTACAGCCAAGAGGGACATTTTGAAGAAAGCACAGGAGCTGCAGATGAGAGACAGTTTGAAGACAGCCGTTGAAAGCAGACTCTTGGTCCAGAGAAGCTGAGAGAGGACAAATATCCCAAGTGCAACTAAGAGTGACATTTTTGAGGACCTGCAGCCTAGAGAGGAATGTCCTGGGAAAAAGCCATTTTGAGACCAGAACTTTGGAGCAGATGCCAGCCATGTGCCTTCCCAGAGGATTTCTGGACACCATTGGCCATCCTCCAGTGAAGGTATCCGATTGCTGATGTGTTACCCAGACACTTTATGTCCTTAATACTCTGACTGTGTAACCAGATAAACCCCCTTTATAAAAGTCAATCCATTTCTGGTGTTTTGCATTCCAGCAGCATTAGCAAACTAGAACAGTGTTCTTCCCCCAAAGATCTTAATTGCTAAAGGGAGTCCTTCATGTTGAAAGGAAAAGATAGGAGAGAGTGATTTGGAGTAATGGGAAGATGTGAAGATCTTCAGTAAAGATAACTAAATAGGTAAACGCATACTTATTACTCCTGTGTCCTCAATGTATAATTCTTATCTTTAATCCCTATAAGTTAGAACACAATTGAATCAGAAATAATTACATTTCTTGATAATGGACGCACAAAATATAAAGAGATCATGTGGGAAAAAACAACATAAAGGGGAGAAATGGAGGGATATGTGAGCAGAGAATAAGTATTATATTGAATTTAAGCTGGTATCTTTTCAAATTAGTAGGTTATACACACAGGTTGTGTAATACAAACCCCAGGGTAACCACAAGGAAAGTATTTTTAAAATATACAGAAACAGACTTATCCCACCAATGGACTATGGCCACTGCCAGGGACACCTGGCTTCAGCTCATCACTTCTGCTCATCACCTCTGTGGCTCTCAGAGGCACCGTCCACTGGTGGCTTCTTGTCAGACCTCATGTGGGAACCTGCAGCCTCCTGGGGACCCAGAGGGTGGGTGTGAGGGCATGGTGAGCAAGCAGACCACCAAGTATGTCAGCACCAGGGCTGAGGAGCTCAAAAGATAAGTCCACTTTATAAAACGTGATGGTGAAACATTGGCAACCAAAGGAAAATTTGGTGACTCTCTGTGAGATTTTATGGTTGAAAATAATGTAGATATTGATGTTTTTGGTGCATTTGAGGGAATCTTAGCCTGCTCTACCTGTCGCTTCATCTTGGAACATCACATATTTGAGAAGTTACAAACAATCACTGATGAGAGGAATGACATGCTTCATCTGGCCTATGGACTAACAGACAAATCATGGTTGGGCTGCCATATCCATTTGACAATATGGACAATATGACTGTTAAACTATGTGAGGCAGGAAGTCCTAAGCTAGAATAAATAGGAATGGTTTCAAGAAAATTTTATCTATTTTTATAATTATTATTTCTTAATGTAAATAAATGAGAACATGGTTGAAAGATTTATTATTATAACTAACTTTACTGTTTTCATTCACCTTATATATCTACTGAATATTGTCATTCTGAAAGTATGCACTCTTTATCTTGGTTAAATTATAAAAATATTGACCAAATATTAGAAAATATATAATATGATAAAACCTAACATATTTTACCTTGTATTTGTCTAGTGATATTAACAAAGTGTTTTCATATAAATCCTATGTCTTCTTACCTACAAGGTAGATTAATAAAGCTGTTATTATCTGTGTTTGATTTGGGTTAAAGTGGAGATCTGAAATGGCTTTTCTAGGGCCATAAAACTAATTAGAAGATATAGTACTAGAACCTAAATCTTGTGACTGCAAGTTAAATGTTCAGACTGAAACTGGAAAAATGATTAATATCTTACTTAAAGTAATAATTAAATATGCATGTGTATGGACAAAATCATTTACTTTTTCCATGAACAATTTCAAAGGCAGTTAACCTAATTTCAAAGACAATTATTAACCTTATAAAGAAATATTTCAAAATGTGATTCTCTGAGAAGTAAAGTTTGAACAAAGGTTTTATAATACTATAAAAGAAGATTGATCTCTGTTATGAAAAAACTGGAGGAATAAACTAAAAATTAAATGTCTTTATTCTTTCCTATTCTAAGCAGAATGGTCTATCTTGGTAAACTTTTTTTAAATAGTACTGAGTTGTAAATCTATCTGTAGCAGAATGGGGATCTTATTAATTAGGTTTTCTGTGTCCTGAGCAAGAAAAGGAAATGAACAGTCTATTACAGTGCACAGATGTATGGGGCACCATTCTCCAAAAAAAAGGCTGAAGTTGCACAGCAATATGCTTCAGTCCCAGAAGTGAGAAAATTGTTTTGAGTACCACAGATTACCAATGAAAATTGGAAAATATTTGTATCCTTATTTCCATTAAAAATAAATTCATGCAAGTTAATAAAGGGATTCAAAGTTTGGTCTTTGGAAGTGTAGTAAAATTAGAACTAAGTAAGAAAGATCAGAACAAATTAGTGAAAAACTATGAACTATAAGACAACTGAATTAGCTTCAATTTGCCCCAAAGACCCAAATATGTTGAAAGTGAAAGGGTGGAAAAAGTTAATCCATGCAAATAGTAACCAAAAGAGAACTACAGTTTCTACACTAATATCAGACAAAATAGACTTCAAGTCAAAACTGTTACAAAAGACAAAGAAGGACACTATATATTAATAAAAGATACAATCTGCCAAGAATTAATAACAATCATAAATATTTATGCACACAAAATGTATGAAGAAAGCACTGGCAAAACTGAAGGGAGAAATAGACACTTCTACAATAATAGATGGAGATTTCAATACATCTCTCTCATTAAAAGATAGAATATGTAGACAGAAGCTCAATAAGGAAACAGAGAACTTGAATAATATGATGCATGGACTAGACTCAACAGACATATACAGAACATTCCACCACAAATCAGCAGGATGCACATTCTTCTCAAGTGTTATCATTCCCCCCAGATATACCACATGTTGGGTCACAAAACAAGTCTCAATAAATTTTAAAAGATTGAAATTATACATAGCATATTCTCTGACCATAATGGAATGAAACTGGGAATCAATAACAGGCAGATAACTGGAAAATACAAAAATATATGGAGGCTAAGCAAAACACTCTTAAACAACCAATGGGTCAAAGAAGAAATCACAGGGGAGATCAGTAAATATTTTGAGAGGAGTGAAAATAAGAACACTACATACCAAAACTTATGGAGTGCAATGAAACTAGTGTTGAGAGGGAAATTTATAAAACTAAATGTTTACATAAAAAGAAGAAAGAGCTAAAATCAAAGACCTAACCACACACCTGGAAGAATGAGGAACAGAATAGCAAACTAAGGCAAAAGCAAGTAGAAGGAAGGAAATAACAAATATTAGAGCTGAAATAGACAATAAAAGGAAATAAAGAGCATTAACAAAACTGAAATTTAGATATTTGAAAAGATCAATAAAATTGACAAATTTTACCTAGACTGGGAAAGCAAAAAGAGAGAAGATATAAATAAATAAAATCATAAATGAGAGGGGGGGACATTACTACAGACTCCACAGAAATAAAAATAATCATATGAGGATACTATGAACAACACTACACCAATAAATTAGACAACCTAGATAAAATGTACAAATTTCTTTAAACACATGATCAACCTACACTGACTCTAGAAGAAATAAAATATCTCAACAGACTAATTACAAGAGATTGAATCAGTAGTAAAAACCTCCCAACAAAGAAAAGCTCAGGACCAAATGACTTTGCAAGTGAATTATACCAAACATTACAAGAAGAATTAATATCAACTCTGCTCATACTCTTCCAAAAAATTGAAGAGGAGTGAACACTGCCTAACTCATTCTATGAAGCCAACATTACCATAAAACTGAAGCCAGATAAAGATACTACAAGAAAAGAAAATTACAGAACAATTTCTCCAATGAATATACATGCAAAATTCCTCAGAAAATTACAAGCACATCAATGCAAACAGCACATTAAAATATACACCATGACCAAGTGGTGCAAGGGTTATTCAACATAAAAACAGTTAATGTAGCTAACAAAATTAATAAAATGAAGAGAAAAAACACATGATAATCTCAATTGATGCAGAAAATGCATTTGACAAAATTGAACATCCTTTCTTGATAAAAACACTTGGAAAAATAGGAATAGAAGTAAACTTCCTCAACACGATAAAAAGGCATATATCATACTCGACGAAATGCAGAAAGCTTTCCCTCTAAGATCTGGAACAAGACAAGGATGCTCAATGTCTCCCCTGTTATTTAACAGTAACAATACTGGAAGCTCTAGCCAGAGCAGTTATGCAAGAAAAATAAATAAAATGTATCCAAATTATAAAGGAAGTAGAAAACACTTACTGCAGAGGACTTGATCCTATATATAGAAAGTCCTGAAAAAACTACAACAACCTACTAGTGCTAATAAACAAATTCAGCAAAGTGGTAGGGTAGAACAACACACAAAAAGCAGCAGTATTTCTATACACTTGTATTGACCAATCAAAGGAGTAAATCAAGAAAAAATTCCATTTACAGTATCAACTAAAAATCAAATACCTAAGAATAAATTTAATAAATGATGTTAAGGACTTAAACATGGAAAACTATAAAACTTTTCTAAAAGGAATCAAAGAAGATATGAATGAATGGACAAACATTCCATACTCATGGATTGAAAAACTGAATATTGTTAAGAATTCAATTCTATACAAAATGATTTACATATTCAAGTGCAATCCCAATTAAAATTCCAATGCCTTCTTTATAGAATGGAAAAACCAGCCATCAAATTTATATGGAATTCTAAAAGTTGATAAATAGTCAAAGCCATCTTGGAAAAGAAGTTGGAGGACTCACACTTCTCAGTCTTAAAACTTATTACAAAGTCACTGTTCTGGTTTTCTAAAGCTGACATTATGCAAAATACCAGAAATAGATTGGTTTTCATAAAGGAGATTTATAAAGTTACACACTTTACAGTTCTAAGGCCATAAAAGTGTCCAAACTAAGTCATCAACAAGAGGAAAGAATGGCCATTGGCGTTCAGAACTCCTCTGTCATCTGGAAAGGCTCCAAGGTTCTGGCTTCAAAATGACATTCTCCAAAATGTCTCTGGGCTTCAGTCTCTCTTAGCCTCTCTCTCACAGTTCCTGTGCATCCTTGCTTGTTCTCCCAGGGTGTTTCTCTCTAAGTGTCTTGGGATCCTCTCTTAGCTTCTCTGGGGCAAACTCCGGGCTTCAGCTCTTAGCTTACCATCTCCTAACATATTTCTGTCTGCATCTCCAAGCATCTCCAAGTGTCTGGGTCTGTGTGGGCTCTCAGCTCTCTTAAGGACTCCAGTGACCTAATTAAGACCCACCCTGAATGGGCAGGGTCACACCTCTATGGAAATAATATAATCAAAAGTTCTCACCCACAGCTGGGTGGGTCATGTCTCCATGGAAACAACCTAATCAAAATGTCCCACCCACAAAAGATCTGCCCCCACAAGATTGCATTAAAAAACATGGCTTTTTATGGAGTACATAACAGATTCAAACAAGCACAGCCACACTAATCAAAACAGCATGGTAGTGGCACAAGGAAAGCCATATCGACAAATGGAATCAAATTGACAGCTGAGAAATTAACTGTCACATCTATGACCAACTTATCTTTGACAAGGAGATAAAGACCACTCAATTGGGAAAGAATGGTCTCTTCAACAAATGTTTCTGGGAAAACTGGATCTCCATTTGCAAAAGAATGAAGGTGGAACATCTCCTTGAACTACATACAAAAATCAACTCAAAATGGACCAAAGACATAAATATGAAAGCCAGAATTATCAAACTCTTAAAAGAAAATGTAGAGAAGCATCTTCAGTATCTTGTATTAGGCAATGGTTTCTTAGACTACACCCAAAGCACAAGCAACAAAAGGAAAAATAGATAAATGGCATCCCATCAAAATTAAAAACTTCTGTGCATCATAGGAATTTATTGTGAAAGTGAAAAGACAACCTATTCAATGGGAGAAAATAATTGGGAACCACATATTTGATAAGGGTTTAATATCCAGAAAGAATTCCTATGACTCAATAATAAAAAAGACAACCCAAATTAAAAATGGACAAAATACTTGAATAGACATTTCTTCAAAGAAGATATATGAATGGCCAAAACATACACAAAAAGATGCTCAATATCATTAGCTCTTAGGGAAATACAAATCAAAACCAAAATGAGATACCATTTTACATCCACTAGAATGGCTACAATTAAATAAACAGAAAATTACAAGTGTTGAAGAGGATGTGGAGAAAAAGAAACATTCATTCATTGCTAGTGGGGATGTAAAATTGTGCAGCTGCTGTATAAGTCAATCTTACAGTTCCTCAGAATGTTAATTATAGAATTTCCATATTACTTAGCAATACCCAAAAGAATTGAAAACAGGAACTTGAGCAGATATTTGCACACTGATGTTCATAGTGGCATTATTCACAAAATGGAAACAACCTAAGTGCCCATCAACCAACGAATGGATAAATAAATGTGGTATATACACATAATGGAATATTATTCAGCCATAAAATGGATGAAGTTCTGATACATGTGACAATATGGATGAACTTTGAAGACATCATATTGAGTGAAATAAGACACAAAAGGGCAAAATATTGTTTCATCTCACAGATATGAAAAAATTAGAATAAGCAAAGTCATAGAAACAGAATCTGTAGTATAAGTTAGCAGGGGCTGGGTTGGAGGTAGGGAATAGAGAGTTGTCTTAAAATGTACAGTTTCTATTTGGGATGATGGAAGATTTTGATAATGGATGGTGGTGATGTAGCACAACTTTTTTTTAAAGCAGTTTTATTCACACACCATACAATCCATCCAATGTGTACAATCAATGGCTCTCAGTTTAATCACAGAGTTGTACTTTCATCACCACATTCAGTTTTAGAATGTTTTCATTGCTCCAGAAAGAAAACTCCCACACTATTTATATCCCCTGTTCTTGACACTTGGCTTTGGTATGGTACCTTTGCCACAACTGATGGAAGAACATTATATTACTGTTAACTATAGTCCATAGTTTGCATTAGGTGTAATTTTTCCCATACACCACCCTATTATTAACAACTTGTAATAGTGACATATATTTGTTTTGGTTCCTAGAAGAAAAATCTTATATTTGTACTATTAGCCACCTTCATCATCCACAACAGGGTTCATTAAGTTATACAGTCCAGTGTTTCATCCTCTAGCTTTCCTTCTAGTGATGTACATGACCCTAAACTTCTCCTTTCAACCACAATCACACACACAATTCAGCACTGTTAATTATACTCACAATAACAGGTAGCACAACACTTTATAATTAGCAGCACTGAATTATATATTTGAATGCAGTTAAAAGTGTAATTTTTAGGTTGTATATATGGTACTTGAATAAAAGTTTTTAATAATCCTTTGATCTTTACAACAAAAACAGTGGACCCTAAATTAAGTCATGGACTATAGTTAATAGTGCAATTATTAAAATGTGCTTTCATGAATTATAACAAACGTACCACACCAAACCAAGGTATTAATAATAGAGTAGTATATGGGTATCATGTTTTTTGCAAGATTGTTAAGTAAACCCACAACTTTTCTAATAATGAAATAAAATTAAGGTGTGAAAAATTAAGGAAGTTCCCAAAAATTATGGGAACATATCAAAAGGACAAGGAGACCAATAGAAAGAAGCTCACAATGCCCAAAAATGGAAATTTTTGATTAAAAAATGAATAAAAGAAATATTTATTACTTGATAGGAATATAAATAATTGAATATAAATAATAGAGGAAAATCTTTGCAGTAGAATTCCAATGAATAAGTGTAGGCAGAATAATGGAAAGAGAAAGTCACCATTTGATAAACACCACAGAAATAATTCTTTTAGGCAAGGGTCCTCAATGGTTACTAAAATTAATGGGCATATAATGAGAAACAGGGTATTTTGTCTCAATGAATCTTTCCACAAAATATTGAATTAGAAAAGGAAAAAATTTCAGTAGAGGAACCTGGCAAACACCAGCTTAACCAACTAAGCAAAATATTTCACCATATCCCTGATGAGATGTACTGAGAAGGGCACATCACTTTGTGGCATTCTCACAAAAATGCATAACCTGGATTTTAAACTGAGGAAACAACAGACCAACCCAAATTGAGGGATATTCTACAATGTAAGTGTCCAGTACTCTTTAAAAGTGTCAATATGATGAAATACAAGAAAAGACTAAGGAACTGTCACAGTCCAGAAGACATGAAGAAGACATGACAACTAAATGCAATATGGGCTCCTGGTCCCCAATATAGTGGGACAATTGACAAAATTTGAATAAGATCTGTAGATAATTATTTTACCAGTGGTAATTTCCTGTTTTTTGGAATTGTATTGTGGTTTTGTAAGATGTTAGCATTTGGGAGAGCTGGGAAAAAGTGTTCAAAAATTATTTGTACTGTCTTTGTGGCTTTTTCACAAATCTGAGGTTGCTTAAAAACAAATATTTTAAAAGTTTTAACTAGAAATTTTAAAAATGGGCTGACACAAAATCATGGGTGATTAGGAGCTCCATGGGACCTCCTCCCATAAAAACTAAATCCAAGATATGAGATAGTTTGCCTCTCACAGAAAGTAGGGGAGATTTCTGGGGATGTCACCACAACTGCCACCAGCACCACCACCAAATGAAATGAGTTGAGCCTTGGATGAAGTCAAGAAAGCAGCAGAATAAGTGGTAATACTCTGAATTCATGAGAATATCCAGTAGTAAACCACGAGGGGCCAACACCTCAGAGGTAAGAAGCCTGACGAGAACAAAGAGTCCAAAAGCTATGGAGCCATAGTGGCCAGAATCAGGGAGATGCTGGGTTGACATGAGGCCTGAGTCCTGTAGCAACCATTTGTGTGGATCTTGATTCCTGGAGCAGTAAATAGGTAGGAAACTGAGTCTGAGAAACCACCTCAGAGCAGAAATCATGGAGACAGGTTGAGGTGGTCCTAGGATGGGAACACACACACACCCAGCAGGAAATTTGAAGCAAACTTTTTGGTAAGAAAGTTTCTCCCAAATTAGGTCCATAGAACACTCACATATTCAATGGATCATGACCTACCAAACAAAGATTATCAAACACCAAATCCCCTTCATTAGTGAGAATCAGTAGAAGTGTGCCAGTTTGAATGTATTATGTTCCCCCAAATGCCATTATCTTTGATGTAATCTTGTGTGGGCAGACCCATCAGTGTTAATTAGATTGTAATTCTTTGAGTGTTTCTGTGGAGATATGCCCCACCCAACTGTGGGTGGTGACTCTGATTGGATAATTTCCATGGAGGTGTTACCCCATCCATTCAGGGTGGGTCTAAATTAAATCACTGGAGCCATATAAATGAGCTGACAAACAGAGGGAATTCAGTGCAGCTGTGAGTGACATTTTGAAGAGGAGCTACAACCAAGAGGGACACTTTGAAAAATGCACAGAAGCTGAGAGAGTAGCTGCAGATGAGAGACAGTTTGAAGATGGCTGTTGAAAGCAGACTCTTGCTCTGGAGAAGTTAAGAGAGGACAAACACCCCAAAACAACTAAGAGTAACATTTTTGAGGAAACTGCAGCCTAGAGAGGAACGTCCTGGGAGAAAGCCATTTTGAATCCAGAACTTTGGAGCAGATGCCAGCCACATGCCTTCCCAGCTAACAGAGGTTTCCTGGACACCACTGGCCATCCTCCTGTGAAGGTACCCAATTGCTGATGTGTTACCTTGGACAGTTTATGGCCTTAAGACTGTAGCTGTGTGACCAAATAAACTCCCTTTTGTAGAAGCCAATCCATCTCTGGTGTTTTGCATTCCAGCAGCATTAGCAAACTAGAACAAGAAGCAAGGCAAAACATAAACAGATGTAAATCACTAAGACAGCAGATGTTGGAAGTGTTAATGAAATAAATGATCTATTGATAAAGATAAGCATACAATAAAGAAAAATAAACATGACATCATTAAGATGGAGGTTTAAGACATGCTGATGATCATTCACCCATAGAAACAGCAGTAAAAATAAAGGGAAGAATAAACTTTCTCAAAATTCTGGAAAATTAGTGAAACTAGAAAACAACTCAACAAATACTGAATAGGAAAAAAATCACCCACAAACTGAACAAATTTACCAGTCCAGGTCCCTCCCCAATGACCAGAGCCATGAAGCAAGTCATGTGACTCACAGCACAGGATTGGCAACCCAGGTGCCTTCAAGTTTGGGTCCTTGGGGCCTGATTATTGGTGCACCTAAACAAAAATATTGGGTGGCTTTGTACATAGACACAAACAGGATCTGGGCACAAGTCTGGATCCCCTAACCCAAAAGATACTGGTGGCTGAAAAGCTGCACAGGAAAGGGGAGCTGAGATTCAGAACTGCAGCACAGACACATTTTTAATTCAGTTTTATTGAGATATATTCACATCCTATACAATCATCCATGGTGTACAATCAACTGTTCACAGTACCATGATATAGTTGTGCATTCATCACCCCAATCTATTTTTTAACATTTTCCTTATACCAGAAAGAATCAGAATAAGAATAAAAAAATAAAAATAAAAAAGAACACCCAAATCATCCCCCATCCCACCCTGTTTTTCATTTACTTTTTGTCCCCATCCATACACTGGATAAAGGGAGTGCGATCCACAAGGTTTTCACCATCACACTGTCACTGCTTGTAATCTATGTTGTTACACAATTTTCCTCAAGAGTCAAGGCTACTGGGTTGGAGTTTGGTAGTTTCAGGTATTTACTTCTAGCTATTCCAATACATTGAAACCTAAAAAGTGTTATCTATATAGTACATAAGAATGTCCACAAGAGTGACCTCTCAACTCCATTTGAAATCTCTCAGCCACTGAAGCTTTATTTCAGCTCATTTTGCATCCCCCTTTTGGTCAAGAAGATGATTTCAATCCTAAGATGCCAGGTCCAGATTCATCCCTGGGAGTCATATCTTGCATTGCTAGGGAGATTTATGCCCCCTGGGAGTCAGGTCCCACATAGGGGGGAGGGCAGCAAGATCACCTGCCAAGGTGGCTTAGTTAGAGAGAGAGGGCCACATCTGAGCAACAAAGAGGCACTCAGGGGGAAACTCTTAGGCACAATTATAGGCAGGCTTAGTCTCTCCCCTGCAGCAACAAGCTTCATGGGGGCAAGCCCCAAGACAGAGGGCTCAGCATGTTGAGCCATCAGTCCCCAATGTTTGTGAGAACATCAGCAACAATCCAGGTGAGGAAGTCCAACACCTCTGCATCCTCCCCCAGCTCCTCAGGGGGGCCTGAATATATATTTTTATTCTCTGCCCAAATTACTTTGTCACATGTTGCTATTTCACTCTAAAATATACAGACCTACCATAGCTCACTTCCTATTCAAACTTCCATGTAATTGTGGTGTTTGAACAAAATGACCCTAGAAGTCATATTGTTTAGAAAATATAGATCCTACATCAAATAAACATTTCTTCCCTTGGTCCTACATGGAAGTTGAAGTTTTAACACACAGTCAGTTTCAACCTTTACCCTTTGGACCGATTTGCCTTAGTCTTAACCAGTTCTGCTTCATTCATATCTCTAATTGAAGCACAGACACATTTTTGAAAGCTGGAGTGAGAAAGGAGGCCAGAGTGTGAAAGTGGAGCTGAGCTGACCACAGCTGCCAGGGCAGAAAAACTATATAAAAAGAAAAAGCACAGCCCAGGGCCCTGGGAGGAGAAACTGGAGAGAGGTTCTCTTTTCTTTGAGGGGAAATAGTCACATACTGGGGGATTCTTGAAAGTTATGATGCATGCCCAGAGAGAACTGAGAACTGAACTGTTAATCCTGGGCTGTTCTAAAGGTTCAGAATAAAATGAGGTAGGAACTGAAGAAGAGCCTTAACACACAGTGCATTTTGCTAAAACCTAAGGTAAGAGGAAGAATCTGATTTCCAGAAGTAACTCATCAAAATAATCAGATGCTCAGATTTCAATAAAAAATTACAAGATATACAAAGAAACAAGAAGAGATGGACCATTCAATGGAACAAAATTAAACAACAGAGGAAGCACAGATATTGGAACAACTAATCAAGGACATTAAGTCAACTATCCTAAATAAATTGTCTGAAGGAAAATATGGACACAGAGCTTTAAAAAATTAAGAACCTGATGCATGAACAAAAGGGGGAATTATAAATTTTTAAAGGAATCAAATAGAATATTATGGGACAAAAAAACACAATAACATATTTTAAACAAATTAGAGGTGTTCAACAGCAGATTTGATGAGGCAGAAGAATGAATCAGAAAACTAGGAAACAGAACAATTGAAATCATTTGGTCTGAAGAGAAGATAGGAAAAGAATGGAAAAAGGAGGGAACAGTTTAAGGGATTGTGGGACAACATGAAGCATACCAGCCTATGAATTATGGGAGTCCCAGAATGAGAAGAGGAACAGAAAGGGACAGAAATAGTATTTGAAGAACTAATGGTGAAAACCTTCCCCAAATTGACAAAAGATATTAATATATGCATCAAAGAATCCCAACAAACTCCAAACAGGATAAACCCAAATAGATCTATTCCACATTATATCATAATCAAAACATCAAATGTCAACGATAAAGGGAGAATTCTAAAAGGCACAAGAGACATGTCTTGTCTCATACCAGGGATCCTCAATTATATTTAGTGTCGATTTCTCAACAGCAACAATTGAAATAAGAAAGCAGTGGTACTACACATTTAAAATACTGAAAGAGAAAAATTTCCAGCCAAGTTTTCTATAACCAGCAAAACTGCCCTTCAAAAATGAGGGAGAATTTAAAATATTCCCAGTAAACAAAAGCCAAGGGAGTTTGTCACATTAGATCTGACATCCAAGAAATGGTAAATTAACTTCTTCAGGTTGAAATGAAAAGAGGTTAGATAGAAGCTTGAATCCATATGAAGGAATAAAATAAAGGTAACTACATGGGTAAATATAAATGCCAGTATTATTGTATTTTTGGTATGTAACTCTTTTTATTTCTTATAAGATTTAAAATACAATTGAATAATAAATCATATTTCTTTGTTAAGGACATGCAAGAGTCAAAGAGATAGCATGTACAAAAACAATACAAGAATTGGGAATGGAAAAGTATAGGACCAGAGACTGTGTATACTATTGAAGTTGAGTTGGTATAATTTCAACATACTTTGTTATAGACTGAGGATATTAAATACATACCCTGTGGTAACCACAAAGTATTATTTAAATTGCTTACAGAAATGGAAATGAGAAGGTGGTCAGTCTGTTTTACTACAAAATATCAACTATACACAAAAGAAGACTGTAATGGAGGAACTGAGGGGCCAAAAATAGATGATTTGCAAGAAACAAAAGACAAAATGGCTGAAGTCTCCTTCCATATCAGTAATTAATCTGAATGTAAATGGAATAAACTCTCCAGTCAAAACACAGATTGGCAGGATGGACACAAAAATATGATCCAGGTCCAGTCTACTAAGCTGGTGGTGTAAGATACTCCAGGGTGCCATTATTTCATGGAATCTTTCAGCAATTAGCAAAAATGGACAGTTACATCATCCTCAAAACTCCAGAAAAGAGTTAAAGGGTGCAGTGACTGAATGAATGCCAAATGAAGAAAACTCATCTTTAAAAATGGTAAGAGACGCAAAGTAGAAGCTAAGTATACTTATAATTATGCCTAAGAGTTACCCATAGAGAAGCTCTTTTGTTGCTCAGATGTGGCCTCTCTCTCAAATCCAAACTCTGCAAATAAATTCACTACCCTCCCCCTATGTGGGACATGACTCCCAGGGCTGTAAATCTCCCTGGCAATGTGGGACATGACTCCCAAGGATAAGCCTGGTCCTGGAATTCTGGGATTGACAATGCTTTCTTGACTGAAAGGGGGAGAATAAATGAAAACAGAATAAAGTTTCAGAGGCTAAGAAAATTCAAGTAGGGTCAAGAGGTCATTCTGGAGGTTATTCTCTGTGCATTATATAGATATTCCATGTTAGTTTTTAGTGTGTTAGAATAGCTAGAAGGAAATACCTGAATCTGTTGAACTGTAATCCAGTAGACTTGCTTCTTGAAGATTATTGTATAAATATATAACTTTTATCATGGGATGATGTGATTGTGAAAACCTTGTGACTGACACTTCCTTTATCCATGTATGGGCAGATTAATAATAAAATAAAGACAAAAAATGTATAAATAATTGGGAGAGATAAGGGGTGTGGAATATTTTAGGTGTTTTTTAATTTTATTATTTCTTTATTTTGGAGTAATGAAAACGTTCTAACATTGATTGTGGTGATGAATGCATGATGATATGATAATACTGTGAGCCATTAATTGTATACTTTGGATGGATTATATGGTGTTTGAATATATCTCAATAAAATTGCTTTTAAAATTAAAAATAAAAATAAAAAGCTATAACTACCTTATAAAATAAGTGTCATAGCTTTCTCTCCTTTACTGTTTTCTGAAACAACTTTTATCTATTCCTTGAATGCTTGGTAAAACTCCCATGTGAAATTGGGCCTAAGGCTTATTTAGGGAGAGAGGATGAATTATTGTTCACAATATAAATTGCTTTTATAATTACCAGACAACTCAAGTTTTCTATTTCATCTTACGTGAATTTGGGTTTTTTTTCCAGAAAAAGCACATTTGCATGTGTTATCAAATGTTAATAAATGATTTTTAATTTAAAAAATAGTAGGAGAGTGAGACTGGAACTTCCAGGGAAGATGATAAAATAGGGAGCCACAAGACACACTCCTCCTCCATAAACAGCTAATGGAAAGGAAGAAACTGTCTGAAACAATGGTTCTGGGGCTCCAGAGGCCAGGGACCACAGTACAGCACACACAAGGAGAAGGTTGGAGACCTGAGAAGCTACTGCAAATGAACTATAACTGACAGCAGCAATGTCTGATGCCCATCCCCCACCCTTGTGGCAAGCAGACTTGGTAGAGTCTGTGACTTGCTGGGAAAAGGACAAGACAGAGGGCCAAACACGGCTTCTGATGGGCATGTTGGAACACTGGGTCACAGATCTGAATCAAAGTTCTAGCCTGCCCCAACAGGATTTGCAAAGGTCATTGTTCTAGCACTAACCCCTCCAGAATTGAGCCTGTGAGGGTTTAAAAATGCACTCCCTCATCAGAATGATGTGGAACAGCTTATCAAAGAGTACCATCTGCTTAGCAGGCCAGGAAAGGACACCATCAGGGACCTTAAAAAAGAAAGCTTCTTAGCAACTTTCCTGACCCTCACCCCAGGATAATATGGAAATTGACTGTGTCCCCTTCATGGGACTCTCACCCCATTTTCATCAGTTGGACATGGGCAATTCTAAAGATGTACAATAAATTGGACCGAGTGACAAAGAAGAGACTTAACACAAAGGCAATCAACAATAAAACCTCAACAAGAGAGAGAGAGAAACTCACCATCAGAGTAAATTCATCAAGCAAATCAGATGCCTAGATATCAGCAAAAAATTCAAGCCATACTAAGAAACAAGATATGGAACAGTCAAAGGAGCAAATTTAAAATCAGAGGAGACACAGAATTTGGAACAATTAATCAAAGATGCTCAAACAAATCTTCTAAATCAATTCAAAGAAATGAAGGAAAATATGGCTAAAGAGATAAAGAATATTAAGACACAGGGGGATAAAGAAGAAATTTGAAAACATGCAAAGAAAAATAACAGAACTTATGGGAATGAAAGATACAATAGAAGATATTCAAAATAAACTAGAGGTATACAAAAGCAGATTTGAACAGACAGAAGAAAGTATCAACAATCTGGAAGATAGGATATCCAAAATGGAACAGACAGAAGAACAGATAGAGAAAAGAATGAATAAAATGAGCAGGATCTCAGGGAATTGAATGACAGCATGGAACACACCAATATACAGGTAATGGGTGTCTCAAAAGGAGAAAAGAAGGGAAAGGGCCAGAAAGAATATTTGAGGAAATAGTGGGTGAAAATTTTCCAACTCTTATGAAAGGCATGAATATATATGTCCAAGAAGTTCAATGAACTCCAGACAGAATAAATCCTAATAGACCTGCTCCAAGACACATACTAATCAGAATGTCATATGCCAAAGATAAAGAGAATTCTGAAAGCAGCAAGAGAAAAGCAATTCATCACATACATGGGATGCGCAATAAGACTAAGTTCTGATTCCTCATCGGAAACTATGTGGGAGAGAAGGCAGTGGTATGATTATATTTAAGATACGAAAAGCAAAAAACTGCTTCTTTATCTGGTAAAACTGACCTTCAAAAATGAAGGAGACTAAAATATCTCACATAAACAGAAACTGAGGAAGTTCATGAAAAAGAGACTTGCCCTACAGGAAATACTAAAGGGAGTTCTGCAGGTTGAAAGGAAAATACAGTAGAGAAAGGCTTGGAGAAGAGTGTAGAAATGACAAATTTCAGTAAGGGAACTAAAAGGGCAAAAAAAAGAGATGAAAATATAATATGACATATAAAATCCAAAATGTAAAATTGTTGAAGTACTGCCTTTACAGTAATAACATAGAATGTTAATGTAGTAAACCACCCAATTGAAAGACAGATTGGCAGAATGGGTAAAAAAAATACTTGATTCATCAATATGCTGTCTACTAGATTCTCAACTTAGAACCAAGGACAAGAATAGGTTGAAAGTGAAAGATTGGAAAAAGATATTCCATACAAACAGTAACTAAAAAGGAGCTGATGTAGCTAGACTAACATCAGACAAAATATGCTTGAAATACAAATCTGTTGTAAGAGACAAAACAGACAATATATTAATAAAAAGGGCAATCCACCAAAGAGAAAAAACAGTCATAAATGTTCATACATCTAACTATAATGGCCCAAAATACATGAAGAAAACACTGGCAAACTGAAGGGACGAACAGATGTCTCTACAATAATAGTTGGAGGCTTCAATCTACAACTCTCCTCATTAGATAAAGCATCTAGACAGGGCATCAATAAGGAAGGAGAGAACTTGAATAATATGATAAATAAACTATACCTAACAGATATATACAGAATGTTGCATGCCCAAACAGCAGAATATATATCTTCTCAAGTGTGCATGGATAATTCCCCAGGAGAGACCAAATGTTGAGTCACAAAGCAGGTCTCAATGTATTTAAAACTTTGACATTATACATAGCAAATTTTCCTGACCATATTTGAATGAAGCTGTAAAGAAGTAACAGGCAGAGAATTGGAAAACTCACAAATATAGGAAAGTTAAACAATACATTCTTAAAGAATCATTGGGTCAAAGAATAAATTGCAAGAAAAATCAATGAATATCATGAGATGAATGAAAACAAGAACACAGCTTATCAAAACTTATGGGATGTTGTGAAAGCAGTGATGAGAAGGAAATTTATACCCTAAATGCCTACATTAAAAAAAGAGCAATACTTGAAACTTAACTAAACATCTGGAGGAACTAGAAAAATAACAGCAAACTAGCCCTGAAGTAAGAAGAAAGAAAAAAATAACAAAGATTAGGGAAGAAATAAATGAAATTTTGAATAAAAAACAAGGAGAATCAACAAAACTAAAACATGGTTCTTTGGGAAGATTAAAAAAATTGACTAACCCTTGGCTAGACTGAAAAAAAGAGAGAAGATGAAAATGAATAAAATCATAAATAAGAAGTGGAACCACTCACAGAAATAAAAGATATCACAAGAGGATACTGTGAAAATTATTTGCCAACAAATTAGAAAATTTAGATGAAATGGACAAATTCCTAGAAAAACACAATCGATCTACACTGACAGTGGAAGAAATAAAAGACTTCAACAGACAAATTACAAGCAAAGAGACTGAATCAGTCATCAAACACCTCCCAAGGAAGATAAGCACAGGACTAGATGGCTTCATGGGGGAACTCAACCAAGCATTCAAAGAATTGATAAAAACCCTGCTCAAAATCTTCCAAAAATTGAAGAGAAGGGAACACTACACAATATTCCATTAAGCCAACATTATCCTAATACAAAAACCAAATAAAGACAGAACAATAAAAGAAAATTGCACACCAATTTCTCCTATGAATAAAGATGCAAAAATCCTCAACAAAATAATAGCAAATTGAATCCAACAGCACATCAAAAGAATTATAGACCACAATCAAGTGGGTTTTATCCCGGGTATTCAAGCGTGATACAACACAAGAAAATCAATTAATGTAATACATCACATTAATAAACAGAGAGGAAAAAATGCATGATTATCTCAACTGATGCAGATAAGGCATTTGACAAAATCCAGCATCCTTTCTTGATAAAAGCACTTCAAAAGATAGGACTAGAAGAAAGCTTCCTCAACATGATTAAGGGCATATATGTAAAACCCACAGCTAACATTGTACTCAATGGTGAAAGACTGAAAGCCTTCTCTCTAAGATTGGGAAAAAGACAAAGATGCCCACTGTCACCACTGTTATTCAACATTCTGTTAGAAGTTCTAGCTAGAGGAATCAGGAGAAAAAAAGAAATAAATGGTATCCACATTTGAAAGGGAGAAGTAAAATGTTCACTATTCACAGATGATATGATCCTATATATAGAAAGTCCCAAAACATCTACAACTAACCTACTAGAAAGAGTTCAGCAAAGTGGCAGTATACAAGATCAACAAGCAGAAATCAGCAATGTTATTGTACACAAAAAGAAATCAAAGATCTAAATAAATGGAAGGAATTTCCATGCTCATGTACTGGAAGACTATTGTCAAGATTTCAATTCACCCATAAATGACTTAAAGATTCAATGCAATTCCAATCAAAATTCCAACAACCTACTTTGCAGAAATGGAAAATCCAGTTGTCAAACTTATTTGGAAAAGTAAGGGTCCCTAAAAAACAAAACCATCTTGAAAAAGAATGAAGTTGGAGCACTCATATGCCCTGGCTTTAAAGCTTATTACAGAGCTACAGTGGTAAAAACAGCATGGTACCTGCACAAGGGTTGATATATAGACCAATGGTATTGAGTTGAGAGTTCAGAAATAGGCTTTCACAACTATGGCCAATTGACTCTTGACAAGTCTGCCAAGTCTGCTCAATTGGGAAAAAATAATTTCTGCAATAAATGGTGTTGGAGGAACTGGGTATCCATACACAAAAGAATTAAGGAGGACCCCTATCTCACACCATATATAAAAATTAACACAAAATGTATCAAAAAGTTTAAAAGGGGATAGAAAGAGGGTAGAGATTGGGCATTTGATGCTGAAGGAGTACAAAATGTTCAACAGAACATCTGTAAATATCCAGAAATGGATAGCACAATACTAGCTGATGGTGGCACAATACTGTAAGTATAATGAACAAAGCTGAGTGTGAGTATAGTTGAAAGAGGGAAGGATGGGAATGTGTAGCTTGGTGAAACCTAGAGTGGGCAATGATGTTGATTAAATGTACAAATGTAAAAATTTTTTTCATAAGGGAGAACAAATGAATGTCACCATTGCAAGATGTTGATAATGGGATGGTATATGGAAAAAATATAGTCAATGCAAACTAAGGTCTATAGGTAACAGCAACAGTGTAATTTTCTTCCATTATTTGCACCAAAGGCAATATACCAAAGCTAAATGTCAGTAAGAGGGGATTATAATGGAGGGGTATGGGATTCTTGTTGATGTGGCTGTCTTTCCTTTATATTTTTTATTTTTTTTTATTAGTCTTTATTTTTTTCCTCTTCTTTTCTTGCAGAAGAAATGGAAATGTTCTCATATAGATTGTGGAGGTGAATGCATAACTATGTGATTAGACCAGGAGCCATTGATGATTCACCTAAGATGGATTGTATGGTGTGTGAATAAAAAAATAAACAGAAAGATACAAGAGCTGGAGAAGATGTGGAGAGAGAGATATAGCTATTCACTCTTGGTAGGGAAGTAGAATTGTGCATCCCCTCTGTAGGACAGGGTGGTGGTTCCACAGGAGCCTGGGTATATGATCCTACAACCCCTTATATGGTATATACTTGGAAGAACTGAAAGCAGGGACAAAATATACATTTGCTTACTGATATTTATGGCGGCACTATCCACAATTTGCAACAGGTGGAGGTGGCCTAAGGGTATATTGATGGGTGAATGGAGGAGCAAACTGTGGTATATACACACAACAGAATATTCAGTGGCTGCAAGAAGGGCTGAAGTCATGAGGCATGCAACTACATGAATGAATCTTGAGGACATGATGTTGAGTGAAATAAGCCAAAAACCAAGGGACAAATATTTTAAGTCCTCACTAATATAAAACTAAGTATAATGATCAAATGCTCAGAATTGAATTCTGAAACATATGTTATCCAGGGATGGAATGGGGACAGAGATTGGGCAGTCAATGACTAAGGAGTACAGAATGTTCAATAAGACATATTGTACAGTTTTCTAGATTGTAAGCTGTTACAGCAGTATATTCATGAGTTATAACAGTTATTTCTGAATTCTGAGATGCTGTGCTCTTTGTGTATATCCTGGTATTTCCCTGGAAATTTGCATATTTGTGTGACACCTGAGACTTAGAATTGGAGTTTGGTGACTCTGTGGGTCAGTATTACTCCATGCAGTAACTGTTGGAGAAGATGAAAGGGAGATCAGACTACAATTAGAGATGTGAATGAAATGGACTTCATTAGGACTAAGGTGGATGATGATGTTGACTGTATTTCAAAGCTCCAGCCTCTTGTGAGACCAAAGGAAAAGATTCATTTTGTTCAAAATCTATATTTTTTGTAACACATTATCTAATCTAACCTATCTGGTCAGTTTGTTTAAAGACCATAATTACATGGAACCTAGAATAGAGAATGAGTTCTTGTTATCCTGCACAGGCTAATGTAATATGCCAATACATCCCAGAATATTTTGTTGCAATGTCTCCTTCAGGGGCCAGGGGAAATGTAGAACTATTAAACTTCCTACCTGGGGAATTCCTGCTATTCTCTTAAGAAAAAGGGGTGCCAATTTAATAAGCCAAGCCCTTGATCTAGAGGCTTACTCTTATGAAACTTATCTCTCCAATGGTGAAGCTATGCCTACTTATAGCTATGCTGAAGAGTTCCCTGCAGAGGACCACGTTTGTTGCTCAGATGTGACCTGTATTTCTAAGCCAACTCTGCAAATTAACTCACTACCCTCCTTGCCACATGGGGCAAGAATCCCAGGGGTGTAAGTTTCCCTGATAACATGGAGCATTACTCCCAGGGATGATCCTGTCCCTGGCATCAAGGGATTGAGAATGTGTTCTTGAGCAAAAGGGGGAAAAGAAATGAAACAAAATTAAGTTTCAGTGGCTAAGAGATTTCAAATAGAGTTGAGAGGTCATTTTGGAGGTTATTCTGCATTATATAGATACTCCTTTTTAGTTTCTAGTGTAATAGAATAGCTAGAAGGATATACCTGAAACTGTTGAACTGTGATGTATTAGCCTTGATTCTCGATGATGATTGTCTAACTATACAGCTTTTATTGTGTGACTGATTGTGAAAACCTTGTGACTGACACTCCCTGGATCCAGTGTATGGGCAGAGGGGTAATAAAATAAAGACAAAAATACATAAATAATAGCAGGGTTATAGGATGTGGGATGTTTTGTGTTCTCTTTCTTATTTTTATTTATATTTTTGTATTTTTGTTATTTTAGGAGAGTAATGAAAATGTTTTAAATTGATTGTGGGAGGCGGGGCAAGATGGCGGACTGGTGAGCTGTATGTTTTAGTTACTCCTCCAGGAAAGTAGGTAGAAAGCCAGGAACTGCGTGGACTGGACACCACAGAGCAATCTGGCTTTGGGCATACTTCATACAACACTCATGAAAACGTGGAACTGCTGAGATCAGAGAAATCTGTAAGTTTTTGTGGCCAGGGGACCCGCACCCCTCCCTGCCAGGCTCAGTCCCGTGGGAGGAGGGGCTGTCAGCTCCGGGAAGGAGAAGGGAGAACTGCAGTGGCAGCCCTTATCAGAAACTCATTCTACTGATCCAAACTCCAACCATAGATAGACTGAGACCAGACACCAGAGAATCTGAGAGCAGCCAGCCCAGCAGAGAAGAGTCAGCCATAGAAAAAAACAACACGAAAAACTCCAAAATAAAAGCGAAGGATTTTTGGAGTTCTGGTGAACCTAGAAAGGGGAAGGGCAGAGCTCAGGCCCTGAGGCTCATATGCAAATCCCAAAGAAAAGCTGATCTCTCTGCCCTGTGGAACTTTCCTTAATGGCCCTAATTGCTTTGTCTCTTAGCATTTCAATAACCCATTAGATCTCTGAGGAGGGCCCTTTTTTTTAATCCTTTTTTCTTTTTCTAAAACAATTACTCTAAGAAGCCCAATACAGAAAGCTTCAAAGACTTGCAATTTGGGCAGGTCAAGACAAGAGCAGAACTAAGAGAGCTCTGAGACAAAAGGCAATAATCCAGTGGCTGAGAAAATTCACTAAACACCACAACTTCCCAAGAAAAGGGGGGTGTCCGCTCACAGCCATCATCCTGGTGGACAGGAAACACGCCTGCCCGTCGCCACCCCCATAGCCCAGAGCTGCCCCAGACAACCCAGTGTGATGGAAGCGCTTCAAATAACAGGCACACACCACAAAACTGGGTGTGGACATTAGCCTTCCCTGCAACCTCAGCTGATTGTCCCAGAGTTGGGAAGGTGGAGCAGTGTGAATTAACAAAGCCCCATTCAGCCATCATTTCAGCAGACTGGGAGCCTCCCTACACAGCCCAGCAGCCCAGAACTGCCCTGGGGGGACGGCACTCACCTGTGACATAGGACAGTCATCCCTCAACAGAGGACCAGGGGGTGCACGGCCTGAAGAGGGGCCCACTTGCAAGTCTCAGGAGCCATATGCCAATACCAAGGACTTGTGGGTCAGTGGCAGAGACAAACTGTGGCAGGACTGAACTGAAGGATTAGACTATTGCAGCAACTTTAAAACTCTAGGATCACCAGGGAGATTTGATTGTTAGAGCCACACCCCCTCCCTGACTGCCCAGAAACACACCCCATATACAGGGCGGGCAACACCAACTACACACGCAAGCTTGGTACACCAATTGGACCCCACAAGACTCACTCCCCCACTCACCACAAAGGCACAGCAGGGGAGAACTGGCTTGTGGAGAACAGGTGGCTCGTGCACGCCACCTGCTGGTTAGTTAGAGAAAGTGTACTCCACGAAGCTGTAGATCTGATAAATTAGAGATTGGTCTACAAATCCTAAAAGAACCCTATCAAGTTCAGCAAATGCCAAGAGGCAAAAAACAACAGAAAATTATAAAGCATATGAAAAAACCAGACGAGATGGATAACCCAAGCCCAAGCACCCAAATCAAAAGACCAGAAGAGACACAGCACCTAGAGCAGCTACTCAAAGAACTAAAGATGAACAATGAGACCATAGTACAGGATACAAAGGATATCAAGAAGACCCTAGAAGAGCATAAAGAAGACATTGCAAGACTAAACAAAAAAATGGATGATCTTATGGAAATTAAAGAAACTGTTGACCAAATTAAAAAGATTCTGGGCACTCATAGTACAAGACTAGAGGAAGTTGAACAACGAATCAGTGACCTGGAAGATGACAGAATGGAAAATGAAAGCATAAAAGAAAGAATGGGGAAAAAATTGAAAAAATCGAAATGGACCTCAGGGATATGATAGATAAAATGAAACGTCCGAATATAAGACTCATTGGTGTTCCAGAAGGGGAAGAAAAGGGTAAAGGTCTAGGAAGAGTATTCAAAGAAATTGTTGGGGAAAACTTCCCAAATCTTCTAAACAACATAAATACACAAATCATAAATGCTCAGCGAACTCCAAATAGAATAAATCCAAATAAACCCACTCCGAGACATATTCTGATCACACTGTCAAACACAGAAGAGAAGGAGCAAGTTCTGAAACCAGCAAGAGAAAAGCAAGTCACCACATACAAAGGAAACAGCATAAGACTAAGTAGTGACTACTCAGCAGCCACCATGGAGGCGAGAAGGCAGTGGCACGATATATTTAAAATTCTGAGTGAGAAAAATTTGCAACCAAGAATACTTTATCCAGCAAAGCTCTCCTTCAAATTTGAGGGAGAGCTTAAATTTTTCACAGACAAACAAATGCTGAGAGAATTTGCTAACAAGAGACATGCCCTACTGGAGATACTAAAGCGAGCCCTACAGACATAGAAACAAAGACAGGACAGAGAGACTTGGAGAAAGGTTCAGTACTAAAGAGATTCGGTATGGGTACAATAAAGGATATTAATAGAGAGAGGGGAAAAATATGACAAACATAAACCAAAGGATAAGATGGCTGATTCAAGAAATGCCTTCACGGTTATAGCATTGAATGTAAATGGATTAAACTCCACAATTAAAGATATAGATTAGCAGAATGGATCAAAAAAAACGAACCATCAATATGTTGCAGACAAGAGACTCATCTTAGACACAGGGACACAAAGAAACTGAAAGTGAAAGGATGGAAAAAAATATTTCATGCAAGCTACAGCCAAAAGAAAGCAGGTGTAGCAATATTAATCTCAGATAAAATAGACTTTAAATGCAGGGATGTTTTGAGAGACAAAGAAGGCCACTACATACTAATAAAAGGGGCAATTCAACAAGAAGAAATAGCAATCGTAAATGTCTATGCACCCAATCAAGGTGCCACAAAATACATGAGAGAAACACTGGCAAAACTAAAGGAAGCAATTGATGTTTCCACAATAATTGTGGGAGACTTCAACACATCACTCTCTCCTATAGATAGATCAACCAGACAGAAGACCAATAAGGAAATTGAAAACCTAAACAATCTGATAAATGAATTAGATTTAACAGACATATACAGGACATTACATACCAAATCACCAGGATACACATACTTTTCTAGTGCTCATGGAACTTTCTCCAGAACAGATCGCATGCTGGGACATAAAACAAGCCTCAATAAATTTAAAAAGATTGAAATTATTCAAAGCACATTCTCTGACCAAATACAATTAGAAGTCAATAACCATCAGAGACTTAGAAAATTCACAAATACCTGGAGGTTAAACAACACACTCCTAAACAATCAGTGGGTTAACGAAGAAATAGCAAGAGAAATTGCTAAATATATAGAGACGAATGAAAATGAGAACACAACATACCAAAACCTATGGGATGCAGCAAAAGCAGTGCTAAGGGGGAAATTTATAGCACTAAACGCATATATTAAAAAGGAAGAAAGAGCCAAAATCAAAGAACTAATGGATCAACTGAAGAAGCTAGAAAATGAACAGCAAACCAATCCTAAACCAAGTAGAAGAAAAGAAATAACAAGGATTAAAGCAGAAATAAATGACATAGAGAACAAAAAAACAATAGAGAGGATAAATATCACCAAAAGTTGGTTCTTTGAGAAGATCAACAAGATTGACAAGCCCCTAGCTAGACTGACAAAATCAAAAAAAAGAAGACCCATATAAACAATATAATGAATGAAAAAGGTGACATAACTGCAGATCCTGAAGAAATTAAAAAAATTATAAGAGGATACTATGAACAACTGTATGGCAACAAACTGGATAATGTAGAGGAAATGGACAATTTCCTGGAAACATATGAACAACCTAGACTGACCAGAGAAGAAATAGAAGACCTCAACCAACCCATCACAAGCAAAGAGATCCAATCAGTCATCAAAAATCTTCCCACAAATAAATGCCCAGGGCCAGATGGCTTCAGAGGGGAATTCTACCAAACTTTCCAGAAAGAACTGACACCAATCTTACTCAAACTCTTTCAAAACATTGAAAAAAATGGAACACTACCTAACTCATTTTATGAAGCTAACATCAATCTGATACCAAAACCAGGCAAAGATGCTACAAAAAAGGAAAACTACCGGCCAATCTCCCTAATGAATATAGATGCAAAAATCCTCAACAAAATACTTGCAAATCGAATCCAAAGACACATTAAAAAAATCATACACCATGACCAAGTGGGGTTCATTCCAGGCATGCAAGGATGGTTCAACATAAGAAAAACAATCAATGTATTACAACACATTAACAAGTCAAGAGGGAAAAATCAATTGATCATCTCAATAGATGCTGAAAAAGCATTTGACAAAATCCAACATCCCTTTTTGATAAAAACACTTCAAAAGGTAGGAATTGAAGGAAACTTCCTCAACATGATAAAGAGCATATATGAAAAACCCACAGCCAGCATAGTACTCAATGGTGAGAGACTGAAAGCCTTCCCTCTAAGATCAGGAACAAGACAAGGATGCCCGCTGTCACCACTGTTATTCAACATTGTGCTGGAAGTGCTAGCCAGGGCAATCCGGCAAGACAAAGAAATAAAAGGCATCCAAATTGGAAAAGAAGAAGTAAAACTGTCATTGTTTGCAGATGATATGATCTTATATCTAGAAAACCCTGAGAAATCGACGATACAGCTACTAGAGCTAATAAACAAATTTAGCAAAGCAGCGGGATACAAGATTAATGCACATAAGTCAGTAATGTTTCTATATGCTAGAAATGAACAAACTGAAGAGACACTCAAGAGAAAGATACCATTTTCAATAGCAACTAAAAAATCAAGTACCTAGGAATAAACTTAACCAAAGATATAAAAGACCTATACAAAGAAAACTACATAACTCTACTAAAAGAAATAGAAGGGGACCTTAAAAGATGGAAAAATATTCCATGTTCATGGATAGGAAGACTAAATGTCATTAAGATGTCAATTCTACCCAAACTCATCTACAGATTCAATGCAATCCCAATCAAAATTCCAACAACCTACTTTGCAGACTTGGAAAAGCTAGTTATCAAATTTATTTGGAAAGGGAAGATGCCTCGAATTGCTAAAGACACTCTAAAAAAGAAAAACGAAGTGGGAGGACTTACACTCCCTGACTTTGAAGCTTATTATAAAGCCACAGTTGCCAAAACAGCATGGTACTGGCACAAAGATAGACATATAGATCAATGGAATCGAATTGAGAATTCGGAGATAGACCCTCAGATCTATGGCCGACTGATCTTTGATAAGGCCCCCAAAGTCACTGAACTGAGTCATAATGGTCTTTTCAACAAATGGGGCTGGGAGAGTTGGATATCCATATCCAAAAGAATGAAAGAGGACCCCTACCTCACACCCTACACAAAAATTAACTCAAAACGGACCAAAGATCTCAATATAAAAGAAAGTACCATAAAACTCCTAGAAGATAATGTAGGAAAACATCTTCAAGACCTTGTATTAGGCGGCCACTTCCTAGACTTTACACCCAAAGCACAAGCAACAAAAGAGAAAATAGATAAATGGGAACTCCTCAAGCTTAGAAGTTTCTGCACCTCAAAGGAATTTCTCAAAAAGGTAAGGAGGCAGCCAACTCAATGGGAAAAAATTTTTGGAAACCATGTGTCTGACAAAAGACTGATACCTTGCATATATAAAGAAATCCTACAACTCAATGACAATAGTACAGACAGCCCAATTATAAAATGGGCAAAAGATATGAAAAGACAGTTCTCTGAAGAGGAAATACAAATGGCCAAGAAACACATGAAAAAATGTTCAGCTTCACTAGCTATTAGAGAGATGCAAATTAAGACCACAATGAGATACCATCTAACACCGATTAGAATGGCTGCCATTAAACAAACAGGAAACTACAAATGCTGGAGGGGATGTGGAGAAATTGGAACTCTTATTCATTGTTGGTGGGACTGTATAATGGTTCAGCCACTCTGGAAGTCAGTCTGGCAGTTCCTTAGAAAACCAGATATAGAGTTACCATTCGATCCAGCGATTGCACTTCTCGGTATATACCCGGAAGATCGGAAAGCAGTGACACGAACAGATATCTGCACGCCAATGTTCATAGCAGCATTATTCACAATTGCCAAGATATGGAAACAACCCAAATGTCCTTCAACAGATGAGTGGATAAATAAAATGTGGTACATACACACGATGGAATACTACACGGCAGTAAGAAGGAACGATCTCGTGAAACATATGACAACATGGATGAACCTTGAAGACATAATGCTGAGCGAAATAAGCCAGGCACAAAAAGAGAAATATTATATGCTACCACTAATGTGAACTTTGAAAAATGTAAAACAAATGGTTTATAATGTCGAATGTAGGGGAACTAGCAATAGAGAGCAATTAAGGAAGGGGGAACAATAGTCCAAGAAGAACAGATAAGCTATTTAACGTTCTGGGGATGCCCAGGAATGACTATGGTCTGTTAATTTCTGATGGCTATAGTAGGAACAAGTTCACAGAAATGTTGCTATATTAGGTAACTTTCTTGGGGTAAAGTAGGAACATGTTGGAAGTTAAGCAGTTATCTTAGGTTAGTTGTCTTTTTCTTACTCCCTCGTTATGGTCTCTTTGAAATGTTCTTTTATTGTATGTTTGTTTTCTTTTTAACTTTTTTTTCATACAGTTGATTTAAAAAAGAAGGGAAAGTTAAAAAAAAAAAAAAAGAAAAACAAGGAAAAAAAAGATGTAGTGCCCCCTTGAGGAGCCTGTGGAGAATGCAGGGGTATTGGCCTACCCCACCTCCATGGTTGCTAACATGACCACAGACATAGGGGACTGGTGGTTTGATGGGTTGAGCCCTCTACCATAGGTTTTACCCTTGGGAAGACGGTTGCTGCAAAGGAGAGGCTAGGCCTCCCTATAATTGTGCCTAAGAGCCTCCTCCCGAATGCCTCTTTGTTGCTCAGGTGTGGCCCTCTCTCTCTAGCTAAGCCAACTTGAAAGGTGAAATCACTGCCCTCCCCCCTACGTGGGATCAGACACCCAGAGGAGTGAATCTCCCTGGCAACGTGGAATATGACTCCCGGGGAGGAATGTGGACCTGGCATCGTGGGACGGAGAACATCTTCTTGACCAAAAGGGGGATGTGAAAGGAAATGAAATAAGCTTCAGTAGCAGAGAGATTCCAAAAGGAGCTGAGCGGTCACTCTGGTGGGCACTCTTACGCACACTTTAGACAACCCTTTTTAGGTTCTAAAGAATTGGGGTAGCTGGTGGTGGATACCTGAAACTATCAAACTACAACCCAGAACCCATGAATCTTGAAGACAGTTGTATAAAAATGTAGCTTATGAGGGGTGACAATGGGATTGGGAAAGCCATAAGGACCACACTCCACTTTGTCTAGTTTATGGATGGATGAGTAGAAAAATAGGGGAAGGAAACAAACAGACAAAGGTACCCAGTGTTCTTTTTTACTTCAATTGCTCTTTTTCACTCTAATTATTACCCTTGTTATTTTTATGTGTGTGCTAATGAAGGTGTCAGGGATTGATTTAGGTGATGAATGTACAACTATGTAATCGTACTGTGAACAATCGAAAGTGTGATTTGTTTTGTATGACTGCGTGGTATGTGAATATATCTCAATAAAATGAAGATAAAAAAAATTGTGGTGATGAATTCATAACTATATGATGACACTGTGAGACTTTGTATACTTTGGATGGATAATATGGTGTGTGACTATATCTCAAAATTGCATTAAAATTTAAAAATTTTAAAAAAAGAAAGGATTCCGGATTTTGCCAAATTCCTTTTCTGTGTCAATCAAAATGGTCATGTGGTAATTCCCCTGTGATTTTTTAATGTTGTGTATTACATTGTTTGATTTTCTTTTGTTGAACCACTCTTGCATTCTTGAAATAAAACACCCTTAATCGTGGTGTATGATTCTTTAAAAAAATGTATCAAAGACCTAAGATAAGAATATACAACTCCTAGGCCTAGAACTACAATAGATCAGTGGGCTTGGAGAGAAATGGATGGATTCAAAAGATGTTTAGGAGGTAGAAACAAGAAGATTGAGCAATGGTATAGACACCATGTTTTGACTCCCAGGAGTATAAATCTCCCTGGCAATATGGGACATCACTCCCTGGGATGAGTCCAGACCTGGCATCATGGAATTGAGAAAATCTTCCCAACAAAAGGAGGGGAGCAAAATGAAACAAAATAAAGTTTCTGTGGCTAAGAGACTTCAAATGGATTCAAGAGGTCACTCTGGAGGGTATTCTTATAAGTGCTATATAGATATCCCTTTTTAGTCTTTAGTGAATTGGAATAGCTAGAAAGAAATTCCTAAAACTGTCAGACTGCAACCCAGTAACCTTGATTCTCAAAGACGATTGTATAACTATGTAGCTTACATGGTGTGACTTTGTTATTGTGAAAACCTTGTGGCTCACACTCCTTTTATCCAATGTATGGACAGATGAGTAGAAAAATGGGGACAAAATTAAATGAAAAGTAGGGTGGAGTGAGGGAATGGAATGTCTTGGGTGTTCTTTCATACATTTAATTTTATTCTTATTTTTATCTTTCTTTGGAACAATGAAAATATTTAGAAAGTGATTGTGGTGATGAATGCACAACTATATGATAGTACTGTGAACAATTGATTGCCCATGGTGGATGATTGTATGGTATGTGAGTATACCTCAATAAAACTGAATTAAAAAAGAATATGCAACTCCTAGAAGAAAATGTAAGGAAGCATCTTCAGTAACTTTTGTTAGGCAATGGTTTCTTAGACTTTACATTCAAAGCACAAACAATGTAGGACTTTACCATGAAAGTGAAAAGACAACCTACTCAATGGCAGAAAATATTTGGAAGCCATGTATCAAATAAGGATTTAATATTCAGAATATATAAAGAAGTACTACTATTCAACAATAAAAAGTCAAACAGCCCAATTAAAAAGTGGACAAAAGACTTCAGTAGAAATTTCTCCAAAGAGGAGAAATTTCTAAATGGCTAAAAAGCACATGAAAAGATGCTCATCATTATTAGCTATTAGGAAAAATGCAAATCCATCATATGATGAAATACCATTTCACACCCACTAGAATGACTGCTATTAAAATAAAGGAAATTACAAGCGTTGGAGAGGATGTGGAGAAATAGGAACACTCATTCTGTGTGGATGGGAATGCAAAATAGTTCAGCTTCTGTGGAAGACAGTTTTGCTTTTCAGGGAAAGAATAAGGATATTTATTAACTTAAGAGTTTGTTAAAATTTAGTTTTTAAAATACCTAGAAAAACCACTAAAAGAATGGACTTTGAATACATAACTTATTTCTTAGTTTTCCAGGGCTGATGTAACAAAATACCACAAACTTAACTTAAACAAAGGAATTTATTGTTTCATAGTCTAGGAGGCTAGAAATCCCAAATCAAGGTGTTGATAGGATCATGCTTTCTCTGAAGTATGTTGCATTCTGGTGGTGGCTTGCTGGCAATCCATAACTCAATATCTACCTCCATCACATGACTATCTGTCTCCTCCTATTCCTGTGTCTAAAAATCCTCTATTTATAAGAACTCCAGTCATACTGGATTAAGACCCACCCTGATTCAGTTTTACCTTACCTTAACTAACAATATCTTCAAAGATCCTATTTACAAATTAGCTCACATCCACAAGACTGTTGGTTAGGACTTGATCATATCTTAGTTGAGGACATGCTTCAATCCATAACAACTCCTAAACATGTAGAGCAAAAACAAATGGTGAAAATATTGAAAAATCTAAATACAAGGAAACAAGAAAGGATGAGAAAAGGGGATCAGAATAATCTTTAATCTAATGTCTAATGTCTTTTCTTTTCAACATAGAGAACTCTATCATCTCTTCTAGGCTCTGTCTAGTGGTGATAAACTCCCTTAGCTTTTATTTCTCTGGGAATGTCTTAATCTTTTCCTCATTTTTGAAAGACAATTTTGCCAGATATAGAGTTATTGGTTGTTGTCTCACTGCCTTCTTGCCTACATGGTTTAAAATAAGAAATCAGCAGTTAATTTTATTGAGGCTCCTTTATATGTGACATGTTCCTTCTCTCTTGTGGTTTTTAGAATTTCCTCTTTATCTTTTGGCATCTTATAGTTTGATTATAATATGTTGCAGTGTGGTTCTATCTGGGTTTATCCTGTTTGGATTTCATTGAGCAACTTGCATGTTTTTATTCATATCTTTCATTTATTTTCAGCCATTATTTCTTTGAGTAGCCTCTCTGACTATTTCTCTCTTTTTTTTCCTTCTGGGACTCCCACAATGCATATATTGGTATACTTGCTGATGCCCCCAATGTTCCTCAGGCTCTATTCACTTTTCTTCATTCTTTCTTCTTTATGCTGCTCAGGATGAAATGTTTCATCTGTATTATCCTCAAGTTAACTGACTGTTTCTTCTTCAAGCTCCAGGTTGCTGTTGAGCCCCTTTAAGGAATTTTTCTGTCTGTTACTGTGGACTTCAACTCTATTTGCTATTTTTTCATGATTTCAATCTCTTTACTGATGTTCTGTTTATGTTCATCTATCATTTTCATGATTCCCTTTAGTTCTTTTCCATGTTTTCCTTTAGCTATTTGAGCATATTTACAACCATTTTTAAAATGGTTTTTAAAATTTTTGAAATTTTAATGTGTTATCACTGGAATCTACATTCTGAAGCATCTGTTCCTTATAATTGTATCAGGCTAATGTTATGACAGAGCTTTCTTTGCATGCCAGGAACTGAAAAAAGAAAGAAGTAATAAAATAAATCTCCTTTCCCAGTCTTTGTGAATTGACCTGCATGAGTGCTCTCCATCAGAACTTATCCATACAATGAGTTTAAATAATAGCTAGAAACCAAAGCATAGGGGCACCTGGTCCATTCTGCACATATGTCTTGTCTTGGGCATGTACGTATGGTCCTAGGAATCTCCCTGGGTACATGGATATGAGTGTCTCCTCTTCCCTAGCAAGCAGTTCCCTCATGATCTCTGGCTCTGTACTGTATGTGCTACAGTCAGAAACCCCTTTCCTCAGGCAGCCACAATTTAACTACCCTCTCACCATTTTCTATAGGAAAGCTCTGTGAGCTGTTTTCTCCATGCAGGTCAAGTAAAATGAGCATCCTGTTTTAGTCTTTCAAGCTGCCACCCAAGAGATATATTCACATATCATGTATTCCATAAAAAGTATTCAATGTCTCACAGTATCATCACCTGGCTGTGAAATCATCACACTGAGTTTTAGATGATTTTCATTGCTCCAAAAAGAAAATTATAAGATAAACACACAAAAAAAGAAAATGCCAAACACCCCATCTCCCCCTATTATTGACACTTAGTATTGGGGCTGTACAACAGTTACTTTTTTATTTCTTTATTGAGATTGTTCACATACAGTACAACTATCCAAAGACCCCAAGTGTACAATCAATTGCCCATGGTACTATCATACAGCTGTGCATCCATCAACACCATTACTTTTTTCAATTTTTAGAACATCCTCATTACTCCAGGAAAACAATAAAGACAAAAAAGGAAACTTAAATCCTCCCATACCCCTAACCATACCCCCCTCTATTATTGATTCATAGTTTTGGTATAGCTCATCTGTTACCATTGATGAAAGAATGTTAAAATACTACTAATTGTAGTATATAGTTTGCAATTGGTATATATTTTTTCCTATATGCCTCTCTATTATTAACTTATAGAGTCATACATCTGTTCTAGTTTGTGAGAGAGATTTCTAATATTTGTATAGTGAATCACAGACATCCACAAGATTCACTGTTTTATACATTCCCATCTTTTAACCTCCAACTTTCCTTCTGGTGACATACATGACTCTGAGCTTACCCTTTCCACCACCTTCACACACCTTTCAGCATGGTTAGTTATTCTCACAACATGCTACCATCACTCATGGAGGCAAGAAAACAGTGGTATGGCATTTCCTGGATCCTACTATTTTTAAGTTGCTTTTTCTTTTGATTTGGTGCTTGCCCTTTTACTGCAATAGTTTAATTTTTCTAGAGCTTTAAGAAAGGCATTTCTGCCAGTTTTTGATGGTTGTTCAAAGCTTATGTAGGGGATATGGAGACCTGAGGTTTCTCACTCCTCCATTGTGATTAGGATGGGTCATGACTTTAAATTTTAATAGTGAATCAGAGGACTTCCAACATGGCTAAGGAGAGGCTGGACTCACATCTCTCTCAGAAAAACAGCTAAGGGCCAGGCATAAACTGTCAACAACAACAAATCCGGGGCTCTGGAGATTGGGGGAAGTGCTCTACAACACCCAGGAAAGTGTGGATGAAGAGATGGGGAAGCTGCAGTGAGAAATCATGAGTAACACCACTCAGCCCAAGCTCCTGCCACCCATCCCCCAATCTCAGGGCAGAAAGTATCAAATTCATCAACTCTGGGGGGTAAGCAGACTGAAAGGGCAGCAGAGATCCACCCTTCCAGGAACAGCACAGGACATAACCTAGCACTGTGCTAGCTTTTGACCCATGAATTTTTACTGCTGGAACAACTGGTGGTTTAAAACTGCCTCACCTAGCTTGACTTCCCCATTGTTTGCAGTCTGGAAGGAACTTAGCCTTCTGAGAGCAGAGGGGAATAGGTTGCCTAAAAGCACCATCTGCTTGCAGGCAAGGAAAGTGCAACTCTGGGAAGATATCTAAAAGGATTTGGGGTGAAGAGGGACATATGTTGGGCAGGTCAGGAAAGTGCAACCTTGGAGAATGGAATTAAAGGCTTTTAGGCATCTTTATCTGATTTTCTGCCTGGAGACATGTGGAGATGGTTTGCACCCCATCTCCCTGGTCCCTAGTCCAGCCCTGGCTGAGTAATATTGATGAAACAAGAGCCAAGAAACAGCATTAACACAAGCCCAATCAACAGCAAAAGCTTTGACAAGAGAGATAATCTGACCTTCAGATTAAAGTGAACAAGATACTCCAATGCCCAGACATCAGCAAACAATAAGCCACAGAAGAAAAAGGAAGATATGGGCTAGTCAAAGGAGCAAAACAAAAAGTCAGATGAGATACAGAATCTGGAACAATTAATCAAAGATGTTTAAACAAATCTCTCAAACAAATTCAAGGAGAAAGCTAAAGAGATAAAGGATATTAAGAACATACTGGATGAGAATAAAGAAGAATTTTTAAGCATGCAAAGAAAAAATAACAGCTCTTATGTGAATGAAAGGCACAAGATGAAATTAAAAATACATGAGAAGCACACAACTGCAGATTTAAACAGTCAGAAGAAAAGATCAGTGAGCTAAGAGACATAGCATCCAAATTCAATGGAATTTGAAGAGAAAAAAAAAGGAAAAATTGTGCAATGTCTCTGGGAATTGACTGGCAACATGAAGCACATGAACATTCACATCATGCCTGTCACAGAAGGAGAAGAGAAGGGAAAAAGGGCAGAAGGAACATTTGAGGAAATACTGGCAGAAAACATCCAAATTCTTATGAAAGGCATTGATATTCAGTCTCAAGAAGCACAAGGTACCCCAAACCAAATAACTCCTAATAAACTTACTCCAAAACACATACTATGTTAAATGCCAAAAATAAAGTGAGAATTCTGAAAGCAGCAAGAATAAAGTGACTCATAATATACAAGGGAAACTCAATAGGACTAAAGCACCAACTTTTCATCAGAAACCATGGAGGTAAGAAAACAGTGATATGCCATTTTCAGGATACTGGAAGAAAAAAAATGCCAACCAAGAATTCTCTATGCAGCAAAGCTATATTTCAAAAATAGGGACAAGTTTAAGATATTCACAAATAAGCAGAAGCTGGGAGAATTCATTAACAATAGAGCTGGCCTACAATAAATACTAAAGGGAGTCCTGCAGGCTGAAAGAAAAGATAGGAGAAAGAGTCCTGAAGGAGAGTGTAGAAAGGAAGATTATCAGTAAAGATAACTTAAAGGATAAAAAGAGGGAAAGAATAAGATATGACACAAAAACCAAAAGAAAAAGTGCTTGAAGTAAATATTGGCTTTACACAAATATTGAATGTTAATGGATTAAACTCCCCCATCAAAAGACACAGACTGGCAGAATGGATAAAAAAATGAGTCATCTATATACTGTTGAAAAGGGACTCAATGTAGACCCAAGGGCACAAAAAGGTTGACAGTGAAATGATGGAAAAAGGCATTCCATATGAACAGCATCCATAAAAGCTGGGATAGCTATACTAATATCAGACAAAATAGGCTTTAAATGCAAAGCTGCTATAAGAGGCAAAGAAGGACATTGTATATTTTATAAGGGGCAACCAATGGAGAAGAAACAACAATCATAAATAATTATGCCCCTAACCACAGTGCTCCGGTTACATGAGACATACACTAGTGAAACTTAAGAGATAAATAGACACATATAAAATAATAGTTGGAGAGTTCAATACACCATTCACATCAATAGATAAAAACATAGAGGATCAATAAGGAAAGAGACAACTTCAATAATTTGATAAATGAACTAGACCAAACAGACTTATACAGAGCAATGAACCCCCAGAGAGCAGGATATACATTATTCTCAAGGATTCATTGATCATTTTCCAGGACAGATCACCTGTTGGATCACAAAGCAAGTTTCAATAAAATTAAAAGGATAGAAATAATACTAAGCACTTTGATCATAATGGAATGAAGCTGGATGTCAGCAACAGATGGAGGACTGGAAAATTCTCAAATTTATGGCACTTAACAGCGTTTCAGTTTGCTAAAGCTCCTGGAGATGGAATATACCAGAAATGGATTGATTTTTACAATGAGGGTTTATTAGCTCATAAATTTACAGTTCCAAGATCATGAAAATGTCCCAATTAAGGCATCAACAGGATGGCACCTTCTCTGAAGAAAGGCCAATGGCATCTGGGGTTCCTCTGTCACATGACCAGAGTCTGATGGTCCTCTCCCAAATTTAGCTTCTGGCTTCCATGGTTTTCTAAACAATGTCTATGGGCTTCCAGTCTTACATTCTCTGAGATTCTTTGGAACCACCTTGCTTCTCCAGGGGGCAAACCCTAGATTATATATCTTAGCTTCTCTAAGCTCTCTCCAAAATTCCTCATTTTATGCTCCATAGAGGGCTTCAGCAAGGTGATTAAGACCCACCTTGAATGGGCACTGTTGCATCTCCATGAAAACAACCTAATCAAAATTTCCAAAAGACAATAGGTCTGCCCCCCCTCCCAAGACTGGATTAAAAGAACATGGCTTTTCTGGGGTACATAATAGATTCAAACCAGCACATTCCACCCTCTGGATCCCAAAAAGACATGTTCTTTCCATATGCAAAATACATTCATTCCATCAGAATATCACAAAAGCCTTAGATCATTTCAGTAACAATATTAAGTACAAAGTCTATCAAAATCAATTACAGGCATGATTCATCCTAAGGAAAATTTCCCCTCTGGCTGTAAAACTTAGAACGAGTTGTCTGCTTCCAATATACAAAGGAAGGACAGTCATAGGAAAAATGTTCCCATTGCCATAGGGAGAAATTGGAAGGAAAACAGGGGTCATGGGTCCTGAACACTTCAAAATCCCACAGGGCAAACTCCATTATATTTCAAAATCTGAGAGTCATTTATAGAATGATGTTTTATCCTTGGGGCTTGTGAGACTGGCAGTCAAACCCTTTCCAAAGGTTTATGCAGAGGACCTTGCTCTTTCCAAATGCTGGAGTGATTGTTACAACATATTCAAGTATTGGGTAGACAACCTTGTTTTTGGCCCCACACTCCTCAAGCATCAGGGTGGCACCCAGACTCTCTGGCATCCCTGGGGCACAGGCTCAGCCCTTTCCAAAAATTGGGGTGGTGGCCAGGCTCTCCCCAATCCCCAGCAAATGTGCTCCACCCTCTTGGAACTCTGGGGCAAACTCACCTTCTCCACATGCATGGGTGGGTCTGCTCTCCTGGCCTGAGGTGTCCTTGCTCCAGATCTTGGCTTCCATGGTTCTGCCTTTGAAGAAATTTTTTCTTCAATCTCTCCCTTTCTGCCATTTTTATCCCAGACTGGCAGTGGTTCCATTTATACAGAACCAGCAGAAAACTTGTCAGCTTCATATGCAGCACACTGGGATCCCAACCATCAGACAATAGGACTTTCTACAAATCTTTTCTGCGTAACTACATCTGTGATCTTGGCTTTTACTGAAATGGCTGACTGCTTCTTGCATGTTTGGTTAAATCATGACATGGGGTACTAGTCCCTGGAGTCTCACTTCTTGAAGCTCAGAATTTTCCAGGCCATCAATTCCTGGTTACTTTGTACCCAAGAGTTCAGGTCTAAACTTATCTCTTTCCTCTCTCATTTTACTATAAGCTGCAAGGAAAAACCAGGCTGAACTTTCCACATTTAATTTGGAAATCTATTCAGCTAAGTATCCCAGCTCATTGTTTTCAAATTCTGCCTTCCCTCTGACACCAGGACACAATTTTGGCTAATTCTCTGACACTTTAAAAGAAGGATCACCTTTCTTCCAGTTGCCAATGACACATTCATCATTTCCTTCTAAGTCCTCATCAGAAATATCTTTAGAGTCCATATTTCTATCAACAGTCTCTTCAAAGCACTCTAGGCCTTTTCTCTCAAGCTCCTCTCAATTATTCCAGAATTTTCTCCCCTACCATTTATAAAGCCATTCCAGAATTTTTGGCATTTGCAAATTGCAGCACCTGACTCTCAGTACCAAGCTGCATTAGTCAGTTTTCCCTAAGGAAACAGAACAAACAAAAGATATCTATAAATAGTATGAGACTTCATAAAGGTGTCTCATGCAACTGTGGGAATGCATGAGTCCAAATTCCATAGAGCAGCCTGCAAGCTGGCACTCTGAGGAAGATTTCAGTGAATTTCCCACAAACTCTGGCTGGCTGGCCAACGGACATGAAAGTTCTATGTTCTGTTTGCATAAGCTATCACCTCCCCTTCAAAAGCCTTAAATTTTTTAGACTACACATCTCTCACAGTGGAAGACACTCCCTTGGCCAAATGCAGATGTAATTAGCCATGATGTACTGATGATTTAAGTCCACAAAATGTCCTTGCAGCAACAGATAGGCCAGTGCTTGCTTGACCATAAAACTGGGCACCATCACCTGGCCAATTTCAAACATGAACATAACCACTACAAACACACTTTTAAACAATCATTGGGGCCAAGAAGAAATTGCAAAAGAAATCAGCAAATATCTTGGGATGAATGAAAACAACACAACATATCAAAACTCATGGGATGCAGCAAACACAGTGTTGACAGGGAAATTAATAACCCTAAATGCCTACTTTCAAAAATAAGCAAGAACTGGAGTGGTGGAAGAATATGGCAACATAGAGAGGAGTGGAACCTAGTCAGTCCCCCAGGAACAACTAATAAATAACCAGGAAAACTAGTAAATAATCTGGAACAACTGCGGGGGGACAAACATGACCATCCACTCATCATACACCAACTGGAATTGGGAGGAATGCCCAAGATCACAGCATAAATCTGTAAGTAAAAACTGTGGATTCAAGCCAGGAGACCCCTCCAACAATGGACCACACTGCAAAGCCTCACAGTGCAAGAGAGCAGCATTCTCTAAGCAAGCAAATATAGCTCAGCTGAGCTCCAACTGGGGTTTTAATTAACAAACCAAGACTGCTCATTACAAGTGATGAATCTCCAACAAGCAGAAAGAGGCTTTTGGTGATGACTGTTGTTGGAGAGTGGGAAGACTTCTCTGGGAGGGAGGGGAAGCACAGAGGACTGGGTGCTGTCTCTGGCTGATGGGTGAAAGTGAGGGGGTCCACAGACTGACCCTAAAGGGGGGATTTCTGTCCCTTTTTTGGCTCAGTGGAGAAAGCCTCAGCCATTTTCAATTCCCAGCACTCAGACCAAGACAAGGGCAGAGATAGCAGAGTCAGAGACTATTAAATTGCTAATGACTTCTCCTTATGGGGCATATTTTCCCTAAGAGGAAAGAGGTGGTGCCAACTCTACTACCTGCCTTCCATTCAGAACAAGACCCCAGAGCCTGGGGGAAAAGAACCATGGGTCACACCTCCTTACACCAGTCTGGAGTGACAGACTGAAAGTTGCCACCTGCTGTGCAGAAAAGCACAGTGATTGGAGGCATCACGGGGTGAATCAATCTAAGACACCCTCACAGAGATATCATACTATTGCCTCCTTCTAGACTTGAGCCTGTTCTGGTCTCAGAAAATCTGATTGGTGTAACCAAGGATACCAGATGCCCAAACAACAGAAAACTACAACTTACACTAAGAAAAAAAAAGTTGTGGCCCAACCAAAGGAACAAACTTACACTTCAACTGAGATAAATGAATTTAAACAACAAATGCTAAGTCAATTCAAAAAGTTTAGGAAGATATGGCAAAAGAGATGAAACATATAATTAGAACACTGGGTGTACATAAGGTAGAAATTGAAAGTTTGAAAAAACAACTGAAGAATCTATGGAAATGAGAGGCACAACACAAGAAATGAAAGACACAATGGAGATATACAACAGCAGATCTCAAGAGGCAGAAGAAAACACTCAAGAACTGGGGAACAAGAAACCTGAAAGCCTGCACACAAAACAACAGATAGAAAAAAGAATGGAAAAATTTGAGCAATGTCTCTGGGAACTTAAGCACAAAATAAAATGCAGGAATGTACTGTCATGGGTGTCCCAGAAGGAGAAGAGAAGGGAAAAGGGGCAGAAGCAATAATAGAGGAAATAATCAATTAAAACTTCCCATCTCTTAAGAAAGACATAAAATTACAGATCCAAGAATTGCAGCACACCCCAAAGAGAATAGATCTGAATAGGCTTACCACAAGACACTTAATAATCAGATTATCAAACATCAAAGACAAAAAGAGAATCCTGAAAGCAGCAAGAGAAGAGTGATCCATCACATACAAAGGAAGCATGATGAGACTATGTGCAGATTTCTCAGTAGAAACCATGGAGGCAAGAAAGAAGTGGAGTGATATATTTAAGATACTGAAAGAGAAAAATCACCAACCAAGAATCCTGTATCCAATAAAACTGTCCTTCAAATATGAGGGAGAGCTTAAAATATTCTCTGACAGACAATGACAGAGTTTGGGAACAAGATATCTGCTCTACAGGAAACACTGAAGGGAGCACTACAGACAGAAAGGAAACGACAGGAGTGAGAGGTTTGGAACACAATTTTGGGAGACAGTAGCATAGCAATGTAAGTACACTGAATAAAGATGACCATGAGTATGGTCAAAAGAGGAAGGTTAGGAGCATGTGGGACACCATAAGGAAAGAGGAAAGATAAAGACTGGCACTGCATAACTCAGTGAAACCTAGGGTGTTCAATGATTGTAATAAACGGTACAAATATATTTTTACATGAGGGAGAACAAATGAATGTCAACATTGCAAGGTGTTAAAAATAGGGAGGAATGGGGGAAAATGCAATCAATGCAAACTAGAGACTATAGTTAAAAGAAACAATGTATTATGCTTCCTTTACTATAACAAAGGCAATATACCAAAGCTAAATGCCTATGGGGGGCATAGGGGAAGGGTATGGGGCTCTTGGCATTGGTGATATTCTCTGACTCTTTGTTCTACTTTAGTTTAATGCTATCTTTCCTTTTGTTGCTTCCTAGCTGCCATGTTTTGTTTTGTTATTTTTCTCTCTTTCTTTTTTTTCTTTTACTTTAATCTCTCTACCTTCTTTGACCCTCCTTCTTTGTGGAAGAAATGGAGATGTTCTTATATAGATAGTGGCAGTGGTGGTGAATACATAGATATGTGACTATATAGGGAACCATTGATTGTTTAGTTTAGTTAGGATGGAATGTATGGTTTGTAAACAAAACCTTCTTAAAAAATGGGTTGATGAAGAAAACTTGAGGGCACTATATTGAGTGAAATGAGACAGACATGTAAGGACAAATGTTGCAGGGCCTCACTGATATGAACTAATTATAATATGTAAACTCATAGACATGGAATATAAGTTATCAGGATATAGAATAAGGCTAAAGAATGGGGAGTGGTTGCTTATTATGAGCAGAATGTTCAACTAGGGTGAATTTAAACATTTGGAAAAGGACAGAGTTGATGGTAGCACATGGTGAGAATAACCAACAGTGCTGAAAGGTGTGTGAAGGTGGTGGAAAGGGTAAGCTCAGAGTCATGTATGTCACCAGAAGAAAAGTTGGAGGTTAAAAGATGGGAATGTATAAAACAGTGAATCTTGTGGTGGGCAATGTCTGTGATTAACTGTACAAATATTAGAAATCTTTCTCATGAACTAAAACAAATGTATGACACTATAACTAGAAGTTAATAATAGAGGGGCATATAGGAAAAAATATACCTATTGCAAACTATATACTACAGTTAGTAATATTTTAACATTCTTTCATCAACAGTAACAAGTGTACTATATCAATTCTATGAATCAATAATGGAGGGGGTGTTAGGGGTTTGGGAGGATTTGAGTTTCCTTTTTTGTGTGTCTTTATTTCTTTTCTGGAGTAATGAAAATTTTCTAAAAATTGAAAAAGATTGATTGTGTTGATGGATGCTGTACCATGGGCAACTGTACCATGGGCAACTGATTTTACACCTTGGGCAACTGTACCATGGCAACTGTACCATGGGCAACTGATTTTACACCTTGGATCTTTGGATAATTGGTATGTGAACAATCTCAATAAAAAATGTAAGCAAGAACTAAAATCAAAGACCTAATCTAAACATATGTAGGAACTAGAAAAATAAAAGCAAACTAATCACAAGCAAACAGAAAGAAATAACAAAGTTTAGAGTAGAAATAAATGAAATTGAGAACAAAAAGGCAACAGAGTGAATGGCAAAACCAAAAGTTGGTTCTTTGTGAAGATCCACAAAGTGGAAAAGCCCTTAGCTAGATAACAAAGAAAAAAAGTGGGACAATGCAAATAAATAAAAGCAGAAATGAGAGGGGGCATTATTACTGACCCCAAAGAAATAAAAACTGCCATAGAATCCTATAAACAACTATACACCAACAAACTAGACAACTTAGATTATATGGAAAATTTCCTAGAAACATACAAACAGCCCATACAGACTCCAGAAGGAATGAAGAGCCCAACAAATCAATCAAAAAGAAAGAGATTTAAACAGTCATCATAAACATCACCACAAAGAAAAGACCAGGGCCAGATGGCTTTACAAGTGAATTCTACCAAAGATTACAAGAAGAAATAATACCAGTCCTGCTCAAATGCTTCCAGAAAACTGAAGAAGAGGGAATGGTACCTAACTCATACTATGTAGCCAACATCTACCTAATACCAAACCAGAAAAAGATATTACAGGAAATTAAAATAACAGACCAATCTCAGTAATGAATATAAATGCAAAAATCCTGATAAAATAATTGCATACTGAATCCAACAGCACATTAAAAGAATAATATGCCATGATCAAGTAGGTTTTATCCCAGGTATGCAAGGGTGCTTCAACATAAGAAGATCAATCAATGTAATACACCACATTAACAAATCAAAGGGGAAGAACCACATGATAATCTCTATGGACACAGAAAATGCATTTGGCAAAATCCAGCCTCTCTTCATGATAGAAATACTTCAAATGTTGCAAATTGCAGGAAACTTCCTCAACATGATAAAGGGCAGATATGAAAAACCCACAGTTAACATCATACTTAATGGTGAAAGACTTAAATCTTTCCCACTAAGATCCAGAACAAGCTAAAGATGCCCACTGTCACCCTACTGTTACTCAACATTGTGCTAGAAGTCCTAGCTAGAGCAATTAGTCAATAAAAAGAAAAAAAGAACTTCCAAATTGGGCAGGAAGGAGTAAAACTTTCACTATTTAGAGATGACATAATCCTATATTCAGGAAGTCCTGAAAAATCAACAAAAAATTTGCCATATCTAATAAATGAATTCAGCAATATGACAGAATGCAGTCAACACCCCAAAATCAGGAGCATTTCTATACAATGGTAATGAACAATCAATTTAACTAAAGAGGTAAAGGACCTGTTCTCAGAAAACTATGAAATATTGCTAAAAGAAATCAAAGAGGACTTAAATCAATGGAAGGACATTCTATGTCCATGGATAGGAAAACTAAATAACATTAAGATGTCAATTCTACCCAAATTGACTTACATATTTAAAGCAATCCCAATCAAAATTCTAACAGCCTACCATGCAGTAATAGAACCAAATATCAAATTTATTTGGAAGGGTAAGAGGCCCTGAATAGCCAAAAACATTTTATAAAAGAACAAAGTTGTAGTTCTCATGCTTGCTTCAGCAGCACATATACTAAAATTGGAACAATACCAAGAAGATTAGCATTGCCTGTGTGCAAGGATAACATGCAAATTTTTGAAGCATTCCATATTTATCAATAAAAAAGTAAAAGAAAAAGAGTGGAATATCCAGACCTAGACTACTGCAGCCAGTAAGAGTGATCCTGGATGTGCGCTCTCTCTATTGATGTGGAATGATGCCACAGGTGTCCTCAAGGAGTGAAAAGCACAACAGAGCAAATCAGAGTTTCTCATTTCTGTTTCAAAAAAAGGGAAAATAAAAAGAATTTTCACCTGTAAAAACAAAAGTTGTAGGTCTCATAATTTTGCATGATGGTAGCACAGTAATGTAAGTATACTGAACAAAGATAACTGTGAGTATGGTTGAAAGAGGAAGGTTGGGAGCATGTGGGACACCAGAAGGAAAGAGGAAAGATAAAGACTGGGACTGTATAACTCAGTGAAATCTAGAGTGCTCAACAATTGTGATAAAATGTGCAAATATGTTTTTACATGAGGAAGAACAAATGAATGTCAGCATTGCAAGGTGTTAAATATAGGGTGGTATTGGAGCAAAAATACAATCAATGCAAACTAGAGACTATAATTGACAGAAACATTGTATTATGCTTCCTTTAATGTAACAAAGGCAATATACCAAAGCTAAGTGCATGTAAGAGGGGCACATAAGGGAGGATTATGGAACTCTTGGCATTGGTGATGTTGTCTGACTCTTTATTCTACTTTAGTTTAATGCTATCTTTCCTTTTGTGCTTCCTAGCTGCCATTTTTTTCATTTTTTCTCTTTATTTTTTCTTTTTATCTCTCTACCTTATTTGACTCTTCCTCCTTCTTTGTGGAAGAAATGGAGATATCCTTATATAGATAGTGGTAGTGGTGGTGAGTACATAAATATATGACCATACAGGGAGCCATCAGTTGTTTACTTAGGATGGAATATATGGTACATGAACAAAACCATCTTTAAAAAAACGGGCTGATGAAGAAACCTTGAGGACACTATATTGAGTGAAATAAGTCAGACACATAAGGACAAATATTGTATAGTCTCACTGATATGAATTAATTATAATATGAAAACTCATAGACATGAAATATGTTACCAGGATATAGAACAAGGCTAAAGAATGGGGAGCAGTTGCTTATTATGAGCAGCATGTTCAACTAGGTTGAACTTAAGTGATTGGAAATGGACAGAGGTGACAGTAGTATGTTATAAGAATAACTAACAGTGCTGAATGGTGTATGAATGTAGTGGAAAGCAGAGGCTCAGAGTCATGTATGTCACCAGAAGGAAAATTGGAGGTTAAAAGATGTGAATGTATAAAACAGAGAATCCTCTAATGGGCAATGTCTGTGATTAACTGTACAAATATTAGAAATCTCTTTCATGAACTAGAACAAATGTATGACACTATAACTAGAAGTTAATAATGAGGGGCATATAGGGAAAAAATATACCTATTGCAAACTATATTCTACAGTTAGTATTTTAACATTCTTTCATCAACAGTAACAAATGTACTATATCAATACTATGAGTCAATAATGGAGGGGGGTGGTTAGGGGTATGGGAGGATTTTAGTTTCCTTTTTTGTCTTTATTTCTTTTCTGGAGTAATGAAAATGTTCTAAAAATTCAAAAAAAATTAATTGTGTTGATGGATGCATAGCTGTATGATGGTACCATGGGCAATTGATTGTACACTTTGGATCTTTGGATAATTGGTAAGTGAACAATATCAATTTAAAAAAAAATGATACCAAGGTGCACTTTGTCAAGGAAGGTTTCAAGTCAATATGAAAGAGAAAATGGGGTTGGGCAAGAGCAAGCCACAGGATGGCTCTCAATGGGTCATTTCTCCATTAGCAGCAGTGATTGACTTTACAGGGAACAATGGAATCTGTTACATCACATTAATAAGTATTACATGTAATTCTATCACCTTTGCAGTTTGCATACATAAAATTTGTCTACTTGTGTTTGATTTATAAAGCATCATGTTTATACTCAAAGAAAAAAGCTACAGTCATCAGCACAGCATCATACTGGCATCAAGATAGACATATTGATCAATGGAATCAAACTGAGGTTTCAAAAATACACCCTCACTTCTATGGTCAATTGACTTTTGACACAGCTTCCAAGTCTATTCAAGTGGGATAGAGCAGTCTCTTGAACAAATGGTGCTGGTAAAACAGCAAAAGAATGAAAGTGGACCTCTATTTCACACCTTATACAAAAATAATCTCAGAGAGTTCTGGGAAGATGGTGGAATAGTTGAGGCAGAGCAAACTTCTTCTCCATGAAAGAAACAAGAGAAGGGCTGGAAGATGCTCAGTACAGTGGTTTCAGAATTCAGGCAGCCATAGAGGGATTTCTACAATATGTGGTGGTAACTTGGAAGAAAAAGTGGACAAAACAACATTGTATAGGAGAGTATGAGTTTATTCAGCTGGGAGAGCTGCTGGGGGCTGGCAATGGTGAGATGGCCACTGAGCAGGGGAGTGAGCAGCTCTCCAGTCCCATGCACCCATCTCAGCAATTATCTAGGAGATAATCCTGCCCAATCACATGGCTGGGAACTCCCATGAGGAAACCTGGGAGACAACAGACCAGTGTTGACTGCATTTACTCTTCCTCCATGGAAGTCCATGGTGTGCATGGGCAAGCAAAACAGATAGGTGAGGGTGCCACACGGAAGCATCAGGAGACCCTCTCACACCCCAGAATCTAACAGGCACACGGCAGGTAGGGAGTGAGGCATGGTTGAGCTGGAGGATGAGAAACACAGCTCAAGAGCCTAAGAAGGACACACTAGGAGATCCAGGAATCACCAGACCCACGGTTCCCTTGAGTGGACTCCCTGCCAAACTGCACAGGGCCCACATTGCACCTCCAGGGCTGGCAGTCCCCAGTAAAAATGGAGAACTGGTGTGCTGATTGGATTTCCACCCAGCTTGGACCCCATCCTGCACACAGGTGAAGTTGGGAGAAAGCTGACTTGAGAGTGAGAAGTGGCTCATGAATGCCATCTTCTAGGAAGACAGGGAAAGTGCACTCCAGCAAGCTGTGGCTCTGCATATATAATATATTTATATATTTATGTTTATATAAATGCTCAAATCATCCTGCATTTTCCAAAATAACCTTATCAAGATAAGCAAATGTCCCAAAGCTAACAGAAAATCATAAAGCACATGAAGAAACAAGAAGATATGGACAAGCCAGATGATGAAATTAAAAAGCCAGAGGAGACACAGAACTTGGAGCAATTAATCAAAGAAATACACACAAATTCCCCCCTAAAAATTCATTGCATTGGCTAAAGACATAAAGGACATCAAGAAGACTCTAGAAGAGCATAAAGAAGAATATGAAAGAGAAAATAAAAATAACATATCTTATGGAAACAAAAGATACTGTTCATCAAATTAAAAATATAATAGAGACACACAACAACAGATTTGAAGAGGCAGAGGAAAGAATAAGTGAACTAGAGGGCAGAAACATTAAATGTTAATACACAAAAGAACAAATGGTAAAAAAAAATTGAAAACTTTGAAATGGATCTCAGGGACATGATGGAAACATGAAGCACACAAATGTAAGAATCATTAGTGTCCAAGAAAGAGAAGAGTAAAGGGCTAGGAAGAGTATTTGAAGACATAGTTGGGGAAAACATCTAATCCTTTCTAAATGACCTAAATATGCAAATCAAAGATACCTAATGCACTCCAAACAGAATAAATCCAAATAAACCCACTCTGAGACATATACTAGTCAGATTGTCAAGTGCTGAAGAGAAGGAGAAAGTCTAGAAAGCAGCAAGAGAGAAGCAATTCACCACATACAAGGGAAACCACATAAGACTAAGTACTGACTACTCAGCAGGCACCATGGAGGTGAGAAGACAGTGGTATCACATATTTAAGATTCTGAAAGAGAAAAATTGCCAGCAATGATTTCTTTATCCAGCAAAGCTCTCCTTCAAAATTGAGGGTGAGTTTAAATTTTTCACAGAGAAACAAATGCTGAGAGAATTTGTTAACAAAAGACCTCCCCGCAAGAAATATTAAAGGGATTTCTACCAGCTGGAAAAAAAAAAAAGAAAAGAGGTAGAGGTGTGGAGAAGGGCACAGAACTGAAGAGTATTAGTAAGGGTAATTTAAAGGGAAAAAAAGAGAGGTGGGTGAATAGATCTGACAAAAACCAAAGGATAAGATGTTTGATTCAAGAACTGCCTTCACAGTAACAATGTTGAATGTGAATGGATTAAACTCCCCAATTAAAAGACACTGAACAGGAGAACAGATTAACAAGTATGATCTATTGATATGCTATTTATAAGAAACTCATCTTAGATCCAGAGACACAAAGAGATTCAAAATGAATGGATGGAAAAATATATTCCATGCAAGCCACAGTGAAAAGAAAGCAGGGGTAGCAATACTAATATCAGACAAAATAGACATTAAATGCAATGATGTCATAAGAGACAAAGAAGGATATGATATATTATTAAAGGAGACAATTCACCAAGAAGAAATAACAATCATAAATATTTATGCACCCAATCAAGGTGCTCCAAAGTATATGAGACAAGCATTGGCAAAACTGAAGGGAGCAATAGATGTTTCTGCAATAATAATGGGAGACTTCAAAACACCACTCTCTTCTATACATAGAACAACCAAACAAAGGACCTAAACAATGTGGTAAATGAATTAGGCTTAACAGACACATCCCAAATTACCAAGATACACATTGTTGTCTAGCACTCATGGAAGATTTTCCAGGACAGATCATATTCTGGGGCTCAAAAAAAAGCCTCAAATTTGAAAAGATTGAAATTATTCAAAACACATTCTCTGATCATAATTGAATGCAACTAGAAATAAATAAACACCAAACAACCAGAACATTCAAAAATATGTGGAGGTAAAACAACACACTCCTAAACAATCAGTAGGTCAAAGAAGAAATTGCAAGAGAAATCTCAAATGAAAATGACGACACAACATATCAAAACCTATGGGATATAGTGAAGGCTGTGCTGAAGGGGAAATTTATAGGTTTAAATGCATACATTAACAAGGAAGAAAGAGATAAAATCAAAGACCTAACTGAAAAACTGAAGAAGCTAGAGAATGCTCAGGAAATTAATCCTAAAGCAAGCAGATGAATAGAAATAACAAGGATTAAGGCAGAAATAAATGATATGGAGAACAAGGAAACAATAGAGAGAATAAGTAAAACTGAAAGTTGGTTCTTGGAGAATATCAACAAGATTGAAAAACCCTTAGCTAGACTGAAAAAGTGAAAAAGAGAGAAAACCCAATAAAACAAATTCAGAAATGAGAGGGAGGGATATTATTGTGGATCCTGAAGAAATTAAAAAAACTCATATGGGGGTACTATGGGTTCTAGGTCATGCCCTTCTCCACCTCCCTCAGCCTAAATGGTCTCAGCTTGGCAAGTAGTAGCAGAACCTGGGTGGCAGCTATGGAGATGGCCATGGTGGTGAATCTGAATGCAGTAAGGGAGATCATTGACAGTCAACATGAGGAGCTGAAAGCCATTTCCAAATAACTGCATAACATTACACAGTCAAGAATGTTTATATGAATATAAAAATATCCAACACTCAACAAGTTAAAGTCACAATGTCTATCATCCAATCAAATCTTACCCATTCTGCTGGAGATTTCAAGCATTTTGAATACTGGCTTAGAAATGGAAATTCTGTCTATTTGTGTACAGTGTTGTGAACAAGGAATTAACCCAGAAGCTTTAATATTAGTTATTAGGGAAATTCACAAGGCCACTGAAGCACTAAAGGCTGCTGAAAATATGACAAGTTGATCTTCTAGAGAAATCCTGATGAGATATCTCAAGCTCTGCATAAGGTTTTGAAGATTTCATTGTAGTCAAGAATGTAGAAAAAAAATACTGCTTGCAGCAGTACAGAAATGTTTGTTTTTTAAGAATTGGAAATTATAGCTTTATAAGTCAGTGGAAAGTGGCTTAAGAGAGAACTATTAAAGGTGTTTACTTCACTGCTTTGGCATTGCTGTGTTCATATTTATGTATTCCTTATTTATAGCTCTGATAGCTTTACTTTTCTAAGCAGTCTATCAAATGTGCGCATCACTGTGCTTGGTTGAAAGTCTACTAGAACCCATCAGTAATGATGTAGTAGTTATGACATGTTGATATTTCCATTATAAACTTTAATTTTGAATTGTTTATGCATAATAACTGTGGATTTAATTTGTGTTGAACTGAAAGTTAACAGAATTTCAGCCATCATTTGTGAATTTTTACTTAGACTCATTATGTATATTAGAATTTGGTTTTTTTAAATAAGAGTATGGAAAGTGTTTCTTGTGAGCTATTTAATGAAGAATACTTCGATCTATAACAAAAAGTTTTCTGGCAGTTAATGTGAATCTGATCATTTTTATACTGAAAAATAAAACTTTTAGGAGCAGATTTTTAAAGTAATGAAAGTGCTTAACTTAGTATCATTTGTAATTTGATTCACTTAAAACTAATGAAAATGTTTTACTTTCTAAGTTTTATGCCCTACAAATGAAGGTATAAAAAATAATTTACAAAGTGAAACAGCAAACATGAAAAATTCCATTTTGATTTTATTGCATAAAAGTAATTTGAGACAGGTGATGACATCAGTATGACAATGTAAACAGCTACTGAAAACTCCTCTCCAGAGATTCAACCAGAGAAAGCACAATTCTGAATTGTTAGACACTTTGGAGGAGGATATGGACTGGGGAATTACCCTCCAGGTGTCAAATTGAAGAAAAACAGGAAATATTAGATAGGAATCTTCCATCCCAGACTAACTGGTCTTCTCCTCTCCCCCTCACTTGGGCTCAGTGCAGGAAAGGCACAGAATCACAGGAACCCTCCCACCAGGGACACTGATTTTAAAATGTCTCACAGCAGTGAGACATACCCACACTGTTTGAAGACCCAGGGGACAGGGAAGGACAATTCAAAGCACAGGTTGGTGAGGGAAAAAGAGACAGAGAAAATAAGGACAGAGACTGTGTTTCCAACATTGGGTCTGAAAACCCTTCCCACACCCTTGAAGGAAGCAGCAGCCAGTGGCTGTTTCCTTGCTTGGGGATGGCTGGAGTACTGGGTGAGCTACAGGAGTACCCTGCCACAGGTGTAGTCCCATATCAAGCCAGATTTTGGCCAGCAAAGTGATGGAATAGGAATCCCACGGTTTAAGCTTACCTGTGCTTGGGAGCAAAGCAACCTCTGAGGACAATTAAGTTACTGAACAGTGCCATCTGCTGGACCCCCTGGAAAGTGCAAGGGAATAGAAGCCCTTTAAAAATGATGCTTCTGATTCTTTATTAGGACCACAGGAGCTAGTCTACATGCCCTACACAGAAACCAGCCTGATTTGGGCTGAGAAATATGGACAACCCAACTATCAAAGCAGGCTCTAAAACAAACCCAGGTCTTGCTGACTGGCAGAAAACAAACCACCACTGGAAGCCAACAGATCTATATTATCACACACAATGAACCTGCTGAGGTGCCCAGTGCCTACCTCCCATCCCTGTGGCAGGTCATGGTAGCTTCCTGATTTGGGGGAAACCTGGGGACAGGGCCAATCTGACAACTGGCCAGTGAGAGGAACAAGGAAATATAGACATCAAAGAAAACCAACCAGAAAACCCAAGGCAAAAGAGAGAACAACAACATCCAGAATAAAGTACTCAAGAAAATCAGACACCTAGAGAGCAAAAAATCATAAGCCACACCAGGAAACTTGAAGATATGGCACAGTCAAAGGAAAAAACTAACACCTCAATTGAGATTCAAGAGTTTGACACAACTAAAGATGTTCACACAAATTCTCTAAGTCAAATAAATGGGTTGAAAGAAAATGTGACAAAAGAGATGAAGGATATATAGAAGACACTGGGTAACCATAAGGAAGAATTCAAAAGCTTGAAAAACCAAATGGCAGAATTTATGGGAATGAAAGACACAATAGAAGAGATGAAAAACACAACAGAGACAAAACAGCAGACTTGGAGAGGCAGAAGAAAGGATTACTGAACTAGGGGACAAGACATCTAAAATCCTACACACAAAAGAAGACATAGGGAAAATAATGGAAAAATGTGAGCAGGGGCTCAGGGAACTGAATGATGACATGAAGTGCACAGATACATTTGTTATAGGGGTCCCAGAAGAAGAGAAGGGAAGAGGGGAAGAAAGAATAATAGAGGAAATAATCAAAGAAAATTTCAACTCATATGAAAGATACAAATTACAGGTCCAAGAAGTGCAGTTTACCCCAAACAGAATTGATCCAAATAGACCTACAACAAGGCACTTAACAATCAGATTGTCAAATGTCAAAGAAAAAGAGAGAATTTTGAAAGCAGCAAGTGAAAACCAATTGATCACATACAACAGACACTCAATAAGACTAAGTGTGGATTTCTCAGTAGAAACCATGGAGGCAAGAAGGCAGTCATATGATACATTCAAGATACTGAAAGAGAAAAACTTCCAACCAAGAATCCTATATCCAGTAAACCTGCCCTTCAAAAATGAGGGAGAGTTTAAAATATTTGAGGAGGGTGGAGCCAAGAGCAAGTTGGTCTCCCCAATTTTGGATATGTTGGAACAATCACCCCAGCATTTGGAGAGAGCAAGCCCACTGCATAAGTCTTTCAAAAGTGTGGGATTGCAGCTGTCTCAATCCCTGAGATAAAATGTAATTCTATAAATGATGCTCAGATTTTGATATCCAATAGAGTTTGCCCTGTGTGTTTTGGGAACTGTTTAGGTCTGGTGACCCCTGTTTTCTTTCCAGTTTCTCCCTATGGCAATGAAAATGTTTACCCTATGATGGCCCTTCCTTTGTATATTGGAAGCAGATAACTTCTGAGTTTCACACTCAGAAGGGAATTTTGCCTTAAGATGAACCATGCCAGTAACTGATTTTGATAAGACTTTGTATTCAATTTTGTACTGAAATGATTGAAGATTTTGTGATTCTGTGATGGAATGAACATATTTTGCATTTGGAAATGACGTGTCTTTCTGGGGTTCAGAGGGTGAAATGTGTCAGTTGGAAACTGTTACATACCCCAGGAAAGGACATGTAATTTCTATGCAATTCAACATCTGTTTATTTACTGATCCTCTGTCTAAATGTTCTATTTGTTGACAAGAGTGGTGTATTGAATTCCCCAACTATTATTTTAGAGGAATTTGCTTCTCCCTTCAGTGTTGTCACTGTTTGCCTCATATATTTTGGGACACTCTGGCTTGGTGCATAAATATTTATGATTCCTTTGTCTTCTTGATGAATTGTCCCTTTAATTAATACATAGTGTCCTTCTTTCTCTCTTTTAATTATTTACATTTAATTGTTTTACATATGAAGTCTAATTTGTCTGATTTTTCTCTGGCCAGTCTAGGTTCTTCATATGTTTCCAGGAAATTGTTGATTTCCTCTACATTATCCAGTTTGTTGGCATACGGTTGTTCATAGTATACTCATATAATTTTTTTAATTTCTTCAGGATCCACAGTAATGTCAACTTTCTCATTCATTATTTTGTTTATATTGGTCTTCTCTCTTTTTGATTTTGTCAGTCTAGCTAGGGGCTTGTCAATCTTGTTGATCTTCTCAAAGAAACAACTTTTGGTTTTATTTATACTCTCTTGTTTTTTTGTTCTCTATGTCATTTATTTCTGCTTGAATCCTTGTTAATTCTTTTCTTCTACTTTCTTTAGGATTGGTGTGCTGTTCATTTTCTAGGTTCTTTGATTTTAGCTCTTTCTTCCTTTTTGATGTATGCATTTAGTGCTATAAATTTCCACCTCAGTGCTGCTTTTCCTGCATCCCATAAGTTTTGATATGTTGTGTTGTTGTTTTCATTCATCTCTATATATTTAGCAATTTCTCTTTCTATTTCTTCTTTAACTCACTGTTTAGGAGGTTGTCATTTAACCTCCAGGCATTTATGAATTTTCTAAGTTTCTGATGGTTCTTAACTTCTAATTGTATTCCACTGTGGTCAGAGAAACTGCTTTGAATAATTTCAATTTTTAAAATTTATTGAGGCTTGTTTTATGTCCCACCATATGATCTACTCTGGAGAAAGTTCCATGAGTACTAGAGAAGAATGTGTATACTGGTGATTTGGGATGTAATGTTCTACATATGTCTGTTAAATCAAATTCATTTATCAGATTGTTTAGGTTTTCAATTTCCTTATTGGTCCTCTGTCTGGTTGATCTATCTATAAGAGAGAATGATGTGTTGAAATCTCCCACAAATATTGTGGGGACATCAATTGCTTCCTTTGGTTTTGCCAGTGTTTGTCTCATGTATTTTGTGGCACGTTGATTGGGTGTATAACATTTATGATTGTTATTTCTTCTTGCTGAATTGCCCCTTTTATTAGTATGTAATGGCCTTCTTTGTCTCTCATAACATCTTTGCATTTAAACTCTATATTATCTGAGATTAATATTGCTACTCCTGCTTTCTTTTGGCTGTAGCTTACATGAAATACTTTTTCCATCCTTTCATTTTCAATTTCTTTTTGTCCCTGTGTCTGAGTCTCTTATATGAAACATATTGATGGTTCATCTTTTTGGTCCATTCTGCCAATCTATACCTTTTAATTGGGGAGTTTAATCCATTAACATTCAATGTTACTACTGTGAAGGCATTTTTAGAATCAGCCATCCTATCCTTTGGTTTACGGTTGTCAGATATATTTTTTCTCTCTCTCTGTTAATGTCCTTTAATGTACCCATACTGAATCTCCTAAGTACTGACCCTTTCTCCATATCTCTCTCTCCTTTCTTTGTTTCTCTGTCAGTAGGGCTCCCTTTAGTATCTCAAATAGGGCAGGTCTCTTGTTAGTAAATTCTCTCAGCATTTGTTTGCCTGTGAAAAATTTAAGCTCTTCCTCAAATTTGAAGGAGAGCTTTGCTGGATAAAATATTCTTGGTTGGAAATTTTTCTCTCTCACAATTTTAAATATGTCATGCCACTGCCTTCTTGCCTCCATGGTGGCCACTGAGTAGTCACAACTTAGTCTTATGTTGTTTTCTTTGGATATGGTGAATTGCTTTTCCCTTGGTGCTCTCAGAATTTGCTCCTTCTCCTCAGTATTAGACAGTCCAATCAGAATATGTCTTGGAGTGGGTTTATTTGGATTTATTCTATTTGGAGTTCACTGGGCATTTGTGATTTGTGTATTTATGCTGATTAGAAGGTTTGGGAAGTTTTCCCCAACAACTTCTTTGAATACTCTTCCTAGATCTTTACCCTTCTCTTCCCCTTCTGGAACACCAATGACTTATATTTGGATGTTTTATATAATCTATCATATCCTTGAGGTTCATTTTGATGTTTTTTATCTTTCCCCCATTCTTTCTTTAGATCTTTCATTTCTCTGTTCTGTCATCCTTGAGGTTACTGATTCACTGTTCAGCTTCCTCTAGTCTTGTACCATGAGTATCCTGAATCTTTTTAATTTGGTTGACAGTTTCTTTTATTTCCATAAGGTCATCTAATTTTTTATTTCCTCTTGCAATTTCTTGTTTATGCTCTTCTAGGGTCTTCCTCATGTCCTTTATATCCTGTGCCATGCTCTCATTGTTTGCCTTTAGTTCTTTGATTAATTGCTCCAAGTACTGTGTCTCCTCTGATCTTTTGATTTGAGTGTTTGGGTTTGGGTTACCAATATCATCTGGTTTTTTCATATGCTTTAAAATTTTCTGTCGTTTTTGGCCTCTTGGCATTTGCTTAACTTGATAGGGTTTTTTCAGGATGTGTAGACTGATTCAAACACTTATCTCTAATTTGTCAGATCTACAGCTTGGTGGAGTACACTTTCTCTAATTAACAAGCAGGTGGCATCTGTGAGCCACCTATTCCCCTCATGCCAGTTCTCCCCAACTTTGTCTTTGTGGTGAGTGGGGGTCTGAGTCTTGTGGGGGTCCAATTGATGCACCAAGTTTGGGTGTGTAGTTGGTGCTGCCCACCTTGAAATTTGGGCATGTGTCTGAGAGGTTAGGGAGGGAGGGCAGCTTTAGTAATCAAATCCCCCAGGTATTCCAGGAGGTTTAAAGCTTTTGCAATAGTCTAATCCTTCAGTTCAGTCTCACCACAATTTGTCTCTGCTGCTGGCATATGGTCCCTGGGACTTGCAAGTGGGTCCCTCTTCCCACTCTGAATGGGAAGTGTTAATTTCCCCCTTTTTACTCAGCTCCACCTTCCCAGCTCTAGGACAATTAGCTGAAGGTCCACAAAAGGCTATTGTCCTCTCAAGATTTTGTGGCACATGCATGTTGCTGGAAACACTTCCTGTCACACTGGGTTGTTTGGGGCAGCTCTGGGCTGTGGCACTGTTGCCTGGCAGGAGCATTCCCAGCCCATCAGGAAGATGGCTGTAAGGGGATGCCCCCCTTTCTTGGGAAGTTATGGTGTTTAGTGAATTTTCTCAGCCACTAGACTTACTGCTTTGTCCCTCAGAGCTATCTTGGTTCTGTTCTTTCCTGGGCCTAAATTGCAAGTCTTTGAGGCTTTCTGTAATGGGCTTCTTAGAGTAATTGTTTTAGAAAAAGAGACAAAGATAAAAAAAGAAGAAGAGAAAGAAGGGCCCTCCTTGAAGATCTAATGGACTATTGAAGTGCTAAGAGACAAGGAGTTTAGGGCCATTAAGGAACAATCAAGAAAGCAGAGACACCGGCTCTTCAGACAAAGGTCCTTGCCCTCTGGATTTGCATATGCACCTGATTCTGTTTGAACACTGCCCTTCTCCATTTTGTGTTCATTGGAACTCCAAAAAGTCTTTGCTTTTATTTTGGTTTTTGTTTTATTTTGTTTTGTTTTGTTTTGTTTTGTTGCTGTTTTTGCTTGCCTTATTTCCTTTCTGCTGGGCTGACTGCTCCCAGATTCTCTAGTGTCTGTTCTCAGTCTATCTATATTTGGAGTTTTTGATCAGCAGTCTGAGTCTTCAATCAGAGCTGCAACTGCAGTTCTCCCTCCTGGCTCCCAGCACCAACAGCCCCTCCTTCCATTGGGACTGTGCCTGGAAGGGAGAACTTAGAGATTTTGCTGATCTCAGCTGTTACATCTGTTCATGAGTGCTGTATAAAATATGCCCCAAGTCAAATTGCTCTGTGGTGTCCAGTCCATGCTGTTCCTGGCTTCCTACCTACTGCCCTGTAGGAATAACTAAACCCTACACCTCACCACTCCACCATCTTGCCTTTATCTAATTTGCCTGATATTAATGTAGTTACTCCCACTTTTTCCTGGTTGTTGTTTGCATGAAATATCTTTTTGAAACCTTGCATTTTCAGCCTATTTTTCTCCTTATGTCTAAAGTGAGTTTCTTGCAGACAACATATAGATGAGTCCTGTTTTTTTAATGCATTCTGCCAGTCTATGTCTTTTTATTGGGGATTTTAATCCATTAACATTTAGTGTTATTACTCTAAGGGCAGTACTTTCCCCTTCCATTTTGTCTTTTGGATTTTATATGAAAAATATTTTTTTCTCTCTCTCCTGTTACCCTTTATGATAGCTTTCATTTCTACACTCATCTCCAAACCTCTCTCTCCTGTCTTTTCCCATTAGCCTATAGCACTACCTTTAGTATTTCTTGTAACAACAGTCTCTTATTCACAAACTTTCTCAGTTACTGTTTGTCTGAAAATGTGTTGAACTCTCCCTCATTTTTTATGGACAGTTTTGCCAGATGTAGAATTCTTGGTTGGCAGTATTTCTCTTTCAGTATCTTAAATATATCACACTATTTCCTCCTAACCACCATGGTTTCCGCAGGGAAACACATACATAATTTTATTGAGCTTCCCTTGTGTGTGATGGACCACTTTTCTCTTGCTTCTTTCAGAATTCTCTCTTTGTCTTTGACATTGGTCAATCTGATGAGTAAGTGTCTTGGAGTAGGTCTATTTGGATCTCTTCTGTTTGGAGTATGCTGTGCTTCTTGGACCAGTGATTTTATGTCTTTCACAAGAGTTGGGAAATTATCTTCTATTATCCTTTCTGCCCTTTTTCCCTTCTCTTCTCCTGGGACACCCATAACACATATATTTGTGCACTTCATGTTGTCACTCAGTTCCCTAACACCCTCCTCACATTTTTCCATTCTTTTCCCTATCTGTTCTTTTGTTGGGATGACTTCAGATGTCCTGTCTTCCAGTTCATTGATCCTATCTTCTGCCTCTTCAAATCTATTGTTTTCTCCATTGTGTTTTTCATCTCTTTTGTTGTGCCTTTCATTCCTGTAAGCTCTGCCATTTTTCTTCAAGCTTATGAATTCTTCTTTATGGTCAGTGTCTTCTTTATATCCTTCTTCTCTTTTGCCACATTTTCCTTCAGCTCATTTATTTGATTTAGGATATTTGTTTGAAGATCTTTGATTAGTTGTTTCCATTACTGTATCTCAGTTGAAGTGTTAGTTTTTTCCTTTGGCTGCACCATATTTTTATGTTTCCTAGTATAGCTTGTGATTTTTAGCTCTTGAGGCATCTGATTTTCTTGATTAGTTTACTCTGGAGCTCATTTTCACTCTTTACCTAGTGCTTTCTTGTTGGTTGGCTTTGTTCTCTATATGTTCTTTGGTGTTCATTTCAACTTATTCTAGACCTCTAACATAGCTTGTTTAGTTGATCAGAATTTTTCAGCTCTTGTTTTTCTGGTTCTTTCCCTGCCTCTATGTAACCTTTTTGTGAGAGGGTCTCCCCAGATATGATTGACCACAGTGAGATTTTCTCAGTTCAGAGAGGCCCAGGTCTCAGGAGGAGGGTGTACTCTTTATCTTGTTTCCCTGAGAATTAGATACCACAGGTTTTCAGACCCTCCTGTGAAGCCTCTAAACAATGTGCTTTTCTTATCCTGTCCAGCAGGTGGTGCTTGATAGCCCGCAGCTCCTCCCACATGAAAAGAGGTGCTCTGCCTTTAGTTTTCAGCAGACACAGTCCCTGCCAGGGGCATGGTTGACACAAGCTGTTTCTGTTATACAGCCCCTGGGGTCTGACTTCTCTGAAGGAGAGCCACCACTTGAGTTAGGGCCTGCCCCCTTTTTCTTGGGGAAGTTATGTCCTTTAGGGTATTATCTCCTGCATTAGACTCATTGCTTTCTCTCAGACCTATCTTAGCTCTGCCCTTGCCTGGGTCCATTGGCCAATTGCAAATATCTGAAGCTTTCTGTAATAAGTTACTTAGAATAGTTATTTTAAAAAAAATGAAATCCCTTTTCAAGTCCATTCTCCAGCTCCAAGTTTTGTCAGTCCCAGTATAGACTATTTAAAGATACAGCCTTTAGGCTATTATCTCTTTCACCTGACTGGTTACTCTCAGACAAATTTAATTCCACACTTGCTCAGGGCAGTGCTGAAGCCTGAGCCTTCAAGCAGCATGAATGGGCTATTGAAAAGTAAAAAAAATTAAAAGTTGGAGAGATAGACAAGAAAAGAAGAAAAACAAATGCTTTTCAGAGACATACCCCAGCTCCCCAGTTCTGCAAATGAAGAGCCTGAGTTGGTACCCATTTCTATGCGCCCCTTTTTCTTGGATCCCAGCCCTTTTCCAGTATTCTGAACACCTCCAACTCCCAACGCCTCTGTTTTTTATTGTTGTTGTCAGCCCTGCTTCTGCTATGTAGGACTGAATCCTTGTGGTTCCTTTCATGCCTGCTCCATTTATCTGTGCTTAGAGCTTTTATTCAGCAGTCCACATTTGTTAATTAATTCTGCAATTGAAACTTGGTTGAGACACCCTCCTTGTTCCCAGCACAGGTTGTTTATTTTTCTCTTGGGGAACCAGCTCCAAAACAGTCTGCCATGCCTGTCAGGGAGGGGTGCCAGCACTCTGGCCAGGAAAACTTATACTTCTTCACCACAATCTCTTCCATTCTACCCACTCCAGAATGGTGTAGGATGTAGTTCAAAGTCCCCAAAACTGCTGTTCCATACAGTTCCTGGCTATTTTCCAGCTGCCCTAGAGGAGTAACTAAATTCCAAATATCACAACTCTGCCCTCTTGCCCCATGCCCCCCAAGGCCATGTCCTTTTAATCCAGTCTTGTGGGGGCAGACCTATGGTGGGTGGGATCTTTTGATTATGTTGTTTCCATAGAGATGTCACCAAACCAACTTTAAGTGAGACTTTTTGATTAGATTATTTCATGGAGGTGTGACCCCACCATGAAAAAGGTGGGTCTTGATTAGTTTACTGGAGTCCTCAAGAGAGGACAGGGTCTGACACAGACACAGATGCTTGAAGATGCAGACAGAAAGACATTTGGAGATGCTAAGCTAAGATATGAAGCCCAGAGTTTGCCCTGGAGAAGCTAAAAGAGGACCCTGGAAAAGAAAAACATCCTGGAAGAACAAGCAAATGTACACAGAAGCTGAGAGAAGCTAAGAGGGACAGAAGCCCAGAAACATTGTGGAGAAAGGCATTTTGAAATCAGAACTCAGGAGCAAAGGATGAGAAGATGACAGCCACATGCCTTCTCAGCTGACAGAGGTGTTCCAGACACCATTGTCCTTTCTTTGGTGAAGGTATCTTCTTGTTGATGCCTTAGTTTGGACATGTTTAAGGACCTAGAAATGTAAAATTGTAACCTAAGAAATCCCCTTTATATTAACCAATCCATTTCTGGTATTTTGCATAACAGCAGATTTAGCAAACAGGTATAGGACACTAAATCCACTGAACTGGGACAGAACAGACTCTTCAAAAATGGGGCTGGGACACCTTGGCAGGTTATTTCACTGCCCTCTCCCCTATGTGGGACCTGACTCCCAGGGGTGTAAATCACCTTGGCAATGCAGGATATGACTCCTGGAGTTGAATCTGGATCCAACGTCATGGGATTGGGAACATCTTCTTGACCAAAAGGGGATGCAAAATGAGCAGAAATAAAGTTTCAGTGGCTGAGAGATTTCAAAAGTAGTTGAGAGGTTACTCTGGTGGACATTCTTACATACTATATAGATAACACTTTTTAGGCTTTAATGTATTGGAATAGCTAGAAGTAAATATTGAAACTACCAAACTTCAACCTAGTGGCCTTGACTCTTGAAGACAATTGTATAACAATGTAGATTACAAGGGGTGACAGAGTGATTGTGAAAACCTTGTTCATTGCACTCCCTTTATCCAGTATATGGATGGATGAGTACAAAGACGGGGACAAAAACTAAATGAAAAATAAGGTGGGATGGGGGGATGATTTAGGTGTTCCTTTTTATTTGTATTCTTATTCTGATTCTGATTCTTTCTGGTGTAAGGAAAATGTTCAAAAATAGATTGGGGTGATCAATGCACAACTATATGATGGTACTGTGAGCAGGTTATTGCAAACCATGGATGTCTGCATGGTATGCAAAAATATCTCAGTAAAACTGAATTTTAAAAATGGGACTGGGAGAACTGGATATCCATATACAAAGAATGGAAGAGGACCCCTACCTCACACCCTGTAAAAACAAATAACTCAAAGTGAATCAAAGACCTAAATATAAGAGACACTACCATAAAACTCCTAGAAGATAATGTAGGGAAACATCTTCAAGCCCTAGTATTAGGCAGTAGCTTCTTCGACATTATACCTAAAGCACAAGCAATAAAGGAAAAAATAGATAAATGGGAACTCCTCAAATCTAAAGCTTCTGTACCACAAAAAGGTGAAGAGGCAGCCAAGGCAATGGTAGAAGGTATTTGGAAAACATATATCTGGTAAGAGACTAATATCCTGCATATGTAAAGAAATGCAACAACTCAATGACAATAGAACAAACAGCCCAATTATAAAATGGGCAAAATTATGAAAATACATTTTTCCAAAGAGGAAATACAAATGACTAAAAAAAAAAACATGAAAAAATGTTCATCTTCACTAGCTGTTAGGAAAATGCAAATGAGGATCACAATGATATATCATCTCACACCAATAATAATGACTGCCATTAAACAAACAGGAAAATACAAATGCTGGATAGGATGTGGAGAAATTGGAACTCTTATTCATTGCTGGTGGGAATTTATAATGGTACAACTGCGGTGGAAGACAGTTTGTCAGTTCCTCAGGAAACTAGATATCAAGTTACCCTATGATCTATTTCACTTCTTGGTATATAACCAAAAGATCTGAAAGCAATGACAAGAACAGACATTTGCACACAGATGTTCATAGTGATATTGTTCACAATTGCCAAGAGGTCAAATCAACCCAAGTGTCCTTCAACAGATAAGTGGGTAAACAAAACGTGGTATATACCTATGAGTGAATACTAAGAAGCAGTAAGAAGGAATGAGGTCCTGAAACATATGGTAGCATGGATGGATCTTGAAGACTTAATGCTGCGTGAAATATGTCAGTCACAAAAGGAGATATATTTTATGTTATCACTAATATGAACTCTCTGAACAATGCAAAATCTGTTTTCTAATGTAGAATACAGGGGAACTAAAGATAGTCAGAAGATAGTGAAAGGGGAATGATTGCCTAGTTAGTACAGACATGTCAATGAGGGTGAATTTAAAGGTGGGGGATGGACAGAGTTGATAATAGTTTGTTAATGGGATAATACATATCAGTTTTCCATTGAATATGAACATGATTGAAAGGGTTTGTTTAAAGGTACGTATCCCAGAAGTGCTTGCATGATCTACTTCTAAGGTATGACACTGGTATGAAGAGTTAACAGAATGGTATATGGAAAAAATATATATTACATATTACAGACTATATTTAATAGGAATACCTTACCAATGCCACACTAATACTAGGGACAAATAGCTAGGGGATGATAAGAGCTTTGGGGTGTTTTGGGTTATGACACTTGTTTAAAATTTAAGAATGATGATGATTGTGCAAGTAAGTGAAGATAATGTGAGACATTGATTGTTTATCTTGGACAGAATATGTGTTATGTGAAAATAGGTACCCTCTACTTAATAAGTCAAGCCTTCAACCTTGAGGATTGCTCAGAAACCTATGGCTATAAAGGGGAGGCTAAGCCTACCTATAATTATGCCTAGGAGTCACATCCAGAGAACCTCTTTTGTTGCTCAGATGTGACCTTTGTCTCTCTAAGCCCTACTCTGCAAATAAATTCATTACCCTCTCCTTTATGTGGGACATGACTCCCAGGGGAGTGAATCTCCCTGGCAACATGGGACACAACTCCCAGAAATGAGCCTGGCCCTAGCATCAAAATATTGAGAATACCTTTTTGACCAAAAGGGGAAAGGAAAGGTAACAAAACAAGGTTTCAGTGGCTAAGAGATTTGAAATAGAGTCCAGAGGCTATCCTGGCTGTTACTCTTATGCCAGCTCCAGCTAGATATTCCAAATGTCCCACAGTATGCCAAGCCCTAACTTAACTAGTAGTCCCCCAAATACTAAAGAATACCTAGGGCCCTATTTGAGATTTTATAAAATTTTCACTCACTAAGTTTATTTTCAGGACTTAAATTCCCCAGAGTGTTTCTATGCCAGATAAGTCCCAAAACTCAGAGGCAACAGCATCTCTGATAACATCAACCATGTGCATCCCCCTTCCCACAATACTGACATTCCTTTTCAATATGAACAAGTTAGGTTGGTCACTGCCCAGATATCCCTGATGATTGAGAGAGTGATCAAATGAGGGAGAAGGGTAGCATCTGACAAGATAGGATTTAACAAAGGATTACAAATACTGAATCTTTATATAAATAATGTCTTTTTAGTTTCTAGGATATAGAATAGCTAGAAGGAAATAATTGACTGGGTGAAACTGTAACATATAAAAATCTTCAAAATTTGCTCTATAGCTACTTGTTAAATTGCATTTGAAAGTTATTCCACATGTGTGTATATATGTTTTATTCCACAATAACGAAATAACTGAAATTATGGAACTGTAACTATAATGTTCTTTGAAATTTTCTAACTACTTGTTAAACTGTACTTTGAAGAACCTAAAATGGTGGCTAGGAGAGACAGCAAAAAAACGCCTCTGTGAAAAATACTAGATAGAAGCCAGAAAGTGACCCAGAACACCAGTTCCAGCAATGCACCAGCTGGACAAGGTCTGCTAAATCCACAGGGACCATGCACTTGGTGAAACCGGGAGTCTGTGTTCTGAAATGAGTAAGCCAGCTGAATGTCCAGCAGCAACACTGCAGTGTGGGGAAGCTATGGGTTGGTGTTTGGAGGTGGACTAGTTCTTTTAAAAAAAAAAAACCCCAAAGTGGCTGCAGATACAGCAGCGAGAACTGCACAGTGAAGTGTGGCAGGAATGGGCTGTGTGAATGCCTCAATATCTGGCTTGGAAGATAGCCTTTCACACATTGGCTGCTAATTGTCTCAGAGTGAGGCAGGCAGAGGTGAGCCAAAAGGGGGAAAAAACCATGCCCCTTGCAGTCATCTTCCTGGTGGGCTGGGAATGCTCCTGCCTGGTACAGGAGCCACAGCCCAGAGCTGTGCCAAAATACCCAGTGTGATGGGAAGTGTTTCCAGCATCATGCACACACACCACAATATTGGGCATGGACATTAGCCTTTCCTGCACCCACAGTGAATTGTCCTGGAGCTGGGAAGGCAGAGCTGTGTGAAAAGGGAAAAATTAATGTGCTCCATTCAGCCATCCTTACAGCAGGCTGGGAATGCACCTACACAGCCCAGTGGCCCAGAACTTCCCTTCAGGGATGGTGCACACTTGTGATGTAGCACAACCTTCCCTTGGCAGAGGCCCTGGGAGGGCACAGCTTGGAAGAGGGACCCATCAGAAACCCCAGGGACCCTATGCCAATACCAAGGACTTGTGGGTCAGTGGCAGAGACAATCTGTGGTGAGACTGAAATGAAGGTTTAGACTCTTGCAACAGCCTTAAATCTCCAGGAAAACCTTGGCGGTTTGATTATTAAAGCTGCCTTCCCTCTGTAACTGCTCAGACACATGCCCCACATTCAGGGTGGACAGCATCAACAACACACCCAAACTTGGTGCACCAATTGGACCCCACAAGAATCAGACACCCACACACCACAAAGACAAATTTGGGGAGAACTGACTTGAGGGGAATAGGTGACTTGTGGATGCCATATGCTGGTTAGTTAGAGAAAGTGTACTACACCAAGCTGCAGATCTGACAAATCAGAGATTAGTCTTTGAATAATCCTACATATCCTAAAAGAAAACTATCAAGTAAAGCAAATGCCAAGAGGCCAAAAACAACAGAAAATTTTAAAGCATATGAAAAAACCAGATGATATGGATAACCCAAACCCAAACACCCAAATCAAAAGATCAGAGAAGACACAGTACTTGGAGCAATTAATCAGAGAACTAAAGACAAACAACAAGAGCATGGCACAGGAAATAAAGGACATGAAGAAGACCCTAGAGGAGCATAAGGAAGAAATTTCAGGGTAAATAAAAAAATATATGATCTTATGGAAATAAAAGAAAGTGTTGACCAATGTAAAAAGATTCTGGATACTCATAGTACAAGACTAGAGGAACCTGAACAATGAATCAGTGACCTTGAGGGCCACAGAATGGAAAACAAAATAACAAAAGAAAGAATGGGGAAAAAATTAAAAAAATCATAGCGGACCTCAGGGATATGATAGATATAATAAAACATCCAAATATAAGACTCACAGGTGTCACAGAAGGGGAAGAGAAAGGTAAAGGTCTAGAAAGAGTACTCAGAGAAATTGTTGGGGAAAACTTCCCAAACCTCTACACAATAAAAATACACAAAGCATAAATGCCCAGTGAACTCCAAATAGAATAAATCCAAATAAGCCCACTACAAGATATATTCTGATCAGACTGTCAAATACTGAGGAGAAAGAGCAAGTTCTGAAAGCAGCAAGAGAAAAGCAATTCACCACATACAAAGGAAACAACATAAGACTAAGTAGTGACTACTCAGCAGCCACCATGGAGGCAAGAAGGCAGTGGCATGACATATTTAAAATTCTGAGAGAGAAAAATTTCCAACCAAGAATACCTTATCCAGCAAAGCTCTCCTTCAAATTTGAGGGAGGGCTTAAATTTTTCACAGACAAACAAATGCTGAGATTTTGCTAATAAAAGACCTGCCCTACTTGAGATACTAAAGGGAGCCCTACCAACAAAGAAACAAAGAAAGGAGAGAGAGATATGGAGAAAGGTTCAGTACTAAAGAGATTCAATATTGATTCATTAAAGGACAATAAGAGAGAGAGGGAAAAAATACATCTGACAAACATAAACCAAAGGATAGGATGGCTGATTCAAGAAATGTCTTCACAGTAATAATATTGAATGGAAACGGATTAAACTCCCCAATCAAAAGATGTAGATTGGCCGAATGGATCAAAAAATATGAACCATCAATATGTTGCATACAAGAGACTCAGACACAGGGACACAAGAAAATTGAAAGTGAAAGGATGCGAAAAATATTTCATGCAAGCTACAGCCAAAAGAAAGCAGGAGTAGCAATATTAATCTCAGATAAAACAGACTTTAAATGCAAGGATGTTATGAGAGACAAAGAAGGCCACTACATACTAATAAAAGGGGCAATTCAACAAGAATAAATAACAATCATAAATGTTTATGCACCCAATCATGGTGCCACAAAATACATGAGACAAACACTGGCAAAACCAAAGGAAGCAATGGATGGTTCCACAATAATTGTGGGAGACTTCAACACATCACTCCCTCCTATAGATAGAACAACCAGACAGAAGACCAATAAGGAAATTGAAAACCTAAACAATCAGATAAATGAATTTTATTTAACATATATAGAACATTACATCCCAAATCACCAGGATACACATTCTTCTCTAGTCATCACGGAACTTTCTCCAGAATAGACCATATGCTGGGACATAAAACATGTCTCATTAAATTTTTAAAAATTGAAATTATTCAAAGCACATTCTCTGATCACAATGGAATACAATTAAAAGTCAATAACTATCAGAGACTTAGAAAATGCACAAACACCTGGAGGTTAAACAACACACTCCTAAAATAAATGGCTTATAATGTAGAATGTAGGGGAACTAGTGATAGAGAGCAATTGGGGAAGGTGGAATGAGAACCCAGTAAGAACAGAGAAGCTATCATAGGTGAGTTTAACACTCTGGGAATGCCCAGCAGTGACTATGGTTTGTTAATTTCTGGTGGGTGTGGTGGGAACAAGTTCACAGAAATGTTGCTATATTGGGTTATTTTCTAGGGGTAGAGTAGGAACATGTTGGACTCCCTTGTTATGGTTTGTTTGAACTGTTTTTTTTAATGGTATGTTTTTTTATTTTTTTTGATATAGTTGATTAAAAAAGAGCTAATTGCAAAAAAAAAAATGGAAAAATATGCAGATCCCCCTTGAGGAGCTGGTGGAGAATGCAGGGGTGTGGGGCTTCCCCACCTCAATGGTTGCTGATCTGCTCACAGACATAGAGGACTGGTGGTTTAATGGGCTGAGCCCTCTACCATAGGACTTGCCCTTGGGAAGACTGTTGCTGCAAAGGAGAGGCTAGGCTTCCCTACAATTGCGCCTAAGAGCCTCCTCCTGAATGCCTCTTTGTTGCTTAGATGCGGCCGTGTCTCTCTAGCTGAGCCAACTTGGCAGATGAAATCACTGCCCTCCCCCCTATGTGGGATCTGACACCCAGGAGAGTGAATCCCCCTGGCAATGTGGAATATGACTCCTGCAGAGGAATCTAGACCTGGCATTGTGGGATGGAGGGCATCTTCTTGACCAAATGGGGGATGTGAAAGGAAATGAAATAAGCTTCAGTGGCAGAGAGATTCCAAAAGGAGCTGAGAGGTCACTCTGGTGGGCACTCTTATGCACAATATAGACAATCCTTTTTTAGGTTCTAATGAATTGGAATGGCTAGCAGTAAATACCTGAAACTATCAAACTATAACCCGGAACCCATGAATCTTGAAGATGATTGTATAAAAATGTAGCTTATGAGGGGTGACAATGTGATTGGGTAAGCCATATGGACCACACTCCCCTTTGTTTCATTTATGGATGGATGAGTAGAAAAATGGGAGAAGAAAAAAGAAAAAGGAGAAAAATGCACCCAGTGTTCTTTTTTACTTTAATTGTTCTCTTTCACTTTAATGTTTATTCTTATTATTTGTGTGTGTGTGGTAATGAAAATGTCAAAAATTAATTTTTGTGATGAATGGTACTGTAAACAATTGAATATATGCTTTGTTTTTATGACTGCATGGTATGTGAATATATCTTAATAAATATGAATAAAAAATTGTAGTTTTAAAGATATCACTTTTCTGTATATATATATTATATTTCACAATAAAAATGTAAAAAATTAACTCAAAATGGATGAAAGATGCAAATATAAGTGCCAGTACTATAAAACTCCTAGAAGAAACTGTTGGGAAACTTCTTCAAATCTAGTGATAGGCAGTGGTTTCTTAGATCTCACACCCCAAGCACAAGCAATGAACTAAAATATAGATAAATGGAAACTCCTCAAAGTTGAATACTTTTATGCTTCATGATGGTGAAATGAAGCCTACTCAATGGCAGAAAATATTCAGAAACCATGTGTATGGTAAGGGCTTCATGTCCACAATATATAACTAATCCTAGGTTTCAACAATAAAAAATGAACTACCCAATTAAAAATGGGCAAAAGACTTGAATAGACATTTTTCCAAAGAAGAAATACAGATGGCTAAAGAACACATAAAAGATGCTCAACCTCACTACCTACCAGGAAAATTCAAATCAAAACAACAATTAGATATTATTTCACACCTACTAAAGTGGCAATTGTTAAAAAACAGAAAACCACAAGTGTTGTAAAAGGATGTGGAGAAATAGAAATACCTATTCACTGCTGGTGGGAATGTAAAATTGTGCAGCTGCTGTGGAAGAAAGTTTGGCAGTTCCTTAGGTAGCCAAGTATAGAATTGCTATATGATCCAGCAATCCTGAATCATATACGTATATGAATATATACTCAGTATATACTCAGAAGAACTGAAAGCAGGGACTCAAACAGATATTTGTACACTGACGTTCATAGTGGCATTATTCACAGTTGCCAACAGTTGCCAACAGATGGAAACAATCCAAATGTTCATCAACAGATGAATGAATATGCAAAATGTGTTATAGACATGCAATGGAATATTATTTAGCTGTAAGAAGAAATTAAGTACTGATGCATGCAACAACATGGATGAACCTTGAGGACATTGTGTTGAGTGAAACAATAGACACAAAAGTACAAATATTGTATGATCTCACTAATATGAATTAAGTATAATGAACAAATTCATGGAGTTAATATCTAGAATATGTTACCAGGAGATGGAATGACAGTAGAGAATTGGTAGCTGGTGCTTAATTTGTGCATAATTTTTAACAAGGTTGATTGCAAATGTTTGGAAATTGATAGTGATGATGGTTGCCCATTATTGTGAGTGCAATTAACTATGCAGAATTGTGCATGTGATTGTGGTAGAGAGGGGAAGTTTGGGATTGTGTATGTCACTAGAAGGAAAGTTAGAGGGTGAAACATGGAACTATAACACAGTCAACCCTGTTGTGGATGATGAATGTGTTTAATAGTCTTACATGAACTACAACAAATGTACATTCTTATTACAAGGTTTTAACAATAGGATGGTGTATGGGGGGAAATACACCTAAAGCAAAATATAGTCTATATTTAACAGTAATATTTTAATATTTTGCATTAATTGGATCAAAGGTAACCCACTAATGCTAAGTTTCATCAACATGTGGGTATATGGGTATTGTGTATTTTTTGTTCTTAGAAAAATGCTACGTGTTACAGAAACAACCAAATGTACTTGCCAGTTACACTATTTTACTCTGATGCTTGTCTGAAAGTGCATGCGATCAGCTACAGTTCAAATCTTCATCTTCAGCTCCCCCCAAAAAAAAACCTCAAAATATTTTACACAAGAAGAAACGCAAATATATAAACTGTGTTCTGCCTGTCAATTAACATAACCCTGGTAAGAATGTAAAGGTGGAACAAGATCAGGTGTCTTTACTGATAGAGTCCTTTTGGACATCTTGAACTTTATATAGCTAAATACTTCTATGGGATATAAATGTGTGCTTGTTGTCATAAGTTAGTTTTTTTTGGACAGATGGAGGCTTTTCATTTTTACAAGTCTACTTCCCTCATAACAGCTAAAAAAAATGATTGAATTTTCCCACCTGGGGAACTCCTGCTACTCTCGAGTAATAGGCCAAAACCTGCATAATAAAATCAAATATTCTAATAAGTCAAGCCCTCTATCTTAAAACTTGCATCTATGAACTTCATTTCTGTGGTAAGGAATCTAAGGTTCATCAAAGCTAATACCTAAGAATCACACCCTGAAAACCTCCTTGTTGGTCAAGTGTGCCCCCCCAAGCCAAACTCTGCAAATAAACTTACTACCTTCCCCCACACACACACAAAAGGGACATGACTAACAGGGATAAGCCTCCTTGGTGCTGAGGGAATATTAACAAGAATTAATCAGCAATGCATTCAGAAAAAGACCTGGATCAAAGTGGGGAAAATTAAATAAAATAGTGTTTCTATGGCTAAGAGTTTTCAAATAGAGTTGGGAAGTTATTCTGGAGGTTACTCTTATGCAGATCTCAGCCCAATTTCATAACCTGCATAGTATTCAAAGCCTCAGACAAACATGTTCCTGAGGGCCCTAGGGATGTCTGCACAACATAGGCAATCCATATGTTTACATGAAATCAACACCCCCTTGGCAGGCTCTATCTCAGAATCTATGAAAAGCTATTTCTCCAACATGGATATTCATTATAAATCCCATAACCATTATTATTCTACTTCTTTTACTTGAACCTATTAATTTTCAATTTACTTGTTACATTTACTTCTCAGAAACTTAACACCTCCACATTATCCCTATTCTAGCTGTACTCTGAAGCCCAGCAGGTAGGTGGTCAATTCCCACTATTTATTCTGGCCTGTTCTGGAAAATTAACAAAAAGATAAGTATGGCTTGAACCCATCCTGAAAGCAAGGTGTATCTTCAACAGCAAGCAAAATAATTCTATTCCTCTGTCTAATAATATACACATCCTCCTCAGTTTGAAGCAGCTAGAATGGTCATTGGCCCAAATCCATCAAGACTGAAGAATGAACAAAAATAAAGGGGTATTATAACCACTAACTGCACAGGATTTATTGTTATCATAGTTATTATCTTGTGTTAACTAAATAACATGTAACATTGTTATGCAAAAGAAAAAAGAAAAAAGTGCTATCATCAATTGTAACAAATGTTACACACTGATGCAAGTTGTAGTAAAAGGAGTGGTGTATGGGAATCCTGTATTTTATGCATGATTGCTCTGTAAACCCTCAACTTCTCTGATAAAGACAAAAATCATCTTGTAGGTTAAAATTGTTTTAAAACTATTCCAATTTTGTCATTAAAAATTATTTCATTCTTTAATCAATTTGTAATTTATCATGGTATATAAGAAATATGGGTACAAATTTTATCTCCCATATTAAAATTTAATTTCCCAATAGCATATAGTAAATGAAAAATTATTTTTACATTGTAAAAAAATCCATTTCCCTAGAAAGGTAATACTATCAGGAAGGACAGTACAGTGAAAATCCCTAGCTTAGATGACTCCCTAAACTCTAGCTACCAACTAACTTTACACCAGAAATGATAAATGATAGATATATTTTCTAGATCCAAAGGGCTACATCCTCAAAAAGGAACTTTATCTACAATGATTCCAAGGGCTTGTTGCTCTGAAGAGTCTCCAGAAAATCTAGTTGTATGTACAAGATTTCTGCTGGATACTGTGTAGATGTCCTATATTTCTATGTGATCATTTCTGCTATCTTCAGCAAAGAAAAAACAAAGCAAAATAAAACCTTGGCAGGGCCATATTTGTTCTGGAGTCCTCTCCCTCCCAGAGGTAAAATAGTCTTAAATTGATCTCAAAACCAAAAAGCAGTATTAATTAAGCAATGTCATTGGTTTCTTTGTTTCTACTTTCCTTGTAACTCTTGCTGGTGCAGCACCCTATTAATGAGTGCTACTTCACCCTAGTATTTAAAAATTGGAAGGACTTTGGACATAAACTGAGCTCTTCATCCTGAAAACTCCTAGTACCTTATTTTTTGGACTGTAGTTTTCTTTTCCTGTGATGACTCTGTTTGGCTTTGGTATCAGGGTGATGCTGGCCTCATAGAATGACATAGGAGGATTGGTGTTAATTATTTTTTAAATGTTTGGTAGAATTCACTAGTGAATCAATATGGTCCTGGAATTTATTTTTGTTGGGAGGATTTTGACAAATGATTCAACCTATTTACATATTATAGGTCTATTCAGATTTTCTATTTCTTCTTATTTTGGGTTATCTTTTCTTAATTCAATTTTATTGAGATATATTCACATACCATACAGCCATTCATGGTGTGCAATCAATTGTTCATAGTACCATTATATAGTTGTGCATGCATCACCACAATCAATTTTTGAATATTTTCATTACCACACACAAAAAGGAATAAGAATAAAAGTTAAAGTAAAGGTCAGAGGAAGATGGTGGATTAAGAGAGACAGGGCAAAAAAAGTCTCCATGAAAAACACTAGATAAAAGACAGAAAGTGCTCCATAATTCCAGTTCCAGCAACATACCAGCTGGTCAAGGTCTGCCAAATCCACAGGGACCATGCACTTGGTGAATCAAAGAGTCTGCATTCTGAAATGAGTGAGTGAACCTGCTGGGGAGCTGGCAGCCATGCCTTGGTACAGAGAAACTGGGGGTTGGCATTTGGACAGGGATTAGTTTAAAAACCCAAAAGAGGCTGCAGAGATGGCAATGAGAGCTGCACAACCCAGTGTGGCAGGAAGTCCTTCCCACAAAATGCATACACCCATCAGTAGCTGGTGTAGATGATAGCCTTTTGCACACCCACAGCTAATTGTCCCAGAGCTAGGAAGGTGGGGGACCATGAAAAAGGGAAAATAACCACACACCATACAGCCATCTTTTCAGCATGCTGGGAATGCCCCTGGGCAACTCAGTGGCCCAGCACTTCTCTTGTGGACTGTGCTCACTTGTGACACTGTGCTGTCTTCCCCCTGCAGAAGCCCTTGGCAGAACTGCATGGAAGTCCAAAGGACCATACACCAATACCAAGGACCTGTGGGTCCATGGCAGAGACAGACTATGGGGAGACTGAAACAAAAGTTTGGACTCCTACATAAGTTATGTTTCCAGAAACACCTGGGGGATTTGATTATTAAAATTGCCCTCCCTTCCTAACCACTCAGACACAACCCTACATTCAGGGCAAGCAGCACCAACTACATACAGAAATTTGGTGCCCCAACTGGACTCCCACAAGATACAGACCTCCACCCACCATAAAGACAAACTTGGGGAGAATGGCTTGAGACAAATAGGTGGCTTGCTGATGTCACCTACTGGTTAGTCAGAGAAAGTGTACTCTACCAAGCTGTAGCTCTGACAAATTAGAGATTTTGTTCAAAGAAGCCTACATATCCTAAAAGAACCCTATCAAGATAAGCAAATGCCAAGAAGCCAAAAACAACAGAAAATTTTAAAGCATATGAAGAAACCAGAAGATATGGATAATCCAAACCCAAACACCCAAATCAAAAGATCAGAGGACACACAGTACTTGGAGCAATTAATCAAAGAACAAATGACAAACAACCAGAACATGGCACAGGATATAAAGGTCATGAAGAAGACCCTGGAAGAGCACAAAGAAAAATTTGCAAGAGTAAATAAAAAAATAGATGACCATATGGAAATAAAAGAAACTGTCAATCAAATTAAAAAGACCCTGGATACTCACATTACTAGATTGCAGGAAGCTGAACAGTGAATCAGTGAGCTCAAAGAGGAGAGAACAGAGAGTGAAAGAACAAAAGAAAGAATGGGGAAAAAATCTAAAAAATCAAAATGGATCTCAGGGATATAATGGACAATGTAAAATGCATAAATATAAGAATCATTGGTGTTCCGGAAGGGGAAGAGAAGGGCAAAGGTCTAGGAAGAGTATTCAAAGACATTTTTGGGGAAAACTTCCCAAACCTTCTAAACAATGTAAATACACAAATCATAGATGCCCAAAAACTCCAAACAGAATAAATCCAAGTAAACTCACTCTGAGACATATTCTGATCAGATCATCAAGTGCTGAAGAGAAGGAGCAAGTTCTGAAAGAAGCAAGAGAGAAGCAATCCATTACTTACAATGGAAACATCATAAAACTAAACAGGGACTACTCAGCAGCCACCATGGAGGTGAGAAGGCAGTGACATGACATATTTAAAATTCTGAAAGAGAAAAATTTTATCCAGCAAAGCTCTCCTTCAAATTTGAGAGCTTAAATTTTTCACAGACAAACAAATACTGACAGAATTTGCTAACAAGAGACCTGCCCTACTTGAGAAACTAAAGAGAGTCCTACTGACAGAGAAACAAAGAAAGGAAAAAGAAGTATGGAGAAAGGTTCAGAACTAAAAAGATTCAGTATGGATACATTAAAAGAAAATAAAAGAGAGGGGGGAAATATATCTGATGAACATAAGCCAGAGGACAGGATGACTGATTCAAGAAATGCCTTCACAGTAATAACATTCAATGGAAATGGATTAAAATCCCCAATTAAAAGATATAGATTGGCAGAATGGATTAAAAATATGAACTATCAATATGCTGCATACAAGAAACTCATCTTAGACACAGGGAAGCAAAGAAATTGAAAGTGAAAGGATGGAAAAATATTTTATGCAAGCTATAGCCAAAAGAAAGCAGGAGTAGCAATATTAATATAAGATAAAATAGACTTTAAATGCAAGGATGTTATGAGAGACAAAGAAGGCCACTACACACTTATAAAAGGGACAATTCAGCAAGAAGAAATAACAATAATAAATGTTTATGCACCCAATCAAGGTGCCACAAATTTCATGAGACAAACATTGGCAAAAGGACAGGAAAAAATAAGTGTTTCCACAATAATGGTGGGAAATTTCAATACTCCCTCTCTCTTATGGACAGATCAATCAGAAGAAGACCAATAAGGAAATTGAAAACCTAAATAATTTGATAAATGAATTTGAATTAACAAACATATATAGAACATTACATCCCAAATCACTGGGATACACATTTTTCTCTAGTGCTCACAGAACTTTCTCCAGAATAGATCAAATGCTGGGCCATAAAACAAGCCTCAACAAATCTTAAAAAAATAGAAATTGTTCAAAGCACATTCTCTGATGACAGTGGAATACAATTAGAAGTCAATAACCATCAGAGACTTGGAAAATTCAAAAATACCTGGAGATTAAACAAAACACTCCTAAACAATAAGTATGTTAAAGAAGAAATAGCAAGAGAAACTGCTAAATATATAGAGATGAATGAAAATGAGAATACAACATATCAAAACCTATGGGATGCAGCAAAAGCAGTACTGAGGGGGAAATTTATTGCTCTAAATGCATACATCGAAAAGGAAGAGAGAGCTAAAATCAAAGAACAAATGGAGCAAATGAAGAAGCTAGAAAACAAACAGCAAACTAATCCTAAACCAAGTAGAAGAAGAGGAAAGACAAGGATTAAAGCAGAAATAAATAACACAGAGAACAAAAAAAAATAGAGAATAAATAACACCAAAAGTTGGTTCTTCAAGAAGATCAACAAGATTAACAAGCCCTTAGCTAGACTGACAAAATCAAAAAAAGAGAAGACCCATATAAACAAAATAATGAATAAGAGAAGTGACATTACTGCAGATCCCCCCAAAAATTAAAAAACTGTAAGAGGATACTATGAACAACTGTATGCCAATAAATTACAAAATGTAGATGAAATGGACAATTTCCTAGAAACAAAAGAACAACCCAGATGAACAAAGAAGAAATAGAAGACCTCAACCAACCAATCATAAGCAAAGAGACCCAATCAGTTATCAAAAAGCTTCCCACAAATAAATGCCTAGGGCCAAATGGCTTCACAAGGGAATTCTACCAAACTTTCCAAAAGGAACTGACAAGAATCTCACTTAAATTCTTTCAAAACATTGAGGAAAATGGAACATTACCTAACACATTTTATGAAGCTAATGTACCCCTAATACCAAAACCAGGTAAAGATGCTACAAAAAAAGGAAAACTACAGGCAAATCTCTCTAATGAATATAGATGCAAAAATTCTAAATAAAGTACTTACAAATCAAATCCAAAGACACGTTAAAAAATTCATACACCATGACCAAGTGGGTTCATTCCAGGCATGCAAGGATGGTTCAACATAAGAAAATCAATCAATGTATTTCAACACATTAACAAATCAAAAGGGAAAAATCAATGATCATCTCAATAGATGCTGAAAAAGCATTTGATAAAATCCAACATTCCTTCTTGAAAAAAAGACTTCAAAAATTAGGAATTGAAGGAAACTTCTTCAATATGATAAAGAGCTTATATGAAAACCCACAGCCAGAATAGTCCTCAATGGGAAGAGACTGAAAGCCTTCCCCCTAAGATCAGGAACAAGACAAGGATGCCTGTTGTTGCCACTTTTATTCAAAATTATGCTAGAAATGCTAGCCAGGGAAATCTGGAAAGACAAAGAAATAAAAGGCATCCAAATTGGAAAGGAAGAAATAAAATTGTCATTATTTGCAGATGATATGATCTTATATCTGGAAAACCCTGAGAAACTGATGACCCAGCTATTAGAGCTAATAAAAAAATTTAGCAAATAGCAGGATACAAGATTAATGCACATAAGTCAGTAATGTTCCTATGCACTATAAATGACCAGACTGAATAGGCACTCAAGAAAAAGATACCGTTTTCAATGGCAACTAAAAAGAGTCAAGTACTTAGGAATAAACTTAACCAAAGATGTAAAAGACCTATACAGGTAGTGAGGTGGGGGTTTCAGTTACTCCTCCGGGTCAGTTGGTAGAAAGCCAGGAACTGCATGGACTGGACAGCACAGAGCAATTTGAGATTGGACATACTTCATACAGCACTCACAAATGTGTGGAACAGCTGAGATCAGCAAAATCCATACATTCTGGTGGCCAGGGGACCCACACCACTCCCTTCCAGACACAGTCCGATGGGAGGAGGGACCATCTGTGCTGGGAACTAGGATGGAGAACTGCAGTTGCAGCACTGATTAAAAACTCTGAATGCTGATCAAAAACTCCAACCAGAGATAGACTGAGACCAGGCACCAGAGAATCTGGGAGCATTCAGCCCAGTGGAGAGGAGACAGGGTAAGCAAAAACAGCAAATAAATAAGTAAATAAATAAAAAAAGTGATTTTGGAGTTCGGGGGAACATAATATGGAGAAGGTCTGGACCCAAAAAGAATCAGGCACATATGCAAATCAAGGGGGTGTGGGCCCTTGTCTGAAAAGCTAGTTTCTCTGCTTTCTTGATTGTTCCTTAATTGCCCTCAACTCCTTACCTTTTAGCATTTCAATAGCCCATTATATCTGCAAGGATGGTAAATAGTTCATACTGGACCCTTCTTTTCCTTTTTCTTCTTTTTTTTTTAATTTTTTTCCTTTTTTCTAAAACAGTTATTCTAAGAAACCCATTACAGAAAGCCTCAAAGACTTGCAATTTGGGCCCAGGCAAGAGCAGAGATATTATACCTCTGAGGGACAAAGCGATAAGTCTAGTGGCAGAGAAAATTCACTAGATACCATAACTTCCAAAGAAAAGGGGAGCATGGCCCAGCTCCAGTGGTAGCCCTCCTTGTGGGAACTCAGATCCCAGGGGATGGAATTCAGAAGCCAGGTTCAGTCAACCATGCCCCCAAAAGGGTCAGGGTCACCTGGAGAACTAAAGTCTCCATTCCTCCTTACACTGGTGGGGGAATTGTGGGCTGGGAAGCACCACCTGCTGGACAGCATAGAATCACATAGTCTAAAGGCCTCACAGGAGGGTCTCATTCTCAAAGAAACTCCATATCCTCCTCCTGAGACCTGGGGCTCTTTGGACTGGGAAAACCTAACTGGGGTTGACCATATCTGAGAATACCCTCACAAAAAAAGGCTACATAGAGACAGGGCAAGAAACAGATAAACAAGAGTTGAAAAACTCTAATCATCTAAACAGAATCTAAGTTAAAGGTCTAGAATAAGCTGAACTGAACACCAAGGGTTAGAGAACAATGCCAGCCAACAAGAAAACCCTAGGTAAAAGAGTGAAAACACACTCCAGAATATGTTAATCAAGAAAGTCAGATGCCTAGACACCTTAAATGACAAGTGATACTAGGAAACATGATAATATGGACCAGCCAAAGGAACAAACTAATAGTTCAACTGAGACACAGGAGTTGAAGCAATTATTGCTAAATCAATTCAATGAACTGAAGGAAGAACTAATTGGAGATGCTCAAACAAATCTAAATCAATTCAAAAATCAAGTCAATGAACTGAGGGAAGACATAGCAAAAGAGACGAAGGATATAAGGAGGACAATAGATTACCATAAGGAAGAATTCATAACCTTGAAAAAGCAAATGGCAAAACTTATGGGAATGAAGGGCATAATGGAGGAGATGAAAAAGACAATGGGGGGATACAACAGCAGATTTGAACAGGCAGAAGAAAGATCAATGAATTGGAAGACCAGACATCTGAATTCACACACATGAAAGAACAGATGGTGAAAAAAAATGGAAAAATATGAGCAGGGTCTTAGGGAGCTGAGTGACAAGACAAAATGCACAAATATGCATGTTATGGGTGTCCCAGAGGGAGAAGAGAGGGGAAAGGGGTCAAAAAGTATAATAGAAGAAATGATCATTGACAATTTCCCAACTCTTATGAAAGAGAGAAAATTAGAGATTGAAGAAGTACAGTGCACCCCAAACAGAATAGACCCCAAAAGATGAACTCCAAGACATTTACTGATCAGATTGTCCAATGTCAAAGACAGAGATAATTCTGAATGCAGCAAGAGAAAAGCAATCTGTCACAAACAAGGGAAGCTCGAGACGACTATGTACAGATTTCTCCACAGAAACCATGGAGGCAATAAGACAGTGGTATGATATATTTAAGATACTGAAATAGAAGAACTGCCAACCAAGAATTCTATATCTGGCAAAAGTGTTCTTCAAAAATGAGGTAGAGTTTAAAATATTTTCAGATGAACAGGCAGTGAGAGAGTTCGTGTATATGACACCTGCACTATCAGAAATACTAAAGGGAGTGCTACAGGCTGATATGAAAAGACAGGAGAAAGATGTTTGGAGAAGATTGTCAAAATGAAGACTATCAGGAAGGGCAAAAAGAGAGGGAGGAAAAACTAACACATGACATATAAAATCCAAAAGACAAAATGATAGAAGAAAGTACTGCCCTTACAGCAATAACAACAAATTTTAAGGGATTACTCTCCAATAAAAAGACACAGACTGGCAGAATGGATTAAAAAACAGGACCCATCTATATGCTGTCTACAAGAAACTCACGTTATACAAGGACAAAAATAGGCTGAAAGTGAAAGGTTGAAAAAAGATCTTTCATGCAAAGAGCAACCAGAAAAAGCAGGAGTAGCTATATTAATATCAAAGTAGACTTCAAAAGTAAACAATTAAAAGAGACAAAGAAGGACACTATATATTAATAAAAGGGTCAATTCATCAAGAAACATAACAATCATAAATATTTATGCACCAACTCAGAATGCCCCAAAATTCATGAGGCAAACACTGAGAAAACTGAAAGAAGTAGACAATTCCGCAATAATAGTTGGAGACTACAATACACTGCTCTCAGCAATGGATAGAACATCTAGACAGAGGGTCAACAAGGAAACAGAGATGTTGAATTAGCAAGACTTGACAGACATTTGTAAAACACTACACCCCACAACAGCAGGATAAACATTTTTCTCAAGTGCTCATGGAACATTCTCTACAATATACCACATAATGGGTCACAAAGCAAGCTTCAACGAATTTTAAAATATCGATATTATAAAAAACACTATCTTGGATCATAATAGAATTAAGTTGGAAATAAATAACAGGCAGAAGATCCTAAAATACACAAATATATGGAGATTAAAAAACACACTCTTAGAAAACCTGTGGATAAATGAAGAAATTACAAGAGAAATTAGTAAATACCTTGAAGAAATGACAATGAAAACACAACATATCAAAACATATGGGATGCAGCACAGGAGGTGCTGAGAGGGAAATTTATTGCCCTAAATGCCTATATTAAAAGAGAAGAGAGAGCAAAAATTGAGGAATTAACTGTCCATATGGAGTAACTAGAGAAAGAACAACAAATGAACCCAAAAGTAAACAGAAGGAAAGAAGTGACAAAGATCAGAGCAGAAATAAATGAAACTGAGAACAGGGAAACCATAGAGAGAATCAACAAAACCAGAAGCTGGTTCTTCAAGAAAATCAACAGAATTGATTGGCCCCTAGCTAGGCTATCAAAAGAGAGGGGGGGGGGACGCAAATAAATGCAATCAGAAATGGGAAAGGAAACATTTCCCTTCTATAGAATAGAAGGGAACTTTCTCAATATGATAAAGGCAATATATGAAAAACCCAAAGGTAACATATTCAATGGGGAAAGACTGAAAGCATTCCCTCTAAGATCAGGAACAAGACAGGGATGCCACTGTCACTATTGTTATTCAACATCATGCTGTTCTAGCTAGAGCAATTAGGCCAGAAAAAGAAATAAAGGGCACCCAAATTGGAGAGGAAGAAGTAAAACTTTCACTGTTTGCAGATGACATGATTCTATATGTAGAAAATCCAGAAAAATTGACAGCAAAGCTATTAGAGCTAATCAATGAATACAGCAAAGTGGAAGGCTACAAGATCAACACAAAAATCTGTAGTGTTCTTATACACAAATAATGTACAAGAAGGGGAAGAAATTAAAAATTTCCATTTACAATAGCAACCAAAAGAATCAAGTATTTAGGAATAAACTTAATGAAGGCCACAAAAAAACCTATACAAAGAAAATTACAAGAAACTGCTAAGAGAAGTTGAACAGGACCTAAAAAATGGAAGAACATACCGTGTTCATGAATTGGGAGACTAAATATAATTAAGATGTCAACTTTACCTAAACTGATTTTATAGATTCAATGCAATACCAATTAAAATCCCAACAACTTACTTTGCAGAAATAGAAAAACCAATAAACAAATTTATTTGGAAGGGCAAGGTGCCCTGAATAGCCAAAAATATCTTGAGAAAGAGAAACAAAGAAGGAGGCCTCAACTACCTGATTTTGAAGCATATTACAAAGCTACAGTTCTCAAAATAGCATGGTACTGGCATAAGGACAGAGATACCAACCAATGGAATTGAATTGAGTGTTCAGAAATAGACTCTTGCATCTAAGGACAACTGATCTTTGGTAAGACAGTCAAGCCAAATCAACTGGGACAGAGCAGCCTCTTCAATAAATGGTGTTTGGAGAACTGGATATCCATTTCCAAAAGAATGAAAGAGGAATCCTACCTCACACCCTATACAAAAATTAACACTAATTGGATCAAAGACCTAAACATAAGCACTAAGACCATAATATGCTTAGAAGAAAACACAGGACACTATCTTAAAGATCTTGTGATAGGAGGTGTCTTCCTAGACCTTATACCCAAAGCGCAAGCAGTCAAGAAACAAACAGACAAATGGGATCTCCTCAAAATCATAAACTAGACAAAGGGGATGTGGTCCATATGGCTTTCTCAATAGAGAAATGGGGGAAGGAAGCAAACAAACAAAGGCACCCAGTGTTCCTTTTTACTTCAATTGACTTTTTCACTTTAATTTTTATTCTTGTTATTTTTGTGTGTATGGTAAGGAAGGTGTCAGGGATTGATTTTGGTGATGAATGCACAACTATGTGGTGGTACTGTGGACAATTGAATGTACACTTTGTTTTGTATGACTGCATGGTATGTGAATATATCTCAATGAAATGAACAAAAAGAAAAAACAAACACTTTTGCACATCAAAGGACTTTGTTAGAAAAGTAAAAAGGCAACCTACACAATGGGAGATGACATTTGGAAACCACATATCAAGTAAGGGTTTAATATCCCAAATATATAAAGCAATCTTACAACTCAACAACAGAAAGACAAAAAACCCAATTAAAAAATGGGCAAAAGACATGGACAGACACTTTTCTGAAGAGGAAATACAAATGGCTCAAAAAGATATGAAAAAATGCTCAACTTCACTGGCTATTAGGGAAATGCAAATCAAAACCACAATGAGATACCATCTCACACCTACCAGAATGGCCATTATCCAAAAAACAGAAAATTGCAAGTGCTGGAGAGGATGAGGAAAAAGAGGCACACTTATTCATTGCTGGTAGGAATGTGGAATGGTGCAACCACTCTGGAACACAGTGTGGCGGTTCCTCAGAAAGCTAAGTATAGATTTACCATATGACCCAACTATTCCATTGCTAGGTATATACTCAAAGGAACTGAAAGCTAAGACACAAATGGACATTTGTAAACCAATGTTTATTGCAGCATTATTCATTATTGCCAAGAGATGGAAGCAGCCCAAATGTCCAACAGTGGATGAGTGGCTAAACAAACTGTGGTATATACACACGATGGAATATTATGCAGCTGTAAGACAGAACAAAGACCTGGAACATATAATAATGTGGATGAACCTTGAGCACATTACATTGAGTGAAGTTAGCCAGAAACAAAAGGACAAATACTATATGGTCTCACTAATATGAAATAACACTAATGAGCAAATTTGAGAGTTAAAAGCTGATAACACAGGCTACCAGGAGTTAGAAAGAGGGTAGAGATCAGACATTTGATACTGAAGGATTTCAGAAATGTTCAGCAGGATTGATTTTATAGATCAAGAAATAGATAGCATTAATATTGTGTAATGGTAGCACAATATTTTAAGTACACTGAACAAAGATGTCTGTGAGTAAAGCTGAAAGAGGTGGGATAGGCGAATGTACACCAGAGGTAAAGATAGATGGTGAAGACTGGGACTGTATAACATGGCAAAAACTGGAGTGGCCAATGACTGTTGCTACATGTACAAATATAAAAATGTTCTCACATGTGGGAAAACAAATGAATGTCAACCATGGAGTCTATGGTCAACAGTGACATTGTAATATGCTTCCATTAAATGTAACAAAGGCAATATACCAAATTTAAATGTGTGTGAGAAGGGGATATAAGGGAGGGATATGGGATTCTTGGTAGTGGTGGTGTTTTCTGCCATTACTATTATATTGTATTGTATGATGTTTTATTTTTCTTTTCATTATCTTCTTTATTATTCACCAAAAAACCTTTTTCATAATAATCAATATATTCAAATGCTGATTGTGCTGATAAAAGTACAACTATATGATGACACTATGAACAACTGATTGTACACTATGGATAATTGTATGTTATGTAAATATATTTCTATAAAATTGTAGCAAAAAATATAAATAGGGGTGTGCTGGTTTGAATGTCTTATGTCCCCCAGAAAAAGCCATATTCTTTGATGCAATCTTGTGGGGCAGGCATATTAGTGGGGATTAAGCTGGAATGTTTGGATTAGGGTGTTTGCATGGAGATGCACCCCACCCAACTGTAGGTGATAACTCTGATGAGATATTTCCATGGAGGCATGGCCCCACCCATTCAGGGTGGGCCTTGATCAGTGGAGCCATATAAATGAGCTGACAAATGGAAGGAACTCAGTGCAGCTGTGAGTGACATTTTGAAGAGGAGCTACAGCCAAGAGGGACACTTTGAAGAAAGCACAGGAGCTGCAGATGAGAGACAGTTTGAAGACGGATGTTGAAAGCAGACTCTTACTCCAGAGAAGCTAAGAGAGGATGAAGGCCCCAAGAACAACTAGGAGTGACATTTTTGAGGAACTGCAGCCTAGAGAAGAATGCCCTGGGAGAAAGCCATTTTGAAACCAGAACTTTGGAGCAGATGCCAGCCACATGCCTTCCCAGCTAACACAGGCTTTCCAGACACCATTGGCCATCCTCCAGTGAAGGTACCTGATTGCTTATGTGTTACCTTGGACATTTTATGGCCTTAAGACTGTAATTGTGTAACCAGATAAACCCCCTTTTATAAAAGCCAATCCATCTCTGGTGTTTTGTATTCCAGCAGCATTAGCAAACTAGAACAAGGGGTAAAAGTGCTGGAGAAAACATGGAGAGAGGGATGTACCTCTTTACTGTTGATGAGGAGGCAGAATGCTGTAGCCTTTCTGGATGTCACTGTGGTGACTCCACAAGAAGCTAAGTATGTGGGGGCTGTAAGGTCATACAAACTCATTATGAGGTATGAACGTGGAAGATCTGAGAGCAGAGACATGAATGGACATTTGCACATTGGTCTTTATGTAGGCAGTATTCATGATTTGCAGTGGGTGGAGGTGGCCTAAGAATACACTGACTTAGGAACAGAATTGTGAACAGTGGTGTATGCATAGAATGGAATATTTAGCAACTACGAGAAGGAGTGAAGCTGTGAGATATGTAATAAGGTGAATGAATCTTGTAGACAGCATTTTGATTGAAGTGTGCCAGAAACAAAGGCAAATATTATAACACCTCACCAATATGGACTAACTACAATGTGTAAACTCAGAATCAAATCATAGGGCACAGCCTAACAGGGAAATGATTATTGCAATGCTCCCTAGATTGTAAGCTCTTACAGCAGTCAAATCTATTCCTGAATTGTAATGACTATCTCCAAACTCTGAGATGTTAATCCTTTTGTGTATAATCTGATTGCTCTCTGGAACATTGGGTATCTGTGTGACACCTGAAACTAAGAGCTACAGCTCAGCAGATATGAATGGCAGTATTAACACCTATAGCAACTGCTAAAAACAAAAAAGCTGAAAAAGAGCCCAGACTTCAATTAGAGATATGAATGAAGCAGATCTGCTTAAATCTAGGGAAAATCAGGCCAAAGGGTATTGGTTGAAACTGACTGTTTGTTGAAACTTCAAATTCAATGTGAGACCAAGGGAAAGGATGTTTATTTGGTGCAGGATCTATATTTTCTAAGCAATACAACTTCTATAATCAGTTTGCTCAAACACCACAACTACATGGAACTTTGAATAGAAAGTGAGATATGGTAGATCTGTATAGGTTAGAGTGAAATAGCAATACATCCCAAAGTAATTTGGGTGGAGAATAAAAATATATGTTCAGAGACCCCCTGAGGAGCTGGGGGAGGATGTGGAGGTGTTGGACTTCCTCACCTGGATTGTTGCTGATGTTCTCACAAACATTGGGGATTGACAGCTTGATGTGTTGAGACCTCTGTCTTGGGGCTTACCTGTATGAAGCTCATTAGTACAAAGGAGAGGCTAAACGTGCTTATAATTGTACCTAGGAGTCTCCCCCTGAATCCCTCTTTGTTGCTCATATGTGGCCTTCTCTCTCTAACCAAGCCACCTTGACAGGTGATCTCACAGCCCTCCCCCCTACATGGGACCTGACTCCCAGTGGTGAAAATCTCCCTGGCAACACAGAATATGACTCCTGCAGATGAATCTGTACCCAGCATGGTGGGATTGAGAACATCTTCCTGACCAAAAGGGTGATGAGAAATGAAACAAAATAAAGCTTCAGTGGCTGAGAGATTTCAAATGGAGTTGAGAGGTCACTCCGGTGGACATTCTTACACAGGATGTAGATAACACTTTTAGGTTTTAATGTACTGCAATAGCTTGAAGTAAATACCTGAAACTATCAAACTCCAACCCAGTATTCTTGACTCTTGAAGATGATTGTATAACAATGTAGATTACAAGGGGTGACAGTGTGATTCTGAAAACCTTGTAGATCACACTCCCTTTATCTGGTGTATGGATGGATGAGTTGAAAAATGGTAACAAAAACTAAATGAAAAATAGGGTGGGATGGGGGATGATTTGGGTGTTCTTTTTTACTTTTATTTTTTATTCTTATTCTGTTCCTTCCTGGTGTAGGGAAAATGTTCAAAAATAGACTGGGGTGATGAATGCACAACTATACGATGGTGCTGAGAACAGTTGATTGTACACCATGGATGATTGTATGGTATGTGAATATATCTCAATAAAACTGAATTAAAATATAAACATTTAGAAACTAAATATTGAAAGCACACACCACATTCCTGAGAACATCAATACAGAACAACAAAATCCAAGGCATAGGAAAATTACTGAACTTTGGTGTTAGAGTAAAACTGGCCTTTTATAATAAATTGGGAAGTTTCCCTTTACTTTCTTAGGAAAAAAAGACCTATACAAAGAAAACATAACTCTACTAAAAGAAATAGAAAGGGACCTAAAAAGATGGAAAAATACTCCATGTTCATGGATATGAAGGCTAAATGTCATTAAGATGTCGATTCTACCCAAACTCATCTACAGATTCAATGCAATCCCTATCAAAATTCCAACAACCTACTTCGCAGACTTGGAAAAACTAGTTATCAAATTTATCTGTAGGGGGAAGACACCTTGAATTGCTAAAACCATTCTAAAGAAGAAAAACAAAACATGAGGACTTACACTCCCTGAATTTGAAGCTTATTATAAAGACACAGTAGTCAAAACAGCACGGTACTGGTGCAAAGATAGACATATTGATCAATGGAATCAAATTGGGAATTCAGAGATAAACCCCCAGATCTACAGTTGACTGATCTTTGATAAGGCCCCCCAAACCACTGAACTGGGACATAACAGTCTTTTAAACAAATGGTGCTTGGAGAGCTGGATATCCATATCCAAAAGAATGAAAGAGAATCCCTACCACACACCCTAGACAAAAATTAACTCAAAATGGATTAAAGACTTCAACATAAGAGACATTACCATAAAACTTGTAGAAGATAATGTAGGGAAACATCTTCAGGACCTTGTATTAGGAGGTCACTTCCTAGACCTTATACCCAAAGCACAAGCAACAAAAGAAAACTAGATAAATGGGAACTCCTCAAGCTTAGAAGCTTCTGTACCTCAAAGAAATTTGTCAAAAAGGTGAAGAGGCAGTCAACTCAAAGGGAAAAAATTTTTGGAAACCATGTATCTGACAAAAGACTGATATCTTGCATATATAAAGAAATCCTACAACTCAATGACAATAGTACAGGCAGCCCAATTGTAAAATGGGCAAAAGATATGAAAAGAATGTTCTCTTAAGAGGAAATACAAATGGCCAAAAAGCACATGAAAAAATGTTCAGCTTCACTAGCTATTGGGGAGATGAAAATTAAGACCACAATGAGATATCATCTCACACCAATTAAAATGGCTGCCATTAAACAAATAGGAAACTTCAAATGCTGGGGAGGATGTGGAGAAACTGGAACTCTTATTCATTGTTGGTGGGACTGTATAATGGTACAGCCACTCTGGAAGACAGTCTAGTGGTTCCTTAGAAACCTAGAAATAGAGTTACCCTTTGATCCAGCAATCGCAGTTCTTGGTATATACCTGGAAGATCTGAAAGCAGTGACATGAACAGATATCTGCATGCCAATATTCATAGCAGCAATATTCACAATTGCCAAGAGATGGAAACAACTCAAATGTCCTTCAACAGATGAGTAGATAAATTAAATGTGGTATATAAGCATGATGGAATACTACACGGCAGTAAGAAGGAACGATGTCATGAAACATATGACAACACGGATGAACTTGAAGACATAATGCTGAGCGAAATAAGCCAGGCCCAAAAAGAGACATACTATATGTTACCACTAATGTGAACATATGGTAATAAAAAATGTAAAATAAATGGTTTATAATGTGGAATGTAGGGTACCTAGCAATAGATAGCAATTAGTGAAGGGGGAATGATAATCTAATAAGAACAGATAAGTTATTATGGGTAAATTTAACATTCTGGGAATGCTCAGGAATGACTATGGTTTGTTATTTTCTGGTTCATGTTGTAGGAACAAGTTCACAGAAATGTAGTTATATTAGAGTATCTGTTTTTCTTATTTCTTTCCTGGGTTATAGTCTGTATATTTTCTTGGGGTAAAATAGAAACATGTTGGAAGTAATTCTAGGATATTTGCTACTCTAGGATATTTGGTCTTATTCCTTTGTTTTGGTTTTATAATTCTAGGATATTTGTTATTCTGGGATTTTTTTTCTTATTCCTCTGTTTTGATTTGTTTGAAATGGTTTTTATTGTCTGTTTTTTTTAAATTTTTGAGAAAGTTAATTTAAAAAAAGAAACAATGAAAAAATATGCAGAGCCCCTCCTGAGGAGCTGGGGGAAAATGCAGAAGTGTTGGGCTTCCTCACCTGGATGGTTGCTGATGTTCTCACAAACATTGAGGACTGGCAGTTTGATGAGTTGAACCCTCTATCATGGGACTTGACTTTAAGAAGCCTGTTACTGCAAAGGAGAAGCTAGGCCTGCTTATAATTGTGCCTAAGAGTTTCACCCTGAATCCCTCTTTGTTGCCTAGATGTGGCCCTCTCTCTAAGTCACCCTGGCAGGTGATCTCACTGCCCTCCACCCTACATGGGACCTAACTCCTAGGGGTGTAAATCTCCCTTGCAACACAGGATATGGCACCAGTGGTTGAATCTGGACCAGGCATCATGGGATTGAGAACATCTATTTGACCAAAAGGGGGGGGGGGGGTGTGAAATGAAACAAAATAAAGCTTCAGTAGCTGAGAGAATTCAAATGGAGTCAAGAGGTCACTCTGGTGGAAATTCTTACGCACTATTTAGATAACACTTTTTAGGTTGTAATGTATTGGAATAGTTGGAAGTAAATACCTGAAGCTATCAAATCCTAACCCAGTGGCCTTGATTCTTGAAGATGATTGTATGACAGTGTAGCTTACAAGGGGTCACAGGGTAATTTTTGAAACCTTGTGTATTGCACTCCTTTTATCCAATGTATGGATGGATGAGTAGAAAAATGGGGACAAAAAACTAAGAGGAATATAGGGCAGGGGGGACAATTTGGGTGTTCTTTTCTCACTATTGCTTTTCTATTCTTCTTATCACTTTTTCTGGTATGAGGAAACTGTTAAAATAGATTGGGCTGATCAATGATGGTAATGTGATCAATTGATTGTATATTTTGGATGATTGTATGGTGTGTGAATAAATCTTAATTAGAAAAAGTTAAAGTGAAAAAGAACACCCAAACATCATATACCACCATCCCTCCCAATTATTCATTTACTTTTTGTCCTCATTTTTCAATTCATTTTTACATACACAGTATAAAGGGAGTGGGAGCCACAAAGTTTTCACAATCACAAGTCACATAGTGTAAGCTATATAGTTATATAATCACCTTCAAGAATAAAGACTACTGGGTTGCAGTTCAACAGTTTCAGGTATTTCCTTCTAACTAGTCCAATACACTAAAAATTAAAAAGGGATATCTATATAATGCATAAGAATAATCTCCAGAATGACCTCTCAACTCTATTTGAGATCTCTCAGCCACTGAAACTTTACTTTGTTTCATTTTTTTCACCCTCTTGGTCAAGAAGGCTTCCTCAATCCCATGATGCCAGGTCCAAGCTCATCCTTGGGAGTCATGTCCCACCTTTTCAGGGACACTTACACTCCTGGGAGTCACATCCCATGTAGGGGGGAGGGCAGTGAGTTTACCTGCAGAGGTGGCTTAGAGAGAGAGGCCACATCTGAGCAACAAAAGAGGTTCTCTGAGGGTGACTCCTAGGCACAATTTTAAGTAGGCTTAGCCTCTCCTTTGCAGTAACAAGCTTCATAAAGGCAAACCTTATGAAGATCAAGGGCTTGGCCATCTGAATTGGTAGCCCACACTGCTTGTGAGACTATCATTAATTGCCCTGGTTGGGAAATTTAATATTCACACATTTTCTGCCAGTCCTGAATGGGGGCTTTGCAAATACATTTTTATTCTCTGCCCAAATTACTCTGAGATGTATCAGGGATTCACAAAAACCTGCACACACCAACCAGATTACACTCCTTAGTTAACTTTCCATGTAATTATGTTGCTTCTATAAACTGACCTTATAAGTTAAATCATATAGTGTGTTACAAAAAATATAGATTTTGCACCTAATAAATATCTCTTCCTTTGGTCTCACATGGAAGTTGAAGTTTTTAAAACACTCTCACTATCATCCTTTACCCTTCAGTCTGATTCACCTTAGTCCTAGCCAAGTCCATTTCATTCATATCTCTAATTGAAGTCTGATCTCTTTTGTCAGACTCCTTAACATTTGCTGTATGAAGTAATGCTGACATTCATAGCTGTCAGACTCTGGTTCTGAGTCTCAGGTGTCACACAGATACCCAAAGTTCCAGGGACCAATCAGGTTACACACAAAGACCAAAGCATCTCAGAATTTAGAAATAATCATTAAAACTCAGGAATAGATGTAACTGCTGTAAGAGCTTACAATCTAGGAACAATTACAATAACCTTCCCCTAATAACCTATGCTTTAAGATTCAATTCTCAGAGTTTACACATAATATTTAGCCCATATTAGTGAGGCATTATAATGTTTTTCTTTTCATTTCTGGTTTATTTCACTCAGCATACTGTCCTCAATGTACATTCACCTCACAACATTACTCCTTGTAGCAGCTCAGTATACCACTGTATGTATACACCACAGTTTGCCATTCCATTCATCAGCTGATGTACCCTTAGGCCACCTCCATCCACTGAAAATCATGAATACTGACACCATAAACCCCACTGGGCAAATGTCCATTTGTACCCCTCTTTTCAGTTCTTCCAGGTATATACCAAATAACCATGTTGAAGGGCTAATGGCAACCCCATGCTTAGCTTCCTGTGGAACCACACACTGCCCTCCAGATGGGCTGCACCATTCCACTTCCCCACCAATGGTGATTAGGTACATCCCTTTCTCCACATTTTCTCCAGCAATTGTATACCAATGTTTATTTTTTAGATGGTTTTATTCACAAACCATATATTCCATGCTATGTAAACCATCAATGGTTCCACATATAATCACATAGTTATGCATTCACAACCACTATATATATAAGGGCATTTCCATTTCCTCCACAAAGAAACAGGCAAAAAAAGTAAAAATAAATAAATAAATAAAAAGACAGAAAAATGACAACCAAAAAGCAACAAAATACAAAATAAAATTAAAATTAAACTCAATAAAAAAGTCAGAGAGCAACACCAATGCCAAGAATCCCATACCCATCTATTATATCCCCCTCTTATAGACATTTAGCTTTGGATATTGCCTTTGTTACAATTAATGGAAGCATATTACAATGTTACTGTTAACTATGGACTCTAGTTTGCATTGATTGTATTTTTCCCCAATACTACCAAATTTTTAATACCTTACAAAATTGACCTTCATTTGTTCTCCCTCATGTAAAAACATATTTGTACATTTAATCACAATCATTGACCACTATAGGTTTCACTAAGTTATACAGTTCCAGTCTTTATCTTCTATCTTTCCTTCTGGGTCCTACATGCCCCTAACCTTCCTCTTTCAACCATTCTCACAGTCATCTTTGTTCAGTGTACTTACATTATTGTGCTATCATCACCCAATATTGTGCTCCAAACCTCTCTCTCCTGTCTTTTCCTGTCTGTACTGTTCCCTTTAGTATTTCTCATAGAGCAAGTATCTTGTTCACAAACACACTCAGTGTCTGTTTGTCTGAGTATATATTAAACTCTCCATCATTTTTGAAGGACAGTGTTGCTGGACATAGAATTCTTGTTTGGCAGTTTCCCTCAGTGTCTTAAATATATCATACCACTGCCTTCTCACCTCCATAGTTTCTACTCAGAAGTCTGCATATAGTCTTATTGAGCTTCCCTTGTATGTGATGGATTGCTTTTCTCTTGCTGCTTTCAGAATTCTCTCTTTGTCTTTGACATTTGACATTCTGATTGTTAAGTGTCTTGGTGTAGGTCTATTCAGATCCATTCTGTTTGGGTATGCTGCACTTCTTTGGATCTGTAATTTTATATCTTTCATTAGAGGTGGGAAATTTTCAGTGTTTGTTTCCTCCATTATTTTTTCTGCCCATTTTCCCTTATCTTCTCCTTCTAGGGCACCTATGGCATGTATATTCATGTGCTTCATGTTGTCATTCAACTCCTGAGTTGTTGCTCATATTTTTCCATTCTTTCCCCTATCTGCTGTTTTGTGTGTAGGATTTCAGATGTCTTGTCCTCCAGTTCATTAATTTTTCTTCTGCCTCTTCAAATCTGCTTTTGCACATCTCCATTGCGTTTTCTCTTCTCTTGAATTGTGCCTTTCATTCCCAGAAGTTCTGCCAATTGTTTTTTCAAACTTTGAAGTTCTCCCTTATGTTCATCCAATGTCTTCTTTAGCCTTCATCTCTTTTGCCATATCCTCCCTCAACTTGTTGATTTGATTTTTGAATTGATTTGGGGGTTTGTTTGATTAATAATTAGTTGTTTCAATTCCTGTATCTCAGTTGAAGTGTAAGTGTGTTCCTTTGACTGGGCCATATCTTCATTTTTCCTAACATGATTCATAATTTTTTGTTGTCTAGGCAACTGGTTTCCTTGATTACCCCAATCAGATTTTCCCAGACCAGACAGGCCCAGGTCTCAGGTGGAGGCTGTATTCAGTATCAGGTTTCCCTGAGGGTGAGACCCAGCAGATTGTGAGACTTTCCTGTGAGGCCTCTAGACTCTGTGCTTTTGCTATCCTGCCCAGCAGGTGGTGCTTGTCAGCCCGTAGCTCCCCACTGGTGTAAAGAGGTGTGGTCCCTCTAATTCTCAGTGACTCTGTCCTGGCCAGGGGCCAAGGGTGTCAGAAGCCAAGCTTAAGTTGATTTTGGACTTTATGCCCCCTAGGTCTTGGGGTTGAATTTCTCTGAGGGAGGGTAGCCAATTGAGCTGGGATCTGCCTCCCTTTCTTAGGGAAGATACACCCTTTGGGGAGTTATCTTCTACAATTGAATTCCTCCTTTATTGCTCTGATGCTGTTAACTCCACCTTTTCCTGGGTTAGTACTGGCAATTGAAAATGCCTGAGGCTTTCTCTAAGAAGCTACTTAGGATGAGAGAAAAAAAAAGGAAGAAGAGAGAAAGCTCCTTTACAGAGCCATTTCCCATTCCCTCAGTTTGACCAGTCAACTGGTGTTGGTACCATTTCTCTGTTACCCTTTTCTCGGGACACACTCATTTTCCAATATTTTGAGCTCAGCTGTCTCCAAATGCCTCTGTTTTTAATTATTTATGCATTTTTTTCTGTCAGCCCTGTCTCCTCTCTGCTTGGAGGAACCTTAGGTTCCTTTCCTGCTTGCTCTGGGTTTATCTGTGCTTGTAGCTTGTATTCAGTAGTTCAGATTTGTTAATTAAAACCACAATTGGAGCTTGGTTGAGTTACTTTCCCTCACTCCAGGTAACCTGATTTTTCCACAGGGAAGGTTTCAGCTCAACCTGCCATACCTATGGGGGAGGAGTAGCAGCTCCACATTTTGGTGAGCTTTACTTACAGTTCTATGCTGTGATCTCAGTCATTTCACCCCATCTACACTGATATATGATGTGTGTTCAGTCACGGATGACCTCAACAGTTGTTGCAGACTATTTACTAGTTGTTTCTAGATATTTACTAGTTGCTCTAGAGGACTAATTAAATTCTACACCTCTTTATGCCACCATCTTGTCCCAACTCTATTTCTTCTTGAATCAATTTTGGTAGTTTGTGTGATTAAAGGAATTTTCTCATTTCATCTACATTATCTAATTGTTAGCATAAAGTTGTTCATAATATACTTCTATAATCCTTTTTATTTCTATAAATTATATAGTAAGGTCCCCATTTTCACTTCCAATTTTAGCAATTTCACTAATCCCTCCTTTTTCTTAGACTGCCTACAGTTTTGTACTTTTGTTGATATTTTCAAAGAGCCAACCTTGGATTTCATTGATTCTCTAAATTATTTTCCTATTCTCTATTTATTTCCAGTATAATCTTTATTGTTCCCTTCCTTCTGCCAGCTTGAGTTTAGGTTGCTCTTCTTTTTTTAGTTACTTAGCATTTAAAGTTTGCTGATTGATTTGAAAATTTTTTTAAGGTAGGCATTTACAACTATAAATTTCCCCCTGAGAACTACTTTCACTATATCCCATGAGTTTTGGTATGTGTTTTTGTTTTCACATAGTATTTCACATAGTATTTTCCAATTTCCTTTGTGATTACTTCTTTGACCCATTGGTTTTCCTATTTCTGAATATTTCAGTTTACCTCCTGTTATTGATCTGTAGTTTCATTCCATTGTGGTAGGAGAAGATACTTTCTATGATTTTGGTCCTTTAAAATTTATTGAGACTTTTTTGTGGCCTAACATATGGTCTATCCTGGAGAATATTCCACTTGCCCTTGAGATGTATATGTAACCTTTTGGTTTTTGGTTGAGTGTTCTGTATATGTCTGTTAGGTCAAGGTGGTTTACAGTGTTGTATAAGTCCTTTATTTTCTAATTGATGTTCTGCCTAGTTGCTCTATCCATTATTGAAAGTGGGGTATTGAAGTATCCAACTATTCTTGCAGAAGTGTCCGTTTCTACCTTCAATTTTGTCAATTTTTGCTTAATATTTTTTTGGGCTCATCTGTTAAATTAGTATAGGTTTATAATTGTGGTATATTCTTGATGCATTGACCCTTTATCAACATATAATATACTCCTTTTTCTCTTTCTTTGTTTCAAAGATGGTATTATCTTTATAAAAAACAGATAGATATAGCAGAACTTACAAAACAATAGTTCATAAAAGGCATTGAATGTTGTCAACTCAGAGTGTGGAAAGGCAGGCCCCCAGCACAGCTGGTTGCAGGCTCTGCATCACAAAGTTCAAAGTCACCTATTGCACTCAATATGCCACAGCCCAGAACACCCAAGGGGAGACCAACAGCAATGGTGGCACTCCTCAACTTCAAGCCTTTGTTATTTGTGTGAATAGTCAACCAAGTCAAGTTATCACCCTCCTTAGCAGCTTCTGGAGCACTCAATGGTATTCTGGAGGTGGCTGGTGTACTTGATCCATTCATTTTAAGCATTCAATAGAAAGCACTTCTCCCTGTCCAGTGTTGTTCTGGTTTGCTAAGGCTGCCATTATGCAAAATACCAGAAATGGATTGGCTTTATAAAAGGGAGTTTATTTGGTTACAAAGTTACAGTCTTAAAGCCATAAAAGTGTCCAAACTAAGGTATCAACAATAGGGTACATTCACAGAAGAATGGCCAATGGCATCTGGAATACCTCTGTTGTCTCGGAAGGCATGTGGCTGGCATCTTCTTCCTTTGCTCCCAGATTGTGTTTCAAAATGGCTTTCTCCCAAAATGTTTCCCTCTAGGCCTTTTGGAGTATTCTTAGTTTCTCCCAGGCAAACTCTGGAGTAGCAAAAATCTACTTTCAATGGCCATCTTCAAAATGTCTCTCTTGGCTGTTTAAAGTACTCCAATAAATCAATCAAGACCCACCCTGAATGGGTAGGGCCACACATCCATGGAAATAATCCAATCAGAGTCATCACCTACAGATGGGTGGGCCATATCTCCATGGAAACAACCCAACCCAAAGGTTCCAAGCTAATCAACACTAATATGTCTGCCCCCACAAGAATGCATCAAAGAACATGGAATTTGGGGGGATATAATACATCCAAACTGGCACATCCCCCTCCTTGACCCCAAAATAACATGATCTTTCCATAGACAATATACATTCATCCTATCACAATATCACAAAAACTTAATTTCAGAAACAATAGGTAAGTGCAAGATCCCATCAAAATCAATTGCAGCCATGGTCTGTCCTGATGCAAAATTCTCCTCTGGCTGTAGATATGTGAAACTCAGATTGAGTTATCTGCTTCCAATATACAAAGGAGGGACAGTCATAGGATAAACATTTCCATAGCCATAAGGAGAAACTGAAAGGAAAACAGGGTTTAAGGGGCCAAAACACTTCTGAAAACTGCAGGGTAAACTCCATTTGATTTCAAAGTTTGAGAGTCATTTATAGAAACTTATTGTATCTTTGGGGCTTGAGGGGGCAGGAGTCCAACGCTTTCCAAGGGCCTTTGTGGATGCCCTTTTCTCTCCAATGCTAGGGTGAGTGCGCCAATATATCCATGCATTGGGAAGACCACCTTTTCAGCCCCAGCCTCCTCAAACATTGGGGTGGCACCCGGACTCTCTTCCATCTCCAGAAACACGCTCAACCCCTTTAGAACAGTGGGGTGGTGATTAGGCTCTCCACAATCCCCGGCGAATGTGCTCCACCCTCTTTGAGGCCTGGGGTGGCAGCACTCTTCCTGAACATGGAGGCAGAAGGCCCGCCCTCTGCCTCTGGGACAAACTCACCCTTTCCACATGCTTGGGCCACTCTGCTCTCCCTGCCAGAGACCTCTTGACTCCAGACCTCAACCTCCATGGCTCTGTCTTTGAAGAAATTTTACCTTCAATTTGTTCCTTCTTTGTCTCCTCCAGTCCAGACCAGCAGTGGTTCTTTCCATACAGATCTCACAAAAATTCTGTAGGCTTGGCATGCAGTTTATAGGGGTCAAAACCATCAGACAATAGGACTTTCTACAACTCCTTTCTGGATAACTCCATCTCCAATCCTGGCTTGTACTGAAATGGCAGTCAGTTTACATGTCTGGTTAAATTCTCATGTGGGTCTGTAGCCTCTGGGGTCTCACTTTTTGGAGGCCCAGAACTTTACAAACTATCAGTTTCTGTTTCTTTGTACCCAAGAGTTCATTTCTCAGCTTATCTCTGACCTGTTGCATTTTACTATAAGCTGCAAGGAGAAGCCAGGCTACATCCTCCACACTTAGTCTGGAGAACTCCTCAGCTAAATATCCCAGCTTGTCACTTCCCAATTCTACCTTCCATCCAACACCAGGACACAATTTTGCCAAATTCTCTGCCACTGTAAAACAAGGATCACCTTTCTTCCAGTTGGCAATGACACATTCATCATTTCTGCTCAAGACCTCATCAGAGGTATCTTTAGATTCCATGTTTCTGACAGTCTCTTCAAAGTCTAAGCCTTTTCTGTCAAGCTCCTCACAGTTCTTCCAGAATCTTCCCCTTGTCCATTCAAAAAGCCATTCCAACATGTTTCGTATTTGCAAAGTCAGCAACAGCAACACCCCACTTCTCTGGTACCAAAATCTGTTCTGGTTTGCTAATGCTGCTATTATGCAAAATACCAGAAATGGATTGGCTTTTATAAAGGGGGTTTATTTGGTTACAAAATTACAGTCTTAAGGCCATAAAAATGTCCAAGCTAAAGTGTCAACAATAGGGTACCTTCACAGAAGAATGGCCAATGGCACCTGGAACCGCTCTGTTGTCTGGGAAGGCACATGGCTGGCATCTTATTCCTTTGCTCTCAGGTTGTGTTTCATAATGGCTTTCTCCCAGGACATTTCTCTCTAGCATCTAGGGGATTTCTCTTAATTTCTCCCAGGCAAACTCTGGAGTAGCAAAGTCTACTTTCAATGGCCATCTTCGACATGTCTTTCTTGGCTGCAACAAATGTCTGGGCCTACCTGACTCTTTTTAAAGTACTCCAGTATATCAACCAAGACCTACTGTGAATGGGCTGAGCCACACATCCATGGAAATAATCCAATCAGAGTTATCACCTACAATTGAGTGGGGCCACACATCCATGGAAACAACCCAATCCAAAGGTTGCAACCGAACCAACACTAATATGTCTGCCCCCACAAGATTACATCAAAGAACATGGCATTATGGGGGACATAATACATCCAAACTGGCACAAATGCCATCCACAGAAACACTTCTGTTGCAGAAGAGATGCACCCTTCCGTTTAAATATCTGTAAAAGAAGACAGAAGAAGATTAGAACAGGCCTTCCTTCTGCACTAGAGTCTTTGGTGGAGAATATTAGTGTGATCACACTGTCCTCTGGTCACTGCTCTGCTTTTTACAATTCTGAGGGAGAGTGAGGACCTGAGTGGGCAGAGGAGAAATCTGATTTTTTTTCAGATAATATGGCTTTCTTTGCTTGGGTTTTGCCCAGTAAATCCAAGCTGTTTATATGGGTCTGTACGTTGTGTGCATCTTCAGCAGGAACTCCCCTGAAATTCTAAGTTTTGAACTTCCTGTCTGTCTTATAACCAAGGCAAATGGCACCATCCACTTGACACACTTCTCTATAGCATACCACTGATAATGCTGAAACCTTTTGCATCATCAGATGAAGAGAAATGATACAAGGCAGAAGTAGCAAGTACACTTTAAAAAAATTCTAAGCAATCAGTATCCAAGACATAGAGATCTAAAAGCTTTGCAATCCGTATGAAGATCTGCTGGGAATCCTGTGTCAGTAGCACTTCACATAAGTCATTTAGATATGCAAACTGCATGTGTCCATTCAGCCAAGGACACAATTGTCAGAGAACTTAAATGGCACTTAAGGGCCTTCATAATGATTAATTCCATGTTGAGAATATCATCTCCTGTACAAGCCCAATCTGTAACATGAGCAAACTGGTATAACTTTGGAAGATAGATCTCAAGTTTGGCAGCAATAAATGAAATCCCAATAAGCTGTAAACGTGTTTTTATAACATTTTGTTGTGTTGTCCCATACCGATCAAATAAATCCTGTGCCAAGAAAAATGTCTCCCTGTGAAGTTTAGAGACTCCACACATCTCCATAAACCAATCCAGCCGAATTGCTCGCATTTTAGACTGCAGAAGAGGACTGCATAAAGTGCTTATCTCTCAGGTACATCTTTTCCTTGTTCAACATGATTTTCCAAACCTCCTCTCTATTTGCCCATTTCAGGTCATCTTTGCCCAGGATCTAGATGGTGCAAAACTCTGAGGTTCATACATAGAATTTGGGTATACCAGCTCATCCTTTTCTTTGTCAGGTGTCAGAATCAAGGAGCAGGGGTTTTCAGACTGTATTATTGTCCCAAGGCTGACTGCCACACTGATATCTCACAGTTCTGTCAATTTTGACAATTTCTTCTTCTGGATCCTGCAAAAACCGGCCACATTTGCCTTCCTTTTCCTATAGCAGAGAAATCAGCGCTGCCTTCCTCTTTCATGGTGCCCGGATCATTGGCATTCCTCTCCTTTTTCTCCTTTGGCATGGCGCAGGACAAAGGCTCCGACCTTAGACCCAAGCCGACTCCTCGGCGGGCAGGCGGGCACAAGCCCAGGCAAGGGGCGGGAGGCAGGCGTCAAGCGGGAATCCGAAGCAGGCAACGGTGGCAGGATCAGCGCCTCCTATTCCGCGCTGGCGGTGGAGGCTGCTGCTCCTGAGATCCGATTTGAGCCGCACATATAAAAACCCCTGTGCAGGGAAACTGCCCTGGCCCCTGTCGCGCCTTCCCGCCACTTCCGCCTACTTTGTCTCTTGTAACTTTTTTTTCATTTTTAAAAACTTTTTACTGTAGTACCATATATGTAACTCAAAATTTCCCATTTTAACTAATTTCAGGTGTATAATTCAATAGTGTTAATGATTCACAATATTATGCTACCATCACCAACATCTATTACCCCAAATTTTTCATCACTTCAAACTGAAACTCTGCACCCATTAAAGAATAATTCCCTCTTCCCCTCCCTCCCCAACCAATGGTAACAATAATCTTTCTGTCTCTATGAAATTTGATTCTTCTAGGCATTTCATAAAAGTGACATCAAACAATATTTCTGTTTTTGTGTCTGGTTTATTTCACTCAACGTCATGTCTTCAAGGCCCATGTTATAATATATGTCAGAACTTCATTCCTTTTTATGGCTGAATAACATTCTATTGTGCGTATATACCACATTTTGTTTATCCGTTCATCTGATGATGAACACTTGGGTTGCTCCCAATTTTTTCTATTTATTTTTTAAGTAAAGAGGTTATAGATTTACAGAAAAGTCATGGAAAAAATACAATGGTCCCATATACACCCCCATTGTTGATATTTTGCATTAGTGTGGTACCTTTGCTCCAACTGATGAAAAAAGATTAAAATATTACTGTTAAATATAGTCCATAGTTTACATTAAGTGTATTTTCCCCATATATCATCCCATTATTAACACCTTGTAATAAGGTCATATATTTGTTATAATTCATGAAAGAACATTCTTATATTTGTAGTTAACCACAGTCCATCATCCACAACAGGGTTCACTGTGTTATACAGCCCCATGTTTATCTCCTAACATTCCATCTAATAACATACATGACCCAAAACTTCCCCCTTTCAACCACAATCACTAAAATACTACAGTGCTGTTAATTACACTCACAATAATTTGCTACTATCACCACTATCCATTTCCAAACATTTACAATCAACCTAAATAGAAATTCTACACAAATTAAGCATCAGCTCCCCAGACTCTACCCCCTTTCTATCCCCTGATAACCTATATTATAAATTTGAACTCTATGAGTTTTCTTATTATAGTTCATATCAGTGAGGTCATACACTGTTTGTCCTTTTGTGACTGTCTTATTTCACCCAACATGATGTCCTCAAGGCTCATCCATGTTGTCACATGCATCAGGACTTCATTCCTTCTTACAGCTGAATAATACTCTGTCATATGTATATACCATATTTTGCTTATCCATTCATCTATTGATGGACACTTGGGTTCCTTCCATCTTTTGGAATTGTGAATAATGCTGCTATGAACATCAGTGTAAAACTGTCTGTTCATGCCCTGTTTTCAGTTCTTCTGGGTATATACCTAGTAGCAGGTTTGCTGTTTCATATGGCAGTTCTATAGTTAGCTCCCTGAGAACCGCCAAACTGTCTTCTAGAGCAGCTACAACAATTTTACATTGCCATCAACAATGAACAAGTGTTCCTATTATTCTGCCTCCTCTCCAACATTTGTTAATTTTCATTTTTTAATAGCAACCCTTCTAATGTGTGTGAAATGGTATCTCATTGTGCTTTTGATTTGCATTTCCCTGGTGGCTAGTAATGCTGAGAATCTTTTCATGTTCTTTCTGGTCATTTGCATATCTTCTTTGAAAAGATGTCTGTTAAAGCCTTTTGTCCTTTTTTTAAAAAATTGTCTGCTATTTTTAGCATACCAATAGTTTTTCCTGGTAATAAATGAATATGTACAGTTATCAAAAAATGTTGGATGCTTTCCAAGGAAAATGTTCCTTTCTGGAATGTATGTAGAACCATTTAAACAGCTGTTTTTAAAATTTTCAAATTCAAAAGTGTGGTAACATCAAGTTTTTGAAGAATAGAGTCTCTTTCTCTGTAATTCATGATTTAGGTTGTTTAAGTGTATAAAGGTTTCAGATGTCATTTCAGTTCCTGCAAGATACCAAACCTGACATCATAGAACTGACAGTTCAGAAACCATCTGATACAACCACCTAACTGTACAGATAAGGAATCTACGGGCATTGTCAGAGATTACAAAAGCTAATGAGAGGCAGACCCTGGACTACCAATTGTTCTTAGAAAGGCTCCAGAAATGTCTGTTGGGCTAAATAAGGCACATATATCAAACAGAACTCTAGTCATATCTAAAATGACCATGGTTTTACTTTGTTTAACATTGGATTGAATTCCAATAGTTCTTTTGTAGTTCACAAACATATTTAGTTATTACAACTATTGCAGTGTATCACCAATCACTGATTGCCAGGGCTGTTTATACTTTTTTTCTCCTGGGATGTTTTGACTTTGCCAACTTTTCTTCCCATTCTTCTGTGCTCATAACAGACCTATGCCAAGGGTGTTTGTTCTTGCTTGAAATTCAACATCATCAGAGGGAACTAACATGGTATCAATATCTACAAAACCATCAACATTTGAGTTTGAGGCAGCTCATTTCAGTCAGGGTTATCATCTATATTGCTCTGTTCATTTGAAGTCACTGGTTCTGAGACCAGTCTTTTCAAAGCAGTTGTGGATTACTTCAGGGGTGTCAGTATCCCACAGAGCAATGAGATTTCTCAACACATCAAGAATACATCATGTAATGCTTCACATGATGTACTATGGTGATTTATTATGTTTCAGTCTAATGGCTGCACATAGCCATGCTGCACATAGGCAAAAAGCTATACATTTGTCTTAATTTAAACCCCCAGTGAGTGTGTGCAGCACATTTTATCAGTCAGTATTAGAATATTCAAATTCCAGCAAGTCAGTTTTCTCTTAGGAGCCATTTTGCAAACAAACTTCCAGATATCAGTTCATCTTTTCAACTTTATATATACACAGGAAAGTTGTATATATAAATGGAAATTTTGAATTTCCATATAAGTGATTCTAATTTTGTGCTACTTCTCAGCATTGGCTGAAGACTAACGGCCTATTTTATGTATTTATTTTTCTCCAGGGCAAACATCTCAGTAAGAGTGCATGTCTGATTTGGTTGCAGGTGATGGCACATTAGATGTGCCCCCATGGGCATATTTATTCAGAATAGACCTCCAGTTTTCAAGCTCATCTTCAGCAAACAGAAGCCATTGTAGAGGCTTCATCTTTTAGCAGCAGTGGCATGATACGGTAATCATGCTGAAAGCATTGCCTCAAGCCATAAAGACTGGACATTAATCCCCATCTGGAGTACAATTTCATTAGCCTTTTCTAAAAAGAAACAAACAAAACCCAGATATAAAAATGTTATTTGCTTTGATCTGGCAAAATCATTCAAGAATCTCATTTACTAAGTTGACATGTTTGGCTCCTCTCATTCTGTTATCAATTTTGCTTCCCTTGTCTGCTTGTCTTTTTTTCTTATCCTGATTTTCATGGAACACAAAGAATATTGACAAGGAAACTTGATATTCTTTGATCATTTCACTTTTTACTTTTCTTTCTTATTCACTAACTCTTAGCTCTGGAGAAATTATGACCTCATTGCATTTTCTCTTTAACACCACAACCAGCACTCTATGCATAAAGCATAACAGAAAAGGCATGTTAAACAGAATATGAGCATTCTAACAATGACAAGACTGAGATTAGCAAATTTTAGCTAGCAAATTTCCTTAGCAAAGTGAGCTGGTTTGGATATACTATGTCCCCCAGGAAAAGCCATACTCTTTAATGCAATCTTCTGGGGGCAGATTGATTAATCTTTCTGATTAGGGTGTGACCTCTTGATTGAGTGTTTCCATGGAGATGTGACTTACCCAACCGTAGGTGATAACTCTGATTGAATTATTTCCATGGAGGTGTGGCCCTGCCCATTCAGTATGGGTCTTGATTAGTTTACTGGAGCCCTATAAGAGCTCAGACAGAAGGAGCTCAGTGCTGCAGCTGAGAGAGACATTTTGGTGATGGTCATTGAAAGCAGACATTTGGTAGCCCAGAGTTTGCCTGGAAGAAACCAAAAGAGTACCCCCAGATGCTTAGAGAAAAACATCCTGGGAGAAAGCCATTTTGAAACCAGAGCCCTGGAGCAGATGCCAGCCACGTGCCTGCCCAGCTGACAGAGGTTTTCCAGGTGCCAATGGCCTTTCTTCAGTGAAGGTACCCTATTGTTGATGCCTTTGTTTGGACACTTTTATGGCCTTAGGACTGTAACTTTGTAATCAAATAAACCCCCTTTATAAAATCCAATCAATTTCTTGTGTTTTGCTTAACAGCAGCATTAGCAAACCAGAACACAAAGTTTCTGTCAAATTTCAAAGGAAGAAAAAATACAATCCCTTTTTTGTCAAGGAATACTAACAACTTGGAGGTAGATGATTCCATTATCAGATACTGAATTAATTGTTTTAAGATGTAAAAATAATGAAACTGGGGGGAAAATGTACTGATTTGAAATTATCTTTTTTTAAAATTTGGATGGAAAATTCAGAACACTTGCAATTCAAACTTTTATGCATGAAATCCAGGTATGTCATGTTGTGGATTGCTACTTTAATTGAAGTTGAACATAGCAGTTGTTGGAAAGAATCCACACTCTCTAACAGAACAACAAACCACAAAATGTTGTCCTTGAGAAAAGGTCTATAATTTTGCTTTTGATTTTTCCATCTTGGCTCATTCTCAACTGTTCCAAATTTGGATTCTGAAAGCCTTCTTCAGCATTTAACTAATTCTTTGTTGGTGGAAGGGGCTGGGATTGTTTCTCCACACATAAACAGATCTTTGTCATAAATCACTTTTATAATGAGAGAGCAGCTAGGACACATTGCCACAGTTTCTCCATTCTCCAAATCTTCCTTGGTGATTGGAGAAGTTATCTGCACATGGGCAGGGGTAGAAATACATCTCCATGTCCTCATCATACTGGGAGTCCTCGATCTCCACCTCATTGTGAAACACAGCCATTGTCACTGGGGTCAGCCAAAGGGCTGTTGCCCCTGCCAGCGAACATCACCTCCATGGGTCTAACTTCAGTGGCACCTGCCAAGGCTGGGTGACATTATCATGCTCCAGTGCAGGAACATATGCTTCTGGTGCACAGAAAAGCCTTTTTTCCATTTTTAAATTGGGTTGTTTGTCTTTTGATTGTTGAGTTGTAGGGTTTCTTTATATATTCTGGTTATCAAACTCTTATCAGGTGTGTGGTTTCCAAATATTTTCTCCCATTGACTAGGCTGCCTTTCCACTTTCTGGACAAAGTCAGTGGCAGCACAAAAGTATTTAATTTTGAGGAGGTCCCATTTATCTATTTTTTCTTGTGTTTCTTGTGCTTTGGGTGTAATGTCTAAGAAACCATTGCCAAACACAAGGTCCCCAAAATTGCTTCCCTTCCTTTCCTTATAGAAGTAATAGTTACAGCTCTTATATTAAGTTCTTTGGTCCATTTCAAGTAGATTTTTGTATATGGTGTGAGGTGGGGGTACTCCTTTTTATTTCAAATGGAGATCCAGTTTTCCCAGCAGCATTTGTTAAAGATACATTCTTTCCCAATTGATTGGTCTTTGCCCCCTTGTCAAAACTCAGTTGGTCATTAATCTGAGGGTTGATTTCTGAACTCTCAATTCCATTCCATTGGTTTATATGTGTTTCCTTATGCCAGAACCTTCTGATTTTCATTGAAGTGGTTTTGGAATAAGTTTTTAAGATTGCAATTTCTGAATCCTCCAATGTCATTCTTCTTTTTCAAGATGACTTTAGCTATTCAGGGTCACTTACCCTTTCATATAAATGTGATGAGTGGCTTTTCCTCTTCTACAAAGATGGTTGTGATATTGATTGGTGAAGTGGGGTCCCTTTCCCTTAATCCCAAAACATCTGCAAAGCAATAGTGTTGTGTAAACAGTATTAGGCCATGAGGAGGGGGGAGTGAGACTGGGCCTGTACCAGTTAAAGAAATCAAAACTTTACCTTTAGGGGCGGCAAAGCTGCGGTTGCACGCATCAGCCAAGCGTAACCCTTTTAACAATAACTGCTCCAGGTCCAAGTGAAACTTTTTGTAACCCTTTAATAATCAATAGCTGCTCCAGTCCCAAGTGAAACTCTTTGTGAAATTGTTTTTGTGAAATTGTTTTGCATGATCAATAACTGCTCCAGTTCCAAGTGAAACTCTTTGTGTAATTGTTTTTTGTGATCAAGAGCTAAACTGCCAACTCTGCTTCTGTTAGAATAGCTTGCTTGCTTGCATTTCTAGGATACGGTTTCTGTCTATATAAGGCACCAGCGCACACAGGTGGGGGCTGCTTGCTGAACTCCCTGTGTGGAGTGAGAGACAGCAGCCGCCTGCTAGCTGGCTAATAAAAGGCTCTTTAAATTCTGTTTGGCTGTCTCGTACTTTAACTCGCGGGCACCATAACATTTGGAGGCCCCAGTGAGATATCTCAGCATTTGCTGAGGCTCATTGGTCAAGACAAAGGTCTGACTACCAGCCCTACCCCAGGGGGTGCGCGCTGAGAGACGTTCCTCAGCCCCGACGGAGAACCGAGCGGTCAAGCCTCGAAATTCAAAAATCCGCCTCTGGAGCCATCTGGACGTGGGCCCACAACGGTAAGAGATCTCTAATCTGGTCTGGTGGGGTGCCCCTTTAGGGTCTTTAGGAGGGCTGGACGCAGCCATAACTCCGAGACCCGGCCTCGGACCACGACGGTGGCCGGTGGCATCAGGTTCAGGTTTTGGTTAGTCTCTGTTTTGTGTTTTGTTGTTAGTGTCTTTGTTCTGTTCTGTTTCTTGTTTTGTCAACCGTCAGTCCCGCAATGGGTCAGTGTCTGTCTGCTTTCGCTTGCTCTCCGTTGCAGTGTTTCTTAAAAAATTTCCAGGACATCCAGCAACAAGCTGCAGGGTTGGGAGCCACTGTTAACCCAGGAACTCTCTGGACCCTTTACAAATTCAAATGGCCAACCTTTCCAGATTCTAATTGGCCCCCCCAAGGGCACTCTAAATTTGCTAATTAACTTTCAGGTTCAAAGAGTCATTTACGGGAGTGCAAGACACCTGGATCAGATTCCCTATATTGAAACCTGGATCGGCATCCTCACTGACCGCCCCAAATGGCTTAATCATTTTTCTGCATATTGCTGTCCACAGGCTCCAGGAGGGCTGGGGTGGGGGTGAACAGGCCCTTTGTCTGGAGGCAGCAGCGCGTGGCTACAGACTCAGGTGTTGCCTTCCTGCTGCCGGTCCAGGCAGGCAAGCCTATCCCTATGGTTTGAGTGCTGGTAAACAAGCACTGGAGTGGTGAGCAGGTGCCAGGACCTGCCTCTGGCCAGGGTGCAGGCTTTCCCCTGTGCAACGGGCCGCCAGTAAATTATTTGTCAATGATCAGCAGTCACCAGCTGGACACTGACTGGAGAGAGCAGAGACGGGTCCCTAAGTATGCAAGCCAGGGAGCGGTCCCCAGCATCCTTTGTTTTTGGTATTTCTGTTCCATCATGGGTCACAGGACATCTGTCTGCTTCTACATCCAGGGGTGTCCAGGAGCCAGTGTGTTCCCAGATCCTGGAGACATGCCAGCCCTCTGGGAGGTGGTGTTGACTGCTGGCTTGGTGCTTAAAAAGTAGCTCATCTTTTCTTAGTGACACCACTTACTTTTTGTCTTGCAGCCTCTGACCTCAGAGAATCCTTTTGTACTTTCTAGAAACGGCAGACCACTGTTGGGGAGTGTCAGCCAGAGCCCCACTGAACAGCATATTTGGGCATCAGAAACAGCCACATGGAAAGGCCGAGGTCGGGGGTGGGGGGAGGTTAGTGAAGACAAGTGGCTTCTCTGCATTCAGCCAGGAGGTGGGGGTGGGAGCAGAGGCTCCCCATGGGGCACGGTAAGCCTCACGCTCATCCCTGTGACTGAGCTGTGCTGGAGCTGACCTGTCAAGTGACAGCTGTCCCGCTGGAGCCCACCTGTCTATGTCTGAGGCACCATGGTGGTAGGAGTGCTGCATGTCCTCACGGGAACCCTGCTGGGGGCCAGAGACCACTTCCCTGGGCAGGGGGCGAGGCAGGCCACCTGAGGGCAGGGAGGCGCGGGCTGCCACTCGGCTCCCTGGGACTAAAATTGTTCAACACCTAAACCGTCCAAAAAGCAAGATGTGCTCATTCTAAAGGGCCACCCAAAAGGCTCCCAGTCCTTGACCCCCCACAAAATAGTCCCCCCTTATCATGGCCCCCACCTTATTCCATAGGACCCTCTGCCCCTAGCGCGGGGCCCTTTCTGGAAATAGTTCAGGTTCCCCCCCTACCCTAAGTTCAGGAGGACCCCTTGTTCCCACTCCGAAGTTTGTAAATATCTTTTAATACTCATTTTTAAAGTGGTTTTATATTGCAGAAATTCATGGTATATCATTTAATGCAAAAATAAAACCATTTTACTTCAATGTTATTAAAAAGGTTTGTTTTATTAGGAAGTAAATGTGTTGTTGCAGTGTTTTGTGGCCTGTTTAAAGGTTTTTGTTTAGCAAAGTGAATGTAAAGTATAGTAAAATGTTAAGTTGCCATCTACTTTATGAAATACATCAACTTGGAATTTTTTAACTCTATCAAGGAAGTGAGATGTGCAATAAATAGTAAGTATGCAGTCATGTTTTTATGTCATGTTTAGAAATCCATAAAATTGCTCTTCCATGGTTCTTAAATGACATAAAGTAATTGTGCAATGTTACTAATGGTGAACCTAGCAAGCTGCATTCAAATTCAAATATGTTGGAATAAGTAATCCAACAAAATTCTATTTGAATCAGATCCTCATCCCTTAACTTTGTGTGAAAAAAGTACTCTCCTTCCAGTGAGAAATTATCACAGAGGTTCATTAAATAAAACTCTGACCCAGTGTTCTTACTGTTTTTTACATGTGCCCCCCTCCGAACTCCCGGCGCTGCGGCCCCACCTAAAGCCAGGCCTGAGGCGCCATGCCCCTCGGGGAGAGACTCAGTCCTTTATTCGTTCGGGCCCCTAATGCTGGGGCCCGGCTGCTCTACCTCACCGGGCTGGGCAGGGGTCCCTGCTGCTAACCCCCTCCTCAAGGAGGGACCCAGAATTTAGTTTCTGGTCTCTCCATCCAACCCTGCTCCAGCTAAAACTTTTGATATTTATTCTGGGCAAAAACCCAGACAATATACTTTATATTAATTGCTTCAATTTATATTTATTGAGCACCTACTGTTTTAGGTGCTGGGGATACAAGAGGGTCAAAACCCCCAAGGACTAATCTTTTTGTTAGAGTCCATTTTCTTTACCCATCAGCCCACATGGGACAACTGTCAATAACTTCTGCAAAGCCTTTTCACGTCAGAAGAGAGAGAAAATCCATGCCCAAGAATAGAAACTAGTCGTGGGGCCAGACGGTCTGCCAACCACGGAGGTAGACCGCCTCGAAGCTGTTTTTTCCCTTCACCCGACCCCGGTGGGACCCTAACACTAATCAAGGTAAGGAGGCTCTCAAACGGTACCGCCAGACTCTAATGGGGGCTCTCCGTGCAGCAGCGTGGAGGCCTACAAATATGTCCAAAGTAGCTAAGGTAATTCAGAGCACCAGAGTCCCCTGCTGCTTTTCTAGAGCGCCTCCAGGAAGCTTACCGGTTATATACCCCTGTAGATCCGGAGGCGCCAGAAAACAGGCGAGCAATTAATATTGCTTTTGTCACCCAGTCAGCCCCCAAAATAAGGAAAAAGTTACAAAAGTTAGAAGGCTTTGAAGGAAAAGTACTAAGCGAGTTGGTGGGGGGTTGCTCAACAAGTCTTCAATAATAAGGAAAGTTCCAAAAACTTAAACAAAAATGGCAAAGGTCCTACTTGCCATAAGTGAAAACCAGGCGTGGAATAAAAACCGTGGAAGGAACCAGAAATTCAAAGAAAAGTTGGGAGGAGGTAATAGACTGTCCAGTGGAAAAAGAAGGACGAAGAGGGCCCCCTCTAGGCCAAAACCAATGCGTGTTCTGTAAGGAGGAGGGAGCCTTTCAGACTCTAAAAAAGGCACTCACTCAGGCCCCAGCCTTAACACTCCCAAATCTCAAAAAGCCGTTCCAGCTGCATGTAGCCGAGGCACAAAGGGCAGCAAAAGGAGTGTTAACACAGCGCTTGGGGCCATGAAGACGGGTCGGGTAGTAGCCTATCTTTCAAAGCGCCTCAATCCGGTTGCAGCAGGCTGGCCTAACTGTCTACACAGACAGCCGGTATGCGTTTGCCACCGCACATGTGCATGAAACCATCTACCAAGAACATGGTCTCCTAACCTCTAAAAAAAAAAAAAAAAACGCCCGAAGCCAAGAGAAATGCTTTCGCCAGCCAGACGGCCAAAAAAGCAGCCTTAAAACCAGTGGGGCCTCTTCAAGTTTTGCCCCTCCTACCGCCCCGGGTACTAAAAACTACCCCAACTTATTCAAACTCTAATATTCGGCTACTCCAGAATCCTCCTACCAAAAGCACTGGAAAAAGACTTAATTTTCCAAATGCATCAAAGTACACACTTGGAAAGGACAAAATTAGCTAAACTGCTAAGAACTGACTTTTACATACCTAAGCTTTTTCAGGTAGCAAAGAAGGTAAGCAAAAAATGTCACGTCTGCGCTCAAGTCAACTCAAGTCATGTAAGTACCCCTGCTGCCCCCGGTCACCGCCTAAGAAGTCAACTCCCAGGAAAACAATGGGAAATAAACTTCACAAAACTGCCTCCTGGACCAGGGGAATACAAGTACTTACTTGTGCTGGTGGACACCTTCTCAGAATGGGTTAAAACCTACCCAACTCGGTCAAAGTCAGCTCAGGTAGTAGCTAAGAAAGTATTAGCCAAAATTATCCCTCGGTTTAGCCTACCGATAGCAATGGGGTCTGACAATGGTCCGGCTTTTATAGCCCAGATTACTCAAAATTTGGCAAGAGCATTAGAAATTGAATGAAAGTTACACTGCATTTACAAACTGCAAAGCTCAGGGCAGGTAGAAAGAATAAATCAGACGCTTAAAGAAACCCTCACCAAACTAAAAATAGAGACTGGCGGAAACTGGGTGAGCCTCCTTCCGTTTGCTTTGCTCAAAGCTAAATGCACTCCTTATGTAAAATGTATTACCCCATATGAAGCCATGTTCAGCAGGCCACCCCCACTTCTCCCCAAAATAGGGGAGGAACAGCTCGCCCTTTTAACTAACTCTAAACTTCTCAAGTCCTTACAGGCCTTGCAGTATAACTCCAGAAACAACCACTGCACCATCCGTGCCCACCACCCGAAACCTGATGCCGCGAGAACAGGAACCCCTACGGTTGACTCTTTGGAGTAAACTGGAACTTACCGAAAGTGGTCAATACGTACCTAATTGGGGGACGTGCGATATTGCAAGGCTTTAGCTGTAGAAACCTAAACTTGGAACAGGGACTATAAGATAGTCAGCACTATATCTGTCCACAAGAAAGTACCTCAGCAGCATGTGGGAAAAAATAATTATTTCTGTTACAATTAGGGCTGTAAAACTATAGCCCCATAAAAAAAAATGTAAACCATCTGTTAAGGGTCACAGGGAATAAAAGGCCAAAAGCTCCTACTAAAAATTGTGCAATTAAAAGCTATAACCCTGTTACTTTTAAACCGCAGCAGTTTTGGAAGAATTCCCAGTGATTGGGGAAAAAAAAAACGTGAAAATTGCGCCTGTATGTATCAAGACTTTAGGTAACTTTCAAAGACAAAAAACATGTTTCCAGTCCCCTCAATTCCCCCTATCTACTTCTCCTTATGCTAATTCTTGTGCCTCTGTACTACTCTGGCAAGGGAGGTAGAAAGCACCTCGGGCTAACTAGCCTCCAACGAGTCGAGTCAAGCAAGGAGGACCAGTATTAGTGCCGGTACTCCTTGGGCTTAAAGTAGCCGGAGCAGCTGCAGTAAAAACTGCAGCACTTGTCACAGGGAACCAAAACTTTAAAATCCTTAGTAAACTCATAGTTTTATCCTCAAAAGAAACAATGATTTGATTCTCCCTAAAAACCAGTGGGGAATGAAGTGGGGTCCCTTTCCCTTAATCCCAAAACATCTGCAAAGCAATAGTGTTGTGTAAACAGTATTAGGCCATAAGGAGGTGGGAGTGAGACTGGGCCTGTACCAGTTAAAGAAATCAAAACTTTACCTTTAGGGGCGGCAAAGCTGCGGTTGCACGCATCAGCCAAGCGTAACCCTTTTAACAATAACTGCTCCAGGTCCAAGTGAAACTTTTTGTAACCCTTTAATAATCAATAGCTGCTCCAGTCCCAAGTGAAACTCTTTGTGAAACTGTTTTTGTGAAATTGTTTTGCATGATCAATAACTGCTCCAGTTCCAAGTGAAACTCTTTGTGTAATTGTTTTTTGTGATCAAGAGCTAAACTGCCAACTCTGCTTCTGTTAGAATAGCTTGCTTGCTTGCATTTCTAGGATACGGTTTCTGTCTATATAAGGCACCAGCGCACACAGGTGGGGGCTGCTTGCTGAACTCCCTGTGTGGAGTGAGAGACAGCAGCCGCCTGCTAGCTGGCTAATAAAAGGCTCTTTAAATTCTGTTTGGCTGTCTCGTACTTTAACTCGCGGGCACCGTAACAATTGGGATTGCATTGAATCTATAAACTGCTTTGGGAAGTATTGACATCTGAAGGATATTTAGTCTTTGAATCCATGAATCAGGAGTGCCCTTCCATTTATTAAGGTCTTCTTTGATTTCTCTTAGCAATGTTTTTTAGTTTTCTGCATACAAGTCCTTTACATCTTGGTTAGATTTATTCCTAGATATTTGATTTTTTTTACTTGACATTGCGAATGGAATATTTTTCTTGACCTTTCTTCTGATTGCTCATTGGTTGTGTATATAAACACTACTGATTTTGGGGTGGTGATCTTGCACCCTGCCACATTGCTGAATTCATTTATTAGCTCTAAGAGCTTTCCTGTGGATTTTTCAGGATTTTTCTATATATGTCTGCAAATAGAGAATGTTTTATTTCTTCCTGTCCAATTTGGTTTCTTCTTATTTCTTTTTCTTGCCTAATTGCTCTGGCAAAAACTTCCAGTACAATGTTGAATAACAGTAGTGACAGTGGGCATCCTTGTCTTTTTCCTGATCTCAAAGGGAAAATTTTAGTCTTTCAACATTATGAAGGATGTTAGCTGTGGGGTTTTCATATATCGCCTTTATCGTGTTGAAAAAGGTTCCCTTCTATTCCTATCCTTTGACATGTTTTCATCAGGAAAGGATGTTAAATTTTGTCAAATGCCTTTTCTGCATCAATTGAGATGATCATGTGGTTCTTCTGCTTTGATTTGTTGATGTGGTGTATTACATTAATTGTTTTTCTTGTGTTGAACCAGCCTCACATAACTGGAATAAATCCCACCTGGTTATGGTGTATAATTCTTTTAGTGTGCTGATGGATTCGATTTGCAAGTACTTTGTTCAGGATTTTTACATCTATATTCATTAAAGAGATTGGTCTATAATTTCCTTTTTCACAGTATCTTTGTCTGATTTTGGTATTAGGGTGATGTTCGCTTCATAGAATGAGTTAAGTAGCTTTCCTTCTTCAATTTTTTTGAAGAGTTTAGCATGATTGGTACTAACTCTTTCTTGAATGCTTGTTAGAATTCACATGTGAAGCCATCTTGTCCTGGGCTTTCCTTTTTGGGAGCTTCTTGAAGACTGACTCAGTCTCTTTACTTGTGATTGCTTTGTTGAGGTCATCTATTTCTTCTTGAGTCAATGTTGCTTGTTTATGCTTTTCTAGGAAGTTGTCCATTTCATCTAAGTTGTCTAGTTTATTAGCATATAGTTGCTCATAGTATCTTCTAATTATCTCCTTAATTTCTGCAGGGTCAGTAGTTATGTTTCCTTTCCCATTTCTGATTGTATTTATTTGCATCCACTCTCTCTCTCTCTTTTTTTTTTAGCCTAGCTAGCTGTCCATCAATTTTATTGATTTTCTCAAAGAGCCAACTTATGATTTTGTTGATTGTCTCTATTGATTTCCTGCTCTCAATTTCATTTATTTCTGTGCTAATCTTTGTTATTTACTCCCTCCTGTTTGCTTTGGGATTAGTTTGCTGTTCTTTCTCTAATTCCTCTATGTGAACAGTTAATTCTTCAATTTTTGCTCTCTCTTCTCTTTCAATATAGGCATTTAGCACAATAAATTTCTCTCTCAACACCACCTTTGCTGCATCCCACAAGTTTTGATATGTTGTGTTTTCATTGTCATTTGCTTCAAGGTATTTACTAATTCACTTGTGATTTCTTCTTTTACCCACTGGTTTTCTAAGAGGGTGTTGCTTAGCCCCCATATATTTGCAAATTTTATGATCTTCTGCCTGTTATTTATTTCCAACTTCATTCCATTATTGTCCAAGAAAGTATTTTGCATAATATCAATATTTTTAAATTTGTTGAGACTTCCTTTCTGACCCAACATATGGTCTGTCCTAGAGAATGTTCCATGAGCACTTGAAAAAAAAGTATCCTGTTTTTGTTCGGTGTAGTGTTCTATAAATGTCTGTCAAGTCTAGTTCATTTATCATACAATACAGCATCTCCATTTCTTTATTGATCCTCTGTCTAGATGTCCTATCCATTGATGAGAGCAGTGTACTGAAGTCTCCAAATATTATTGTAGAGGTGTCTACTTCTCCTTTCAGTGATCTCAGTGTTTGGCTCATGAATTTTTGGCTTTCTGGCTTGGTGCATAACTCCTTATGATTGTTATGTTTTCTTGATGAATTGACTCTTTTATTAATAGACAGTGTCCTTCTTTGTCTCTTTTAATTGTTTTACTTTTGAAGTCTAATTTGTCTGATATTAATATAGCTACTCCTCTTTTATCTGGTTGCTATTTGCATGAAATACCTTTTTCCAACCTTTCACTTTCAGTCTATTTCTGTTCTTGTGTCTAAAGTGAGTTTCTTGTAGACAGCATATAGGTAGATCCTGTTTTTTAATCCATTCTGCCAGTCTGTGTCTTTTTATTGGGGAGTTTAATCCATTTACATTTAGTGTTATTACTGTAAGAGCAGTACTTTCCTCTACCATTTTCTCTTTTGGATTTTATGTGTCATATCTTATGTTTTCCTCTCTCTTCTTTTACCTTTCCTGATACTCTTCATTTCTGCACTCTTTTCTAACTCTCTCTCTCCTGTCTTTTCCTATCAGCCTGTAGCACTCCCTTTAGTAGTTCTTGTAGAGCTGGTCTCTTGTTCACAAACTCTCTCAGTGTCTTTTTATCTGAAAATATTTTAATCTCTCCCTCATTTTTGAAGGACAGTTTTGCTGGATATAGAATTCTTGGTTGGCAGTTTTTCTCTTTCAGTATCTTAAATATGTCATGCCACTGTCTTCTCACCTCTGTGGTTTCTGTGGAGAACTCTGTACATAGTCTTATGGAGCGTCCCTTGTATGTGATGGATTGCTTTTCTCTTGCTGCTTTCAGAATTCTCTCTTCTCTTTAACATTGCACAATCTGATCAGTAAATGTCTTGGAGTAGATCTATTGGGATCTATTCTGTTTGGGGCACGCTGTACTTCTTGAATCTCTAATTTTCTGTCTTTCATAAGAGTTGGGAAATTTTCAGTGAATATTGCTTCTATTATTCTTTCTGCCCCTTTTCCCCTCTCTTCTCCTTGCAGGATACCCACAACACATGTATTCACATGTTTCATGTTGTCACTCAGCTCCCTAAAACCCTGCTCGTATTTTTTCTTTTTTTCACCATCTGTTCTTTTTTGTGTAAAAATTCAAATGTCTTTTCTTCCAGTTCACTGATCCTTTCCTATGCCTGTTCAAATCTGCTGTTGTGTCCCTCCATTGTGTTTTTCATCTCCTCCATTGTGGCCTTCATTCCCATAAGTTCTGCCATTTGTTTTTTCAAGTTTATGAAATCTTTTTTATGGTCATCCAGTGTCTTCTTTATATCCTTCATCTCTTTTGCTATATCTTCCTTCAGTTCATTGAACTTACTTAGCCTTAGTTGCCTCAACCCCTGTATCTCAGTTGAACTATCAATTTATTCCTTTGACTGATCCATATTTTCATGTTTCCTAGCATGGCTTGTTATCTTAAGTTGTCTAGGCATCTGATTTTATTGATTAGTTTATTCTGGAGCTTGTTTTTACTTGTTTACCTAGGGGTTTCTTGTTGGATGGCTTTGTTCTCTGACCTCTGTTGTTCAAGTCAACTTATTCTAGACCTCTAACTTAGGTTCTATTTAGTTGATTAGAATTTTTCACCTCTTGTTTTTCTGTTTCTTGTCCTGCCTCTATGTAGCCCTTTTGTGTGAGTGTCTCCTCAGATATGGTCAACCCCAGTCAGATTTTCCCAGTCTAGAGAGGCCCAGGTCTCATGAGGAGGGTATGGAGTTTCCCTGAGAATGAGACCCTCCTATGAGGCCTCTAGATTGGTGCTTTTCCTCTCCCATCCAGCAGGTGGTGCTTTCCAGCCCACAGCTCTCCCACCAGTGTAAGGAGGTATGGAGACTTTAGTTCTCCTGGTGACTCTGATCCTGTCAGGGGCATGGTTGACTGAAGCTGGAATCTGAATTCTAGCCCCTGGGATCTGAGTTCCCAGAAGGAGGGCTGCCAGTTGAGCTGGACCTCCCTCCACTCTCCCAATCCTAGGAACTCCAGTTATCTCCCAGGGGCACAATTCCCTTCTACCCTCTTCTTTTTTCAGGCTTAATTCCTTGGTCAGCCTGAGTTGCCAATTAAAGATGGGGGTGGAGACCTTCTTCAGAAGTGAATCTGGAATTCAAAGAAATTCTGGGTAATGTCTCACCCCAAGACTAGCCTAGTCCTTCAACTTGGGCTTTCTGATAGAAAATAACCACATATGCTACTTTTACATTTAAAAAAATAGAAAAGAAAAACAAGAAAAAAGGAAAAAAAAAGGAGTCCCTTTTAAAAGCTTTTTGCCAGCCTGGACATTTTGTCACTGTCATAATAGAGCATTTAAAAGTGTACTTTGGGCTATTGTCTGATAGTTACTCTCCAACAGCTTCAATTCTGACCCTGCTGGGGGCTATTGAAATGCAAAAAGATAAGGAATCAGTGAGAAGGGAGAAGGGGCAAAATGTAGGGGGGGAGGCTTTTTTGGAGCCTAGGAATGGGTACCTTTTATGTGCCCCCCCTTCTGGGAGCACAGCCCTTCTTTACCACCCCTAGCTCCAAAAATTAATCTGTCAATTAATCCTGCAGTCGAGGCTGGATTGAGCCCCCCTTCTTGCCCTCAGAAGATTGTTGTTTTTTGGGGTTTTTTTTTTCCCTTTCAGGGAGCCAGCAGCAATACAGTCCATGGGGAGTGGGTGGGGAGGGGTGCCAGACCCCTGGTCAGGGGAACTTACAATGTTCTCTGTGATCTCAGCTTTTCCTCTGATTCCAAACTTGTGTCCAATGTGTGACTGGTTACTGGGGAGCCTGAAAACACTGTTTCATATAGTTATTGGGTAATTACCAGCTGCTCTAGAGGAGAGACTAAATTCTGCACCTCACTACTCTGCCAACCTGCCCCACTCCCCCTGATTTGGTAATTTTGGGGAGTATGGTACAAACATGTTGGAAGTGAGGCTGCTATTTTAGGTTATTTGTTCATTCCTGATTTTTATTATTTATCTCATCTCTCTTCTTTGTCAGTCTAGCTAAAGTTTCGTTAATTTATTGATCTTTTCAAAGAACTAACTTTCAGGGTTTTTTTATCCTCCACTATTCTTTTTGTGTGTGTTTCATTTACTGTTGCCACTCTAATCTTTGTTATTTCCTTCTTTTGGCTCACTTTGGGTTTAGTTTACTCTTTTTTTTTTCTAGTCTTCTAGTTTTGAGGTTATGTCTCTTCTTTTGAAAGTAGGCATTTAAAAACTACCCTCTCAGCACTGCCTTCACTGCATTGTATACATTTTGGTATGCTGTATTTTCATTTTCATTCACCTCAAGATGTTTCCTAATTTTACATGTGATTTCCTCTTAAACCCATTTGTTGTTTAAGAGTACATTGTTTAATTTTCTCATATTCATTAGCTTTCCATTTCTCCTCTGTTACTGATTTCTTCATTCATTGTTGTTGGAAAATATACATTATATGATTTCAATATTTTTAAATTAATTTAGACTTGTTTTGTGAACTATGGTCTATCATAGAGAATGATTCACAGGCACTCAAGAAGAATGTATATTCTGTTTTGTTGGGTGAAGAATTCTTTATATGTCAGTAAGGTCTAGTTGGTTTAGAGAATCATACTTCATTTCTTCTTATAAATTCTCTTTCTTTATTAGCATTCTCTATGTATTTTTGCATTGATTTGCTGTTGTCCTTTATTTCTTTGTTCATGGTTTCCTTCAGCTCTTTGAGGATATTTATGACAGTTGACTTCAATTCTTTATTATTATGTACAATGTCTGGGCTCAATCATGGACAGTTTCTGCTTTTCTGTTTTTTCTTGTGAATTGATCATATTTTCTTGTTCTTTTACATGAATCATAATTTTAGGTAGAAAACTAGACATTTGAATAGCACACTGTGGTAACTCTGACATCAGATTCTCTTTTCTCCCCATTTTTTAATTTTTAAAAATAGATTTATTCACATGCCATACAGTCCATCCAAAGTGTACAATCAATGGCTCTCAGTATAATCATACAGTTGTGCCTTCATCACCATAATCAATTTTAGAACATTATCATAGTTCCAAAAAAGTAAAACCCCATGCCCCTTATTTTCCCTATTATTATTTAACATTGCTGTAGTACCTTTGTTAAAATTGATGTAAGAACATTAAAATATTGGTGGAGCACTAACTTCTATCTTTCCTAGCCCTACTCTGACATGGAACAAGCCATCTCCTGAGAGAGTTCATTATGAGAAAAAGGTCAGTCACAGCTTTAAGACCTTAGTTTGAAAAGAACTAATGAGAAAACCAATTGGAAGCTTTCAGGAAAAGTCCAGCTCTTCATTTATACAAAGTCTATGAGAAAACTGGTAAAGGATGGTAGTTTTCCCTGCATTATCCTGCCCAACAAGCATAATTTTGTGTTCCTAGTGATTGAGCCATCTTCATAACCTGGTGAAGAAAATTCCCATTCTTGGGCAGCAGACCCCCACTCCAGACACCCTGACTCAGGCTGATGGTGAGGAGAGAGATGAGCCAGATCCTCCAACTCTGGGCTGCTGCTCCTGCACTTGCCACCAGCCAGCTTCTGGAACTGGAGGGATATCAAAGCCCAGGTCATCCTGCCACATGTGAGGCCACACCACTGCTGCTGTGGCACTTCCTTGGCTCATGGACATCACCACAGTGTTGTCTGTGATGAGCCTCATGGGCCACTAGCCTCCCCCAGTTCCTTTTGGGTGGCTCTCAACAGAGTCTATTTTAAGTTCTGTGTCATTTTGTATGGTAGTCCCATCTCCACTGTCTGAATCTAACCAGATTGTTTCCGGACCTAATTTTGGTCCTGTCCTATTTCAGTTCTCCACACATAAAGAACAGTTTTTAGTAACAAAGTTAAAAGTAGTGAAAAGTTGGCATAAAGCTTCAAGCAGTTTCCCAATGCCATTTAGCATATTGATCGGTAGAATTTTTGACTGATTTTTTAACAAGATGCCAAACCTTTTTGTATTTTTGTTCATTGATCAATTTCAACTAAATTGACTAATGCATGGAACATTATTTAGGTCAATTTTTTTATTATCTAGATATTGGCAAACCCAGCAATCAGTTAAATTTATAATACTAGAAACCCTTTGAATGATTGGTGTTACGGGATGATCTAAGCTTAGAGCACTAGCAATGATTAATAATAATGTTATTTTAATTAAGGGTTTTGTCTTAGCCACTAGAGAATGGATGGAAAATAGGATTGTGAAGAGAGTAACAAAAAAGTAATACAAAATTATAAAAATAGGTAAAAGCACAAGTGTGACAATTAAACCAGTGAAGTTTAGTGTAATGGAATACAATAAATTAAATTTGGTGCCACAAAATATATATTATTGCTACCTATAGTCCATAGTTTGCATTAAGTGTATTTTCCCATATACCACCATACTATAATACCTTATAGTAGTGACATACATTTGTTATAGTTCACAGAAGAGCATTCTTATATTTGTACCATTAACCACATTATCATCAACAAAGGGATTCACCATGTTATACAAAACCTTGTTAGATGCTCTAGCTTTCCTTCTAGTGAGGTAAAGGACCTTGAACTTCTGTTTCAACTGCACTCACACACACAATTCAGTGTTGTTAATTTCACTTGTGATAATGTGCTACAATCACTTCTATCCATTTCCAAACATTTAAAATCAACTTTATTAAAATATTCTGCACAAATTAGGCTTCAGTTCCCCATTATTTATGCTCATTCTGTCTTCTGGTAACCTATATTCTAGACAATAAATACACAGGTTGTTCATTTAATTCATATTAGTGAGACCATACCATATTTATCCTTTTCTGTCAGGCTTATTTCACTCAACATAGTGTTCACAATGTTCACCCATGTTGTATGCATCATGACTTCATTCCTTGTTAGAGCTGAATAATATTCCATCATATATATGGGTGTGTATATATATACCATATATTATTTACCCTTTCATTGGTTGAAAAAAACTTGGTTAGTTTGCATCTATTGGCAATTGTGAATAATGCTGCTACAAACATCAGTGTGCAAATGTCTGTTTCCATCCATGCTATCAGTCCTTCTGAGTATACACCTAGCAGCAGGATTGGTGGATCATATGGCAGTTCTATATTTGGCTTCCTAAAGAACCACAAAACAGTCTTCCATGGAGTCTATACAATTTTACATTCTTATCAGGAGTGAAAAAATATTCCCATTTCTCCACATCTTCTCCAACACTTGTTGTTTTCTGATTTTTTAATAGTGGCTATTCTGGTAGGTATGAAATTATACCTCATTGTGGTTTTGATTTGCATTTGCCTTATAGCTAGTGAAGTTGAGCAAATTTTCATATTCTTTTAAGCCATTTGTACTGCCTCTTTAGAAAAATGTCTATTCATGTATATCACCCATTTTTAATTGAGTTCTCTTCTTTTATTGTTGAATTGTAAGATTTCTTTACATATTCTGGATATTAAGCAGTTGTCAGATACCAGTTTCCAAATATTTTCTCCCATTGAGTAGGCTGCAGCTTCACCTTCTTGATAAACTCCTTTGAAGTGCAAAAGTATTCAGCTTTGAGGAGGTTCCATTTATCTATTTTTCTTTTTTTTTTTGCCTTTATATTATATGTATATTTTTCCTTTAATTTTTTTTTACCTATACAAAAGAAAAGACAATTATTTAAAAATGTTTCCAATGTACAAAATGTTTTCTCATAGTATTCAAAATTCTCCAGTGCTAAGTATTTTACATGCATGATTTCAGGAAATCCTTGAAATAACTCCCTATATTTACCCTTATTTTATAGGTGAGCACAAAATTCATGAAGAAACAAGGCTCTGAACTCAGGAGTCTTCAATCCACTCTAAGAAGGGACCTTATCTCCTCCTTCTCTAAAGACAAAAACAGCCAGATATGATTGCACAACTTCCCTTGCAGTATAATTACATCTTGCCTAAACTTCCTCCTTTATAACAGAGGTTTGCCACCCTCTATCTAATGCAAGTCTTACCACCTGATTTCCTTTCCAAAACTTACACCTTATTAATACTCTCCTTTCTCTTATTCAGCAATTTCCTCTCTGATGAAATCTCACCATCTATATATTTTTTTATCTTCATTTTATTGAGATATATTCACATACCACGCAGTCATACAAAACAAATCGTACATTTGATTGTTCACAGTACCATTACATTGTACATTCATCACCTAAATCAATCCCTGACACCTTCATTAGCCCACACACAAAAATAATAAGAATAATAATTAAAGTGAAAAAGAGTAATTGAAGTAAAAAAGAACACTGGGTACCTTTGTCTGTTTGTTTGTTTGTTTCCTTCCCCTGTTTTTCTACTCATCCATCCATAAACTAGACAAAGTGGAGTGTGGTCCTTATGGTTTTCCCAATCCCATTGTCACCCCTCATAAGCTACATTTTTATACAATTGTCTTCGAGATTCATGGGTTCTGGGTTGTAGTTTGATAGTTTCAGGTATCCACCAGCTACCCCAATTCTTTAGAACCTAAAGAGGGTTGTCTAAATTGTGCGTAAGAGTGCCCACCAGAGTGACCTCTCGGCTCCTTTTGGAATCCCTCTACTACTGAAGCTTATTTCATTTCCTTTCACATCCCCCTTTTGGTCAAGAAGATGTTCCCTGTCCCACGATGCCAGGTCTACATTCCTCCCCGGGAGTCATACTCCACGTTGCCAGGGAGATTCACTCCCCTGGGTGTCTGATCCCATGTAGGGGGGAGGGCAGTGATTTCACCTTTCAAGTTGGCTTAGCTAGAGAGACAGGGCCACATCTGAGCAACAAAGAGGCATTCGGGAGGAGGCTCTTAGGCACAATTATAGGGAGGCCTAGCCTCTCCTTTGCAGCAACCGTCTTCCCAAGGGTAAAACCTACGGTAGAGGGCTCAACCCATCAAACCACAAGTTCCATATGTCTGTGGTCATGTTAGCAACCATTGAGGTGGGGTAGGCCAATACCCCTGCATTCTCCACAGGATCCTAAAGGGGGCACTACATATTTTTTAACTTGTTTTATCCTTTTTTTTTTTAACCTTTCCTTCCTTTTTAAATCAACTGTAAGGAAAAAAAAATTAAAAAAAAAAAAAAAAGAAAAACATACAATAAAAGAACATTTCAAAGAGACCGTAACAAGGGAGAAAGAAAAAGACAACTAACCTAAGACAACTGCTTTACTTCCAACCTGTTCCTACTTTACCCCAAGAAAGTTACATAATATAGCAACATTTCTGTGAACTTATTCCTACTATATCCATCAGAAATTAAGAGACCATAGTCATTCCTGGGCATCCCCAGAATGTTAAATAGCATATCTGTTCTTCTTGGATTACTGTTCCCCCTTCCTTAATTGCTCTCTATTGCTAGTTCCCCTACATTCTACATTAGAAACCATTCGTTTAACATTTTTCAAAGTTCACATTAGTGGTAGCATATAATATTTCTCTTTCTGTGCCTGGCTTATTTCGCTCAGCATTATGTCTTCAAGGTTCATCCATGTTGTCATATGTTTCACGAGGTCGTTCCTTCTTACTGCCGTGTAGTATTCCATCGTGTGTATATACCACATTTTATTTATCCACTCATCTGTTGAAGGACATTTGGGTTGTTTCCATCTCTTGGCAATTGTGAATAATGCTGCAATGAACATTGGCATGCAGATATCTGTTCGTGTCACTGCTTTCCGATCTTCCGGGGATATACCGAGAAGTGCAATCGCTGGATCGAGCGGTAACTCTATTTCTAGTTTTCTAAGGAACTGCCAGACTGACTTCCAGAGTGGCTGAACCATTATACAGTCCCACCAACAATGAATAAGAGTTCCAATTGCTCCACATCCCTTCCAGCATTTGTAGTTTCCTGTTTGTTTAATGGCAGCCACTCTAATAGGTGTTAGATGGTATCTCATTGTGGTCTTAATTTGCATCTCTCTAATAGCTAGTGAAGCTGAACATTTTTTCATGTGTTTCTTGCCCATTTCTATTTCCTCTTCAGAGAACTGTCTTTTCATATCCTTTGCCCATTTTATAATTGGGCGGTCTGTACTATTGTCATTGAGTTGTAGGATTTCTTTATATATGCAAGATATCAGTCTTTTGTCAGATACATGGTTTCCAAAAATTTTTTCCCATTGAGTTGGCTGCCTCTTTACCTTTTTGAGAAATTCCTTAGAGGTGCAGAAACTTCTAAGCTTGAGGAGTTCCCATTTATCTATTTTTTCTTTTGTTGCTTGTGCTTTGGGTGTAAAGTCTAGGAAGTGGCCGCCTAATACAAGGTCTTGAAGATGTTTCCCTACATTATCTTCTAGGATTTTTATGGTACTTTCTTTTATATTGAGATCTTTGGTCCATTTTGAGTTAATTTTTGTGTAGGGTGTGAGGTAGGGGTCCTCTTTCATTCTTTTGGATATGGATATCCAACTCTCTCAGCCCCATTTGTTGAATAGACCATTATGACTCAGCTCAGTGACTTTGGGGGCCTTATCAAAGATCAGTTGGCCATAGATCTGAGGGTCTATCTCTGAATTCTCAATTCGATTCCATTGATCTATATGTCTATCTTTGTGCCAGTACCATGCTGTTTTGACAACTGTGGCTTTATAATAAGCTTCAAAGTCAGGGAGTGTAAGTCCTCCCACTTCATGTTTCTTTTTTAGAGTGTCTTTAGCAATTCGAGGCATCTTCCCTTTCCAAATAAATTTGATAACTAGCTTTTCCAAGTCTGCAAAGTAGGTTGTTGGAATTTTGATTGGGATTGCATTGAATCTGTAGATGAGTTTGGGTAGAATTGACATCTTAATGACATTTAGTCTTCCTATCCATGAACATGGAATATTTTTCCATCTTTTAAGGTCCCCTTCTATTTCTTTTAGTAGAGTTACATAGTTTTCTTTGTATAGGTCTTTTACAATCTTTGGTTAAGTTTATTCCTAGGTACTTGAATTTTCTAGTTCCTATTGAAAACGGTATCTTTTTCTTGAGTGTCTCTTCAGTTTGTTCATTTCTAGCATATAGAAACATTACTGACTTATGTGCATTAATCTTGTATACCGCTACTTTGCTGAATTTGTTTATTAGCTCTAGTAGCTGTATTGTCGATTTCTCAGGGTTTTCCAGATATAAGATCATATCATCTGCAAACAATGACAGTTTTACTTCTTCTTTTCCAATTTGGATGCCATTTATTTCTTTGTCTTGCCGGATTGCCCTGGCTAGCACTTCTAGTACAATGTTGAATAACAGTGGTGACAGCGGGCATCCTTGTCTTGTTCCTGATCTTAGAGGGAAGGCTTTCAGTCTCTCACCATTGAGTACTATGCTGGCTGTGGGTTTTTCATACATGCTCTTTATCATGTTGAGGAAGTTTCCTTCAATTCCTACCTTTTGAAGTGTTTTTATCAAAAACGGATGTTGGATTTTGTCAAATGCTTTTTCAGCATCTATTGAGATGATCATTTGATTTCTCCCTTTTGAAATTTTAATGTGTTGTAATACATTGATTGATTTTCTTATGTTGAACCATCCTTGCATGCCTGGAATGAATCCCATTTGGTCATGGTGTATGATTTTTTAAATGTGTCTTTGGATTCGATTTGCAAGTATTTTGTTGAGGATTTTTGCATCTATATTTATTAGGGAGATTGGCCGGTAGTTTTCCTTTTTTGTAGCATGTTTGCCTGGTTTTGGTATTACATTGATGTTAGCTTCATAAAATGAGTTAGGTAGTGTTCCATTTTCTTCAATGTTTTGAAAGAGTTTGAGTAAGATTGGTGTCAGTTCTTTCTGGAAAGTTTGGTAGAATTCCCCTGTAAAGCCATCTGGCCCTGGGCATTTATTTGTGGGAAGATTTTTGATGACTGATTGGATCTCTTTGCTTGTGATGGGTTGATTGAGGTCTTCCAATTCTTCTCTGGTCAGTCTAGGTTGTTCATATGTTTCCAGGAAATTGTCCATTTCCTCTACATTATCCAGTTTGTTGCCATACAGTTGTTCATAGTATCCTCATAATTTTTTTAATTTCTTCAGGATCTGCAGTTATGTCACCTTTTTCATTCATTATTTTGTTTATATGGGTCTTGTCTCTTTTTGATTTTGTCAGTCTAGCTAGGGGCTTGTCAATCTTGTTGATCTTCTCAAAGAACCAACTTTTGGTGATAGTTATCCTCTCTATTGTTTTTTTCTTCTCTATGTCATTTATTTCTGCTTTAATCCTTGTTATTTCTTTTCTTGTACTTGGTTTAGGATTGGTTTGCTGTTCATTTTCTAGCTTCTTCAGTTGATCCATTAGTTCTTTGATTTTGGCTCTTTCTTCCTTTTTAATATATGCGTTTAGTGCTATAAATTTCCCCCTCAGCACTGCTTTTGCTGCATCCCATAGGTTTTGGTATGTTGTGTTCTCATTTTCATTTGTCTCTACATATTTAGCAATTTCTCTTGCTATTTCTTCTTTAACCCACTGATTGTTTAGGAGTGTGTTGTTTAACCTCCAGGTATTTGTGAATTTTCTAAGTCTCTGATGGTTATTGACTTCTAATTGTATTCCATTGTGGTCAGAGAATGTGCTTTGAATAATTTCAATCTTTTGAAATTTATTGAGGCTTGTTTTATGTCCCAGCATATGATCTATTCTGGAGAAAGTTCCGTGAGCACTAGAAAAGTATGTGTATCCTGGTGATTTGGGATGTAATGTTCTGAATATGTCTGTTAAATCTAATTCATTTATCAGATTGTTTAGATTTTCAATTTCCTTATTGGTCTTCTGTCTGGTTGATCTATCTATAGGAGAGAGTGATGTGTTGAAGTCTCCCACAATTATTGTGGAAACATCAATTGCTTCCTTTAGTTTTGCCAGTGTTTCTCTCATGTATTTTGTGGCACCTTGATTGGGTGCATAGACATTTATGATTGTTATTTCTTCTTGTTGAATTGCCCCTTTTATTAGTATGCAGTGGCCTTCTTTGTCTCTCAAAACATCCCTGCATTTAAAGTCTATTTTATCTGAGATTAATATTGCTACACCTGCTTTCTTTTGGCTGTAGTTTGCATGAAATATTTTTTTCCATCCTTTCACTTTCAATTTCTTTGTGTCCCTGTGTCTAAGATGAGTCTCTTGTATGCAACATATTGATGGTTCATTTTTTTTTGATCCATTCTGCGAATCTATATCTTTTAATTGGGGATTTTAATCCATTTACATTCAACGTTATAACCAGGAAAGCGTTTCTTGAATCAGCCATCTTATCCTTTGGTTTATGTTTGTCATATATATTTTTCCCCTCTCTCTATTTATATCCTTTATTGTACCCATACCGAATCTCTTTAGTACTGAACCTTTCTCCAAGTCTCTCTGTCCTTTCTTTGTTTCTCTGTCTGTAGGGCTCCCTTTAGTATCTCCAGTAGGGCAGGTCTCTTGTTAGCAAATTCTCTCAGCATTTGTTTGTCTGTGAAAAATTTAAGCTCTCCCTCAAATTTGAAGGAGAGCTTTGCTGGATAAAGTATTCTTGGTTGGAAATTTTTCTCAGTCAGAATTTTAAATATATCATGCCACTGCCTTCTCGCCTCCATGGTGGCTGCTGAGTAGTCACTACTTAGTCTTATGCTGTTTCCTTTGTATGTGGTGAGTTGCTTTTCTCTTGCTGTTTTCAGAACTTGCTCCTTCTCTTCTGTGTTTGACAGTGTGATCAGAATATGTCTCGGAGTGGGTTTATTTGGATTTATTCTATTTGGAGTTCGCTGAGCATTTACGATTTGTGTATTTATGTTGTTTAGAAGATTTGGGAAGTTTTCCCCAACAATTTCTTTGAATACTCTTCCTAGACCTTTACCCTTTTCTTCCCCTTCTGGAATACCAATGAGTCTTATATTAGGACGTTTTATATTATCTATCATATCCCTGAGGTCCGTTTTGATTTTTTCAATTTTTTTCCCCATTCTTTCTTTTATGCTTTCATTTTCCATTCTGTCATCTTCCAGGTCACTGATTCATTGTTCAGCTTCCTCTTGTCTTGTACTATGAGTGTCCAGAATCTTTCTAATTTGGTCAACAGTTTCTTTAATTTCCATAAGATCGCCTATTTTTTTATTTAGTCTTGCAATGTCTTCTTTATGCTCTTCTAGGGTCTTCTTGATATCGTTTGTATTCCGTACTATGGTCTCATTGTTCATCTTTAGTTCTTTGAGTAGCTGCTCTAGGTGCTATGTCTCTTCTGATCTTTTGATTTGGGTGCTTGGGCTTGGGTTATCCATACCGTCTGGTTTTATCATATGCTTTATAATTTTCTGTTATTTTTGGCCTCTTGGCATTTGCTGAACTTGATAGGGTTTTTTTAGGATGCGTGGACCAATTGAAGTCCTTATCTCTAATTTATCAGATCTACAGCTTCGTGGAGTACACTTTCTTTAACTAACCAGCAGGTGGCGTCCACGAGCCACCTGTTCTCCACAAGCCAGTTCTTCCCTGCTGTGCCTTTGTGGTGAGTGGGGGAGTGAGTCTTGTGGGGTCCAATTGGTGTACCAAGCTTGCGTGTGTAGTTGGTGTTGCCCGCCCTGTATGTGGGGCGTGTTTCTGGGCAGTGAGGCGGGGGGGGTGGCTCTAACAATCAAATCTCCCTGGTGATCCTGGAGTTTTAAAGCTGCTGCAATAGTCTAATCCTTCAGTTCAGTCCTGCCACAGTTTGTCTCTGCCACTGACCCACAAGTCCTTGGTATTGGCGTATGGCTCCTGAGACTTGCAAGTGGGTCCCTCTTCCAGGCCGTGCACCCCCTGGTCCTCTGTTGAGGGATGACTGTGCTATGTCACAGGTGAGTGCCGTCCCCCCAGGGCGGTTCTGGGCTGCTGGGCTGTGTAGGGAGGCTCACAGTCTGCTGAAATGATGGCTGAGTGGGGCTTTGTTAATTCACACTGCTCCACCTTCCCAGCTCTGGGACAATCAGCTGAGGTTGCAGGGAAGGCTACTGTCCACACCCAGTTTTGTGGAGTGTGCCTGTTATTTGAAGCACTTCCGTCACACTGGGTTGTGTGGGGCAGCTCTGGGCTATGGGGCTGGCGATGGGCAGGAGTGTTTCCTGTCCACCAGGATGATGGCTGTGAGCGGACACCCCCCTTTTCTTGGGAAGTTGTGGTGTTTAGTGAATTTTCTCAGCCACTGGATTATTGCCTTTTGTCTCAGAGCTCTCTTAGTTCTGCTCTTGTCTTGACCTGCCCAAATTGCAAGTCTTTGAAGCTTTCTGTATTGGGCTTCTTAGAGTAATTGTTTTAGAAAAAGAAAAAAGGATTAAAAAAAAAGAAGAAAAAACAAAAGGGCCCTCCTCACAGATCTAGTGGGTTATTGAAATGCTAAGAGACAAAGCCATTAGGGCCATTAAGGAAAGATCCACAGGGCAGAGAGATCAGCTTTTCTTCGGGATTTGCATATGAGCCTGAGGGCCTGAGCTCTGCCCTTCCCCTTTCTATGTTCACCAGAACTCCAAAAATCCTCCGCTTTTATTTTGGAGTTTTTCGTGCTGTTTTTTCCTATGTCTGTCTCCTCTCTGCTGGGCTGGCTGCTCTCAGATTCTCTGTTGTCTGGTCTCAGTCTATCTATGGTTCGAGTTTGGATCAGTAGAATGAGTTTCTGATAAGGGCTGCCACTGCAGTTCTCCCTTCTCCTTCCCGGAGCTGACAGCCCCTCCTCTCACGGGACTGAGCCTGGCAGGGAGGGGCGCGGGTCCCCTGGCCGCAATAACTTACAGATTTCGCTGATCTCAGCAGTTCCACATTTTCATGAGTGTTGTATGAAGTATGCCCAAAGTCAGATTGCTCTGTGGTGTCCAGTCCATGCAGTTCCTGGCTTTCTACCTACTTTCCTAGAGGAGTAACTAAAACATACAGCTCACCAGTCCACCATCTTGCCCCACCTCCATCTATTTTTCTTTCATTCCTTGTGCTTTGGGTGTCAAGTCTAAGAAACCTACACATACCACAAGATCTTAAATATGCTTCCCTGTATTTTTGTCTAGGAGTTTTATTATCCTTAATCTTATATTTAGGTATTTGATCCATTTTGAGTTAATTTTTGTATAAGGTGTGAGATAGGGACATCATTATTTCCGTCAGATATGGATATCCAATTCTCCCTGCACCATGTGTGGAGGAGACTGTTCTGTCCCAGTTGAATGGACTTGGAAGCCATGTCAAAAATCAATTGGCCAAGAAGATGGTGGCATAGAGAAGAGTTGAAGTTCATTTGTCCACCTGGAACAACTAATAAACCACCAAGAACAACTAGTAAATAATCTGGAATATCTGTTGGGGGATGATCATGACTGTCCACACATCACACACCAACCTGGATTGGGAGAAATGCCCAAGATCAAGCATAAAATCTATAAGTAAAAACTTTGGATCCAAGCTGGGGGTCCCTCCCCCCACAGCCCAAACAGCAAAGCCTTGCTGTGATAGAGATCAGCACTCTCTGAACAAGCAAGTATACCTCAGCTCTGCTCCAACTCAGGTTTTAATTAACAAATGTGGAATGCTCAAAACAAGCTACAAATCCCCAAAAAGCAGAGAGAGGCTTTTGGTGATGATTGATCTTGGAGAGCTGGAGGACCTCTCTGGGAGGGAATAGTAGTGCAGAGAAACAGGTGCTGTCTCTGGCTAATGGGTGAAATTGAGGGGGGCTGCAGGCAGGCCCTGAAGTGGGCCCTTCTGTCCCTTTTTTTTGCTCAGAGGAGAAAGCCTCAGGGATTTTCAGTTTCCCAGTGCTCTGACCCAGACAAGGGTGGAGAGTAGAGTCAGAGAGACTATTCAAATGCAAATGACCTCTCCCTAGGGGGTGTATCTTCCCTAAGAGGAAGAAGGTGGTGCCAAACACTAGTACCCCCTTCCATTCAGAACAAGAGCCCAGAGCCTGGGGAAAAACAGCCACAGGCCACACCTCCTGACACCAGTCAGGAGTGACAGGCTGACAGGCACCACCTGCTAGGCAGAAGAGCACAGTGGCTTGAGGCCTCACAGGGTGTGCCAAAACTCTAAGACACACCCTCAGGGAAACCTGATACTGAATGCTGCCTCCTCATGAGACCTGAACCTGTCCTGATCTGGGAAAGCCTAATTGGGGTAACCAAAGAAATCAGATGCCTAAACAACAGAAAACTACACTAAGAAAAATGAAGTTATGGCCCAGTCAAAGGAACAAACGTATACTTTAACTGAGATACAGGAATTTAAACAACTAATGCTAAATCAATTCTAAAAGTTTAGAGAATATTTCACAAAATAGATAGAGGCTGTAAAGAAAACACTGGGCATACATAAGGCAGAAATCTAAAGTTCAAAAAAACAACTAGTAGAATCTATGGAAATGAAAGGCACCAGACACAAGAGATAAAGACACAATGGAGACATACAACAGCAGACCTCAAGAGGCAGAAGAAAACACTCAGGAACTGAAGAACAGAACATGTGAAATCCTACACATAATAGAACAGACAGGGAAAAGAATGGAAACTATGAGCAACATCTCAGGAAATTGAATTACGACATGAAATGCATGAATATATGTGTCATGGGTGTCCCAGAAGGAGAAGAGAAAGGAAAAGGGGCAGAAGCAATAATACAGGAAATAATCAATTAAAACTTCCCATCTCTTATGAAAGACATAAAATTACAGATCCAAGAGTGCAGCACACCCCAACAGAAAGATCTGAATAGACCTATGCCAAGACACTTAATAATCATATTATCAAATGTCAAAGACAAAGAGAGAATCCTGAAAGCAGCAAGAGAAAAATGATCCATCACATAAAAAGGAAGCTTGATAAGACTACATGTGGATTTCTCAGTAGAAACCATAGAGGCAAGAAGGAAGTGGAGTGATATATTTAAGATACTGAAAGAGAAAAACCACCAACCAAGAATCCTATATCTGGCAAAACTGTCCTTCAAATATGAGGGAGATTTTAATATATTCTCTGAAAAACAGACAATAAGAGAATTTGTGAACAAGATACTTGTGCTACAGGAAATACTAAAGGGAGCACTTCAGACAGATAGGAAAAGACAGGAGTGAGAGGTTTGGAACACAATGTTGGGTGATGGTAGCACAGCAATATAAGTACACTGAGAAAACACAACTGTGAGTATGGTTGAAAGAAGAAGGTTAGGAGCATGTGGGACACCAGAAGAAAAGAGGAAAGATAAAGACTGGAACTGTATAACTCAGTGAAACCTAGAGTGTTCAACAATTGTGATAAAATGTACAACTATGTTTTTACATGAGGGAGAGCAAATGATTGTTAACCTCGCATGGTGTTAAAAATATGGTGGTGTTTGGGAAAAAGATAAACTCAATGCAAACTAGAGAGTATATTGACAGAAACTTTGTATTATGCTTCCTTTAATGTAGGAAAGGCAATATGCCAAAGTTGAATGCCTTTAGGAGGGGGGACACAGGGGAGGGGTATGGGACTCTGGGCATTGGTGATGTCTGACTCTTTTATTCTACTTTAAATTCTATCTTTCCTTTTGTTTACTTTTTAGCTGTCTTTTTTTTCTTTTCTTTCTTTTTCTTTTTCTTTTTTCTCTCTACTTTCTTTGACTTTTCCTCCTTCTTTGTGGAAGAAACAGAGATGTCCTTATATAGATAGTAGTGATGGTGGTGAATACATAAATAACCATTGAATGTTACTTAGGACAGAGAGTATGGTGGGTGAACAAAACTGTCTTTAAAAAAATAACAGGTTGATGAATAAACCTTGAGGGCACTACATTGAGTGAAATAAGTCAGAAACATAAGGATAAATGTTGGCATGGTCTCACTGATATGAATTATAATATGTAAACACATAGACATTAAATATGGGTTGACAGTGTGTGGAGTGAGGTTAAGAAATGGGGAGCAGTTACTTATCATGAGCAAAATATTCAACTAGGTTGAACCTAAGTGTTTGGAGGTGGACAGAGGTGATTGTAGCATGTTATTGTGAGAATAACTAATGGTGCTGAGTGGTGTGTGAATGTGGTGGAAAGGGGAAGCTTAGAGTCACATATGTCACCAGAGGGAAAGTTGGAGGTTAATAGAAGGGAATGTATAAAACAGTGAATCTTGTGTGGGCAGTGTCTGTGATTAGCTGTACAAATATGGGAGGTCTCTTTCATGGACTGGAGCAAATGTATGATGCTATGACTGAAGCTAGTATTAAAGGGGTATACAGGGAGAAAATGTACCTATCGCAAACTATGTACTGCAATTAAACAGTGTTTTGGCATTCTTTCATCAACAGTAGCAGATGTAGTCAACAATGGAGGGGGTGTGGTTAGGGGTAAGGGAGGAAGTGGGTTTTCTTTTTGTCTTTATTTCTTTTATGGAGTAATAAAAATGTTCTAAAAATTGAAAAAAAATTGTGGGGATGGATGCACAGCTGTATGATGGTACCTTGGGTGATTGTGCACTTTGGAATCTTTGGATAATTGTATGGTATGTGAGCAATCTCAATAAAATTGAAAAAAATATTATATACTGGTGATGGTTACACAACTCTGTGAATATACTAAACCCCTTTGGGTTGTAAATTCAAATGGGTGAACTGTATGGTATGTGAACTAGATCTCAATAAATCTTTTACCATACACACACACACACACAAAATCAATTGGCCATAGATGTCAGAGTCTATTCTGGACTCTCAATTCTATTCCATTGATCAATATGTCTATCTTTATGTCAGTACCATGCGTTTTGATAACTGCAGCTTTGTAATATGTTTTAAAGTCGGGAAGGGAGAGTCTTCCAAATTTGTTTTTTCAAGATGTTTTTGGCTATTCAGAGCCTCTTACTCTTTCAAAAAATTTGATGATTGGAATTTCCTTTCTCTGGAAAATAGGCTGTTGGAATGTTGATTGGGATGGCAATTGAATCTGTTAATATTTTTGCACAGAATTGACATCTTAACAGT